>NC_054482.1:44793371-45109830 GCF_017639515.1 Carcharodon carcharias
ACGTCTGTCCTTGGCTTGCTGCATTGTTCCAGTGAAGCCCAACGCAAACTGGAGGAACAACACCTCATCTTCCGACTAGGCACTTTACAGCCTTCGGGACTGAATATTGAATTCAACAACTTTAAGTCTTGACCTCCCTCCTCCATCCCCACCCCCCTTCTGTTTCTTCCCCCTTCCTTTTGTTTTTTTCCAATAAATTGTATAGATTTTTCTTTTTCCCTCCTATTTCCATTATTTTTAAATATTTTTAAATCTTTTATGCTCCCCCCACCCCCACTAGATCTATACCTTGAGTGCCCTACCATCCATTCTTAATTAGCACATTCGTTTAGATAATATCACCAACTTCGACACCTATGTGTTCTTTTGTTCTGCCGTCTGTGACATCTTTTGATGATCTGCTTCTATCACTGCTTTTGCCTACAACCACACCATCCCCCTCCACTTCTGCAAACCCCCCCCCCCCCCCCCCCCCCCCACCACCACCACAACCACCACCACCTTAAACCAGCTTATATTTCAACCCTTCCTGGGATTCACCTAGTTCTGTCGAAGGGTCATAAGGACTCGAAACGTCAACTCTTTTCTTCTCCGCCGATGCTGCCAGACCTGCTGAGTTTTTCCAGGTAATTCTGTTTTTGTTTTGGATTTCCAGCATCCGCAGTTTTTTGTTTTTATCTCTGTGTTATAGTCCCTTGCCCTCTGGGCCATGGACAAAATGATATTCTTTAACATGAATGATCTGTACTAGAACTTATATTATGTTCCCCTACTAATATTGACTTGTGCCATGTGTTCAAGTTATATTAGTTGACTTTTGCTCTTTATGTAGATTGGTACATACTTTATGTTCTGATTAATTAGTGCTGCATATTTAGATTGCCTTTTTGTTTGTTTAATTGATTTGCTCTGTGTGTACAACTGATTTGATCTCTTTGCTTAGATCAGCTTGTACTTTGCTCTGAACTAATAAACTCGCACAGTGAGATTGTCGGATAGAGTACACAAATTGCAATCTACATTGATGTGATAGAAATGCTTCTTTGAGGCTGAATTTCTATTTATTTTGCAATTCACTTACCACACACGCGCTCAGCACCATCACTGGGTAAAACATGAAAGATAACCCAGCCTAGCTTGATCAGCTTGGACTTCAATGAGCATTGTGTACGTGTATCCTGTTGCAAATCTCCTAACATTCTGCTAGTAAACTGAAGAGGAGGATGTGTCTGACGGGTTGGGGTTGGGGGAGGGGGAGGCAAGTCTACATAGAGAGTAGAAACTAATAGAGAAACTAGTTGAGAGCAGGTTTGGATGCTAGATTGAAGTTTGGATAGGTAAATAGCAAGGTTGAGTGTTGGAATGGCCAGATGATTTACAAATGATAAAAAAAATTAAGTTAGAAGAAAGTTAAGTCTGGTAGTAGACTGCAGTGGATTGCTGGTTCCTTGAGAAGAGTCCACCACTTGAAGGCTCTGACACCTGTACATTAGTGTCTTGTAAATGAAGTTGCTGGCTTGTGCAGGTTATTATTTTGCCATATTATTCCATACTATTCCAAAAAACAAATGATAATTTACAAGGAGAATTCACAATATAAACAAAATCTCTCTGTGAGCCATGGAGAGTGTCATGGTGGCAATATTTCTGAGAGTCCCTTTTTTCTGCAAAAAACTTTTTCACACAGTGAGTGATCCGGGTCTGGAATGCATTGCCTGGAAATGTGGTGGAGCCAGGTTCAATTGAGGCATTCAAGAGGGCAACTGATGATTATTTAAATAGAAACACTGTGCAGGGCTATGGGAAAAAGGCAGGAGAATGGCTTTGAGTTATAATGTTCATTCGGAGAGCTGGTGCAGACACGATGGGCCGAATGACCTCCTTCTGCACCGTAACAATTCTGTGATTCTATGAAGGTTTTATGAAATATGGTTGACCAATAACAGAGGTAGAAAATAATTAAAATAAATTACTGAAAGAAAATCACAATACTGTAGAAAATAAGTCCATAGAAGTTTACAGCACAAATGAAGACCACTTAGAACATTTTGACTGTCGGCTTTTTGCTGGAACAATCCTAAATAAATTCCAATGATCTGTTATCTTGCGATATCTATGCATGTTTATCTATGTCAAATACTTATCCATTTAACCCTTAACAGATGAATTGGTCTCCACCTCAACCATTCCATGTGCTATAACTAGCTGCATAAAGAAATTTCTCCTAACATTTCTCCTAACTCATTTCATGACAATTTGAAATTAATGTCCTCTGTCTTTCTAAATAGAGGAAGCATTTTTTTTCTATTCACCATATCAAAACCTTTCATAATTTTAAAAATCTCAATGGAATATTCCTTTAGCCTTTTGTGCTCCAGTTAATCTCAGTATCTCAAGTCTCTCCTTGTAACTAAAGTTTCCCATCCCGTGTATCCTGGTGAATCTATACTCTATGCTCTCTATGGCTATAATGTTCCTGTATAGAGTCTTTGTTCATCAACAATCTTCAGTCCTTTTCCATTGTGTAGACCCTCATTTGTTATTTTCCCTCCAAATTATATTACTTCATATTTATCAATGTTAAATTGTATTTATCATCAATCTGCCAATTCCACTAATTGTTTGCCAGACTTCGTGCTATCATGTTTTCCCAAGCCCAAAGTATCTTGTTATCATGGGAATAAAAGTTGTCCCTTGGGACATAACACTTCCAGCACAATCCAGACAGCACCTATTGACCTTCACCATTTCTTCCTGTCCAGCAACCAATTTTCTATCCATTCTATTACATTCCCTTTTGTATCGCAAACCTGAATATTTGTAACAAGCCTTGTATGAGACATCTTACTGAATATCTTCTGAAAATCCATATGCATTGTCTACTGCATTCCCTGTCTCAACTCAAGCAGCCACTTTTTCAAAAGCCTCTTTTCAATTCGACACAATTTGCCATTAATAGCAAGTTTTGGTTAGCCTTGGTTAACCCATGAATCTCTAAATGCTTACTAGTTTTATCTTGAATAATGGGCAGAATTTTATGTCTCACGGGCGGGCGCATGCCTGACCCAATTGGGCGTAAAATCACACAGGAGGATGTTGGGTAAACATCCCGATGTCGTTGCGCACTTGCGCAATATTTTGCTTGGTGGGCGCACGGAAAAGTTGAAAGCGCGCCACCTGACAGTTAAACGGGCAATTAAGCCCTTATCGATGTAATTGCAATTTTTCGTGGCCCATACAACCTTAGGGTTGGTGGACGGGCGAATCAGCTAGGCAGCCTTCACATTTTTCATGAAATCTCATCCAAGGGTGAGATGAAATCTCTGTTAGGAAATAAAATAAAATGAAATATCTGGGGACAGCATTTTTATGAGGTCTGCTTTCAGGTGCTTGATTGTGAGGCATGGAAATTTAGTGCTTCGTTTTATTATTTGCAGGTCTGCAGCTCCCTGAGACAGAGAGCTCTCTCGAAGCACTCACCGGTGCCCACAGTGACGTCGTCGCCCGCCTTCTTCCCACCCTGACCCCAGTAGTGCTGAGCTTTTCAGCGCATGTTTCACATTGGCTGGCGGGCAATTGGTTGGGGGACCCATTTCCCAGCTGATTCCAGGCCCACAGATCGCATGTGCCCGACTAGGGGAAAATTCAGGCCTATGCGTTTGAAGCGACTATCCACAACAGACATTATAGTTTTACATAGAACTGTAGGTGGGCTATTTTTCCCTTGATATTTTAGGTGCTAAAGAGCCTACAAGGTGGCTAAAATGTGATTTTAAGCTGCAACGCTTGGTTAGCCTGCCTTTAGCACAACAAGTGTAAGTGTTCGTTAGAAACATCCAACCTGAGGATGATTAAGGTTCCGATGACCAATTAAATTGGCTCCTAACACATATTAAAGAGGCTGCACAACATATTTCAGGCTCGTGTTGCAATTACCAACCTCTCCCAACAGTGATCAGCTGAACAGAAGTACAGAAATCATTGGTGACGATTGTGAGAGCTACCTAAGCGTACGCTCAGCTTTCATTGTTCACTTGTTGCTGGAGGTGACTGACTCCACTGTGTTTGAAGAAGACTTTTGATAAACATCAGACTTTTTGGGACACTTTATCAAGACTTCACCAACACTATCAACATTTATTCTGAAAATTCTCTGACCTAAGAAAAAGTGACTGTGGTGCTATAATACTTTTGGAGACTTTATAGGAGTCACCAAGAGAATGAGAGTGTTTGGTTATGGCACTTTGCTAGGCACATCCTCCACCCTTAGCCTGCAGGAGGAATAGTAGAAGAACATGAGACCAAGCAGGGCAGCACATGACGCAATAGTGTAAAATGCATGGCTCTAATGGCAACAAAAATCAGGAGAGGTGTTTAAAGAGTGAACAAACCAATATCACTTCTTTTACACTATCATCCAAAGTCAAAATTACTTCCTTGGTATTTGATTATAAAAATTATAAATGTAACTAGGTTCATATAAGTTGAAATCATGCAGCTACTTGTGAGCTTGACAGTTTGACCAGAATTTAAATGTCAAGCAGACTTGTCCACATCCATCCCTAAATACTCAGTGCAAATGTGATTGTACACGTTGAGCAGATTAGAACCTTTGTCAATATAACTGAGTTTCTTACCATAGTAAGGCAGGATCTTTGGATCATTTGTTCCTAAATGATGAAGTCACTGTCAAGAAATGTATGTTACTTTTTTTTGCATTAATCACTATTGGATTTCAAAACATTGATTATTCTTCGCCTGGACCAGGATGGAATATGTCCCTTCTGACATATAGACAAATATGAATAATTGCTATATTTGCAATTTGATGAAATGGAAAAAAAATGTGTAGATTTGAGCAGGGAAATTGGACTGACTGAACTGCTGTGCGGGGAGCTGGCATGGGTTCAATGGGTAGAATAGCTATGACTCTATAAAATTGCTGCTTTTATTTTTCATTTTGAGTTTCCACAATAAAATATTTTAATTCCACCCAGCATTGAGGGGCCTTAAAGAAAATGTTTCACAGGAGAGTAAGGTGATAGAGTTCAAACTTGTTATTCACTGCTTTTGTTACTTGACCCTCATGCCTGTCCTTGGAGTTAATAAGTAAATGGTTATTGTATAATCCTGATAGTGCTGGTCTGGATTTGTACTGTTAAATGGTTCTGGATGTGGCAGTCTGCATGTTTCCCACACTGACCCTGGAAAGGAGCTCCAACCATCAGCACACTGTGTGGGAAATTGACTCCTGATTTTAAAAAAAGCTACTTTTTTATCACTAAACCAGAAACACCCTGAGTTTGTTTTTTCTGGTTTAACAGTGGAGAATTGCTTAAAGTTTTTGAATAGAGCTGAGTTGCTGAGTACAAGTGTTACTGCAATTCACTGAAGGTTCAAATTACTTCACAGGAGGGTAGCAATTGGCTTTTAATACGGCTGGCTCGCTGCTATTTAATAAAATGTGGCATTTTTTGCACAATTCCCTGTTGTGCAACCTTGGTCAGGATTTTCTGTTCGCCGGGTGGGCGCGGCGGGCGGGCCCAGGAGCGGTCCAGAAAGGGTCCGCCACTCATGATCAGCCCCCGACTGCAAATTCATGCTGGCTGGCCAATCAACGGCCAACCAGCGTGAAGCATGCGCTACAACGTTCCGCGCTGCTGGGGTGGGGGTGGGAGGAGGGCGAGCACAGGAGTCTGCGCATGTGCGCAGGAGAACACTCTGAAGGCTCCCTGAGGGCACAAAGCTGCCTCAGGGAGCTGAAGAATTGGAGGAACAAAAGTAAAGATTTAAAAGATGATATAAACATATCCCCACATGTGACTCAGCCACATGAAGAGGGTCATCTTTGAAATAAAGTTGAAAATTTTTTTCTGCTTTCTTTCATTTGCCATTGGAAATCTCATCCCGCTCGTGGATGAGGTTTCATTAAAAATTCAAAGGCCGCCTGGCCTAGTCGCCCACCCGCCAACCGAACAGTTGAGTGGGCAGCGATAAGTGCAAATTAACTACTTGCTTAAGGGCCTTAGTAGGCCTCTTAATTGTTGGAGGGTGCGCTGCCGACTCTCGTGCCTGCCCGCTGACTGAAAGATCGCGAGAGTGCGCGATGACATTGGGAAGCTCGCCCAACGTCATTGGGCACTATTTTACTCCCAATCAGGTCGGCTGCCCATTGGACATAAAATTCTGCCCCTTGATATCCTACCCTTTGTTTCACTTTTTCTGGCTTATTGAGTAGCAGTCCCCCTCTGATTCAGAAGGTTCTGGGTATAAGACCCTCTCCAGGATTTGAGAACAAACATCAATGCTGGCACTCCAATGCAGTGAGGGAACACTGCACTGTTGGAAGTGTCATCTTTCGAAGGTGATGTTAAAATCAAGGCCCTGTCCGCCCCTTAAGTGAATGTAAAATCTCCCAGGCAATAATTTGAAAAAGATCAGCTGAGTTATTCTGTGTGTCCTGGCTAATAGTTATCCCTCAATTAGCTTCTCAAAAATCAGATTATCTGGTCATTGCTGTTAGTGGGAGCCTGCTGTGTGCAAATTGCTGCCATGTTTCCTACATTACAACAATGACTACGCTTCAAAAGTACTCCATTGGCTGTAAAGTGCCTTGGGACATCCTGTAGTTAAGAAAGGCACACTTTTTTCATGGTTTAATTTAAATTCTGTTGAAGTTTCTCATGGTTAATAGTTTTCTTCTATGGGCAGAATCTTACTTGTGTCGGGCGGGCTGGGTGGGAGTGGGCGTGAATGGGCATGGAGCTGATCGCCGCCCGCGATTAGCTCCATGCCGCCATTTTACGCGGGTGGGCCAATTAAGGCCCACTCAGCGTGAATCGCGACTCCCAAGGACAGCGGGAAGGGGTGGGTGGCAGAGGGAGTCCAATGACTGCTGGATCTAATGGCGACCCAACGGCCTGTTTAAAAACAGCAGAGGCAGCCTTCCAAAGGCTGCCAATGATGGCGTACAGAAGGATGTCCGAGAGCGCTCTCAGAGAGCAGGCCAGGCAGGAGGGCAGGTTGGCGGGGCAGTGTGCCCTGAGGTTTTTAGATGGGTGCCTCGCTGCCCGCCTCGAGGAGATGGCAGCATGGCATGACATCATAGTGCCAAGGGATGGAAAGAGGAGGCCCCCACGCATGATGAAACGTGCCTGGGAGGAGGTGGCAGAAGGGGCCAGCTCCCATGCTGTGGGGTGACACACCTGGGTACTGTACCGCAAGCGGTTCAATAACCTCTTGTAATCGGGTGAGTACGTGTTGGCATGGGTCACTTAGCACAGCAGTTAGGTTGGTCCCCGCCCCGGCCCTCCCACAACTTGGAATTTTGTTATTGCATTCATTCATTCATTCACGGCATGTGGCCTTCGCTGGATGGGCCAGCCTTTATTGCCCATGCCTAGTTGCCCCTGAGTGGATGGTGCTAAGCTGCCTTCTCTATCTGCTGCATTTGGTACATGTACACCCATAGTACTGTTTTGGGGGCGAGCTCCAGGATCTGGTCTTAGGCGGAGTGCTGGAATGCCGAAACATTTCAAAATGAGGATGCTGACTGACTTGGAGGGGAACTCCCAGTTGGCGGGATAACCATCCATCTGCTGCCCTTGTTCTTCTAGGTGATAGTGCTCCTTGGTTTGGAAGGTCTTACAGTGTGAGTGGCAGTTGTGATGGAAGCAGCATCTGGGCAAGGGGGTCAGCCCTGTCTGCTTGGAATAAATGGATGGTGGCTCCAGGGTCACGAATCGGATGAGCCCTACAATGTTTCACTCAGGTGGGAGTAGCAAGGCTGCAATGGCAATGCAGGTACAGGGTGGATTAATCAATGCTCCTTTCTCCTTTCAGGAGAAGACCGTGCACAATAATGCTGAACAGATGCGGACTGGCAGAGGGCAAGCCCACCTACTCATACTCACCAGATACGAGCAGGAGGCTCTCGAACTGGAGAGGTGCCAGGTGCCCAGGCCTACCAGCAGTGGTGAGGTTGGGCTGTCAGTGGGAGGTAAGAGTACCGTGTACTTAGGTCACAATGTCTGTCAGTGTAAACATTTCACTGTTGACTGTATATTGAATTCAGCCTCCAACATGGGATCTCCATTGATAGTGGAATGAGGAACGCATCCTGATCCGGGGGACCAGGCAAGCAGATCAACAGTGTAATGACTTCTACTAATCAAATGTCCTTGTTCTTCCTTTCAGCCTCACTAGAGCATTCCCAGACTCAGGAGGCAGAGGAACCGCCACTGGCCCCTGAGGGCCCTGAAGATATAAACGTACCAGCGTCACACCCTCTCAGCCAGGCAGGCACCAGCACAGATACCAGCACCTCGGTGGGGATAAGATTGTTGGCTAGCGTCCCGGGGCCCAGTGGTAAGGGCACTTCACAGTCACTTGAGGCGCAGGCGGATACAGAGAATGCCCTTGGTGCCGGCAGTCGTAGGACTGCTGGGGACCAGGAACATGCTCAGTCGGTGGCTGATGATGTGCCTCTGGAGTTGTCTCTGAGGCAGCAGATATTGGAATTCCAGCAGGGTGTGCAGGAGGATCTGGCGGAGATACATGAGGCAATGCGTGCCATGGTCTCCGTGATGGAGGACTCCATGCGAAGCATCAGCAATGCAATGACTCTCATGGCTGAGCGCAATGCCTCCCCCATGGAGAGAGTGGTGACTCTCATGGAGAGGCTCCTCCTGGAGAACAATCAGGGCTTCCTGGAGATGCGCCCGGACCTGCAATCCCTCACACCGGCAATGACCTCAGCTGGTCAGTGTCAGTGTGGGAGATGGATTGGGCACCCAGTATCCCAGCTAGGTGCCTATCCATCAATGGTGGGCAGGGAGGTCCGAAGCGACCTCACGTTGGCGCACGAACTGCCTGTTGTCTCTTTGGGCTCCTCTCAGGGCACTCCGGATGAGGGCAGCAGCTACTCCGTCCCTCTGCCAGTGACCGTGGCATCCGATGAGACTGGGGCGACTGGAGATGCCAGCCGTACCACTGGCTGCTCCCTCCCAGGCGGGGCCAGTACAGATTCCAAAGGCCAGACAACGCCTGCCAATGGCATCAAGGGCAACACAACAGCAGAGTGAGCAGGCTGTCTCCAATGCCAGGGGAGCACCTAGACATAGCACCCACAAACTAAGCGTAAATCACATTAGGCACAACATGGGCGTATCACTGAGATAAAAACAAAAAACTGCGGATGCTGGAAATCCAAAACAAAAACAGAATTACCTGGAAAAACTCAGCAGATCTGGCAGCATCGGCGGAGAAGAAAAAAGTTGACGTTTCGAGTCCTCATGACCCTTCAGCAGTTCTGTTGAGTTGACCTGCTAAGTTTTTCCAGGTAATTCTGTTTTTGTTATGAGTGTTTCACTGGTGGTTTTCTTTTCTCCTCATTTTAGCTGCTTCTCATTCAGTGTGCAGCTCAACACCTTTAAATGCACTTTCATTTCTGTTTTGTAGCATGCAATCATTAATTGTTTTAGTTCTCAACAAGCCTCTGGGTGCTTCTTTACTTCTGAAGGTGGACGGGAACCCATGATGTTATGAGTGACTTGTTTGTCATTGAGCTTTATTGACAAGGCGCATAGTTAATTTTTCTAACCAGGCAAATGTTGCCCTCAGGTATCGAGTATGGAGTCTGCAGCCCTGGCATGTTGGAGGTTCATCTGTGGTGGGCTAGCTGAAGGATCATTGGATCAAAGCCTCCCGGGTGTTCCTGCCTCCTTGGAGGTTACCTGGGTCAGCGTCTATCCCCTCAGTGTTCTCCTGAGCTCATCCTCGGACTCATTACTGGACTCATCGTCTGCAGCCAGAGCAGCTGCATCTACATCTTCCTCCACTGCGTCCCCTCTTTCCAGTGCCAGATTGTGGAGAGCGCAGCATGCAACCACTATCAGTGACACACAATCTGGGGGGCATTGCAGTGCACCCCCCGAAAGGTCCAGGCATCGGAATCGCACCTTGAGAAGACCGATGGTTCCCTCTACCATGGCACCACTGCTCGGCCTTTGTTCTTGGATGGTGGAGGGCCGTCATGAGTCACCTTTTGAGGGGATAGCCCTTGTCACACAGCAGTCATCCAGCCAGCTGTGCTGGAGCACTGAAGAGCTTCAGCGCCTGGGAGTGTCTCAAGATGTAGGATTCATGGGAGCTGCCTGGGTACCTTGCACAGACTTGCAGAATCTGCATCCTATGACACACTATCTGCACGTTCATGGAGTGGAAGCCCTTCCTGTTGACGAAGGCACCAGGCTGACCCGCTGGGATCTTGATGGCCACATGTGTGCAGTCAATTGCACCCATCCAGGGGGGTGTCCCAGCAATGGCTGCGAAGCCTCTGGCTCGCTTCACCTGGCTGGCCTCGTCCATGCGGTAGTGAATGAAAGTCAATGCACATCAGAACAGAGCATCTGTCACCAGTTTGACAAAACTGTGGACCGCTGATTGGGAGATTCTGTAGAGATCACCCACTGAACCCTGGAAAGAACCGGAGGCATAGAAGTTGAGGGCAGCCGTGACCTTCAATGCCACAGGCATGGGGTGTCCACCCACACAGTTGGAGCGGACCTCAGGGCCTATCACCTGATGGAGGTCACTGTCTCCCTTGAGAGATGGAGCTTCCTTCGGCACTGCACCTCAAACATATTGAGATAGCTGCTTCGTCACCTGTATAGCCTGGCAGCAGGATAGTGGCATTTCTGCAGCCCCTTCTGCCTTGCACTTCCTGTTGGCCCTCCACCCCTTGTGTCTGCGCCTGTCCTCCAAAGGTAGCCTCTGGAGGCTGAATATAGACTCCTGGCCTCCTCCCCGTTCTGGCTCTCTCTTCCTCCTCAGAGGTGGTGCCTCCAGTGGAGAGCACAGCCCCCATTCCCAGGATAAGGGAAGGCTACCTGAAACCTGCAAGGTCCCAAGAATTATGTTTCCTCCAGAGTCCTGGCCTGTTATTCCTGTAAAAGCAGCTCTGAAGAGATTTGAAGTTCCCCTGTTCACACAAGCAAGTAGCAGTAAGTTTCTACAGTAAATGACTAATGACTCGCATTTGTCAGCCCACTCACCCCTCTTAGTCCACCCGTGGATGAGGTTTTTAAAAATGTGGCCTACCTGCCTGCCCGTGGCGCCCGTGTGACGCTTTGAAAGTTGCATGGGCTGTGAAAAATCGCTGCATAGTACTGCCTCGAGGGCCTTAAGTGGCCCGTTAATTAATGGCGGCCACGCCTCGGAACTCATAGCTCACCCGCCCACCAAAATATCACGATGGCGCGAGATGACATCGGGACGCACACCCGATGTCACCACGTGTCGTCTTATGTGTCAGCGTGTCGGGCCCACCCCTGCACGCCAATGTCAAAATTCTGCCCTATAGTTTATTTATTTCAATTGACTGCATTTTCATTGTTCTTCAACACAATTCTCCTTTGAAGGTACTTGCTACTCAATCATTTTATGATCTGACTATTTGGTGCACCTGTGGTCAAAGATTGCTGGTGGGAAAACAGGAGTGAACCCCAAGGGATGGATCAAAGCTTAAGTTTTAATGACTTTTTGATTAATTTTGTGCTTATCCAGGGTAGGATCTCAGTGTTGGCGAATAGAATACTTTCCATTTTAGGTACCAGAGTCAGCATCAAGCATTTGCAAATGAGTTACTGCACAGGCACACAGAGCAAATCTCTTTGTACTTTTCAGAAGAGCACCCTCTGCAACTGACCATTGCTCGGCTGCATCTACCCATGGAGAAGGATTTTTGGGTCATCAGGCAGGTGCGGCGGGCGGGACTGGGAGCGGCTGGGAAATGGTCCGCCTCCCGCAATCGGACCTCGATTGAGATTTCACTCTGGCTGGCCAATTAACAGCCAGCCAATGTGAAATGCACGCTGAAAGGCTGAGCGCTGCCGGGGCGGGCGCTGAAGCCTGTGCGGGCAAAGGGGGGAGCGCAGAGAGCTGCTTCAGGGAGATGAAGAATTTTAAAATCAAAAGTAAAGATTTGGAAAGTCCGAAAAACAATATCCCCACATAGGACTCACTCACATGAACATATACATAGGGCAGAATTTTGCCCTTGGTAGGCGGAGGCGGTTGAGAAGCCGACCGCTGCCCACGATCCACAGCGCACCACGATTTCATGCTGTGCAGGCCAATTAAGGCCCACACAGCGTGATAAACGAGCGGCAGTGCTGAGCACTGCCTATGCAAGTGGTGGGAGGGGGGTAAGCAGGCCTAGCATGCACTTTGCGTTTGTGCATGAAAGAGCGCTGAATAATCTCCCTGAGGCACAGAGCTGCCTCAGGGAGATGAAGAATATATTGAAAAAATTATTAAAGAACAGAAAAATTTAATGAAACATGTCCCCTCATGTGGCTCTAATAATTTTTTCAATATATTCTTCATAATCTGTCACATGAGCAGGGAGATGTTTTTAAGTAAAAATTAAAGTTTTTATTGCATTTGTATTTGGTTTTGGAAACCTCATCCCGCCCATGGATGATGTTTCCAAAAAAATGCAAAGCCACTTGGCCTTATATCTGCCCGCCAACCGTTAGGTTGAACGGGCAGTGAAACATTAAACACAATTGATAACTTAATGGCCTTAACAGGCTTTTTAATTATAAGCTGGTTTGCTGCTGGCTCCGGCGTGTACCTGCTGACCAAACTATCGCATAACTGTACATTGACGTCAGCACACTAGGCTGACGTCATTGCATGTTATTTCACGCTCGGTCAGGTGGGGCGTGTGCCCACCCGCCAAACTAAAAATCCTGCCCATAATAAAAATTATGTCAAAACATTTTTTTTTAACTAATGTTGGAAAGCTCATCCCGCCCATGGATGAGGTTTCCTCAAAATTGCAAAGGCCACCTGGCCGACTTGCCTACCCTTCAACTGTAAGGTTGGACAGGTAGTGAAAAATCTCTCTCAATTAATACTTTAACGGCCTTAAAAGTCCTCTTAATTGTCGGCGGGCATGCTGCCGACTCTCGCACCCACATGCCAACCGAAATATTGCGTGCTGTTTTAAGCCCGATCAGGTTGGGCGCAAGCCCGCCTGCAGGACATAAAATTCCGATCATGGAAAACCTGCATCCTACACATGGTCCACTCAGCAGCCCAATTTTTCAAAGAGCTTCTGAATGGTTAATAGTTATGCTAACGAGGAGCCTAGCACCTATTTTGGTGGCTGCCCTGAACACCTGAAGATTGTCCAGGGCCATTATGGCATCATCCTTAGGGCTGTTAGACATAGGCCTGCAGAATTGATGTTTTTTGTCCTCACCTTCCATCCAGAAAATGGGCAAAAGAGTTCCCAATTTGTACCATTCTGCGCTAGATTTGAATCCTGAGGCAAAAGGTCCATATCTACAACTTGAGTTATTAATGAGTTTTTTTTTGCTGGTGAGAATAACTGAAAATCAATAGCATTTATAATGAACATTGTAAGACATTGTAGCAAAGTGAGGTCCGGATGATATTGCTACCAGCTCTGATAGGACGTATTCCTGGGGATATCATCACATGCCCCTCCCACCACCCTGCTCCCATGCTGCTATCACTGTTGCCCAGACTCCCATCCACGAGGAACATTGCCTTCCAATGTCAATTGTTTATCTGGTTGCATGAATCTTGACTGTTAAAATCTCCTTTCTCCCCGATTCCAAGATTTTTATAACTAATTAAATTGTTAAAGTAAATGGGGAAAAAACACTTATTTTAATGCCCTCATGATTTTTCTCTGAAGTTGCTGGATGCACAGTCCAGAAGATTAATGTTTAATCCCTGGAGACTCCAGGAGAGCCCTGGAGGGTTGACAACCTTAGCAGGTATGGTGGGATTGGGTGAAGGCTGGGTGGAAAATGAGAAACTAGTATTTTTGACTATGAATGGCAAGTTTACACATTTGAAATTTCCAGACAGTGACTCAAAAATTTATGTTTGATTGCAAACATGCATTAATTTCTCCAAGAATTCATTAGTGCTTTTGCCTTCAGTCGGCAATAGATTCATGACTGATTCAGGACCTGCAAAGTTTTATTTTTCCCCTCACTTCTGAAAAATAATTCCTTGTTAACAGTGCAGATTGCCAATGAGAAGCTTGACCAAGAATTGGCAAAGCAATTCAAGGCAATCAAATTTATGTGACGGGCAACTCCAACATGTAACATGTTGTTTGGAAGTATAGAGCATAAGCATATGGTAATGATAACCATAGATCTGAAAGAATGCAGTATAACATGTAGCTTACCAATGGGACTACCGCTTTCAGCAGCAGAAGCTTTAACTCAATTTGGAGAATTTAAAACAAGCCTGTAAAGACAGAAGAAGTTGGTTAACAAAACCATGTTGGCTCTGAATTTTCTTGTGTTTGGGACAAGTTCTGGCTTGGGTTTAGTTTCATTTCTGCTCCACCCTTCCATCAGCCCACCTTTGTTTTTGCTGGTGGTCAACATGAAATGCTACCATTCAAAACAAGCAATCACCTTTGGTTTTAAACTCCCTTCTATATGTCAAAGGGAGCTGACAAAAAAGTAGAGTTAAGGCCACAACAAATCAGCCATGATCTTATTGAATGACGGAGCAAGCTTGAAGGTTGAATGGCCTATTTCTTATAGCCTTTAGGTGAATGGCCTGGTCCTAGACCTCTACTTTCACTACCCTTGATTCAGCTTTCAGCAAACCAGTCACAGGGATGATTCCAGGGTTGCTACCCATGTGGACCTCTGACTTTTTGAGTGAGCTGTCCAGCAATCTCTAAAAAGCAGGCAACAGGCATCTGGACTGAATTTTCGGACGTCGCTGAGGTCCAGAAAAAAGGTGGACAGGCCCAAAAATACTGGTGCCAACCAGCATCCCTGTTTTGTGATGGCCTTCCTGGCACCGGCCATGTTCACAACGGCAAGGAGATGGCGGGACAGCAATCTCGCCCAATCTCCAATTAAAGGCAATTAAGTTGCTTGAAGAACTCCTTAAGAACTTGTTAATGGGAGGAATTGAGTGTTTCATCGGGATGAAGGCACTACGTATACTGTCTGGGCAGGCCAGGTGAAGGGAGTCAGGAACAGAGTTGGGAGCCAGTCATGGCCGACACATGAAATTACCCCAGATTCATTGAAGTTTCATCAGTGCAGAGGGAGACTCAGTCATTGGGAAATTGGTGCCCTTGTTGCTGAACAGATGGCAGGAAGAATGGGCATCCAGCGCTTAGACAGTGCAGGGGCCAGGACCGTCTAGGCATCACGGGGACAGGAGCAGAGGACAGAGCTACCAAGGACAATTGGGCAACCAGCTGAGCACAAGGAAGGCAGCAGCTGGCAGTGGGGAAATTACTTAGGGATTTTGGGCCTAGTGGCAACAGCCTCTGCAGGAATGGCACAGTCTCAGGTATCAGGAGGGCAGAAGAGGGCAACGAAGGACAGAATATCATGGAGGCCATACCCTCTGTGTAGAATCTCGTATTGAAGAAAGAGCTACCAAGACCAAGTGCCACAGATGATTATGACTCTCCAGGCAGATGGTCACAGACATTTGTGCCCTCACTACTCACCTTGCCCTGCCTGTTGCCATCAAAGTCACCTGTGGCCTTGAACTTCTTCACTCTGGTTCCTTCCACGGATCATCTGTGGACATTGGTGGCATACTACAAATGGCAGCACACTACTGTATCTCATAGGTCACTGATTCTGCCTTTGTCAGAGCTAGACAGTACATTCATTTCATGATAGACGAGGGTTACGCAAGACCAAAGGGCAGTGTGTTTTGCTCCTTCGCTGGATTTCCCCAGATGCAGGGCATTGTCAGTTGCACCCATCAAGGTACCCAGTGACCGCACCCATTAATGTATTCAGCAACAGCCCTCGCAGATTCATCAAGAGGAAGGGCTTCCATACCTTTAATGTTCAGCTGGTCTGCGATAACAAGGGGCAGAATTTTTTCTTTGGCGTGCGGGGACGGGCCCTGCACACCGATGTGTAAAATGATGCTCAGCGACGTCACCGCGTGTCATTCCGATCTTTCATTCGGCGGGCGCGCACTGGAGTTGGCTGTGCGCCTGCCGAACTGTCAAAAGCCTGTTAAGGCCATTAATAAACCAATTAACCAAATTGACAGTTTGGTTGGTGGGCAGGTGAAGAGCCCAGGTGGCCTTCGCATTTTTCATGAAACCTCATCCACAAGCTGGATGAGGTTTCATGAAGGGTTTATTAAATTAATAAATATTTTTAAAACATTTGATAAACATATCCCAGGTCATGTGACGCTGTCACATGAGGGGACATGTGTAAATGATTTTTAACTTTGTTTTGAAGTTTCAAATTGAACTTATTCTCCCTGAGGCACGGAGCTGTCTCTTCCTCTTCCTCCTCCCCCCACCTGCACAGATAGCGCTGAGCGCTATCAGGCATGTGTCACGCTGGGCGGGCCTTAATTGGCCCACCCACTTAAAATGGTGGCACGCAGCTGATTGTGGCGGATGATTGGCTCCACCCACGCCTGCTTCCGACCAGCCCACCCGACAGGCAGGAGATTCTGCCCGACAGCTTCCTTCGTGTGTGCTCATTTTCATTGACTGCTGTCATGATTCCCACTGGATTGCTGCAATTTTCACTGAACTATGGATGGACCTTAGATATCCATGAAGAGATGGCTACTCGTACCTTTATGAGAGCCTGAGACAGAGACACAGAGGCAATATACTGAAAGTCTTCTGCTCACTAGCACAACAGTTGAGCAGGCCATAAGACTTCTCAAGGTGTGAATCAAATGCCTGCACTGGTCAAGTATCATCCTCTAATACCTTCCTGCAAGCATCTCAATCTATCTGGTAGCCTACTGCACTATCCACAACACAGATCTCCAGAGGGAAGTGGGCCTTGAGGCCCTGAAATGAATTAGCTCATTGAAGGAAGAGGAGGAGCAGAAGTGGCAGAACAGGAAAGTGGCTGGGCACAGTATGGAACATGAAAGTCTCATCAGGATGCCATGAATATGGGACCATTTATTTAGGAACACATCAACTGAGTCCCTCTAATCCAGGATGAAGAATATGTGATGCAAGTCACTCTGAGTTGCCTGTGCTAACACTTGTATTGAAGACGCAGCCTGGAACAAAACTCTTACTGGCACTGAAGGATGCACATCTTCCCAGGGCTTTTGCCCTCACTGTGTATGAAACCTTTATCTTCTTCACTACCTCATACTACTTATTTTGTTATGCCAGCAGTAGTGGAATCTCAGACGTGTGCCTTGAAGTGTCGTTATTTATAAAATGATTAAAAAAGGGAAATGATGCACAGAGACAGTAAGAAGACACCAGAGTGACCCGCTCAGTGCTCCACACGACGCAGTGTCGTCCGTACTCAGATGCTCCTACATGGTGCTCCCGCTGGGTCCTTGGAGGAAGTGGAAGCAGCCTGCTCAATTGTCTCTGTCTGCAGCTGAGATACATGTGGCAGTCGTCCTCGATGTGGAGGTGCCCTTGGGGGAATCTCCAGAGACTGCTGAACCTGCATCATTGTAGCGGTGGCCTCTGTTACTTGGCCTTGCTGCACAGAGGCTCCCACAGTCAGAGGAGCCAAGGAGGCTGAGAATAATAAAGTGCCCCATGAGAGGTGGCACCCTCAACTGCCTCTGTCACATCCTGAGCCCTTGGCAGACACTGGATAGCTGGAGGAGAACACAAGCTGGGACGCAACAGGCACCCACTCAAAATATTTTTGGACAGGGTGACATCCACTGTACTCTCCTATTGAGCACTTCACCCTCTGTAATCACCAGGGCTGATTTTTTCTTCACCAGCATCCTGGTGATCTCCATCGTTCAGTCTTCCATTGATGTTATCCTCTGGAAGTATGGTATCCAGTGCCTATTTCTGCCCTATCCCAGGTAGTTTATTTTCATTCTTTCATGGGATGATGGCGTTGTCATGATGATAGCTGACTGTGGTTGTGGACTCTAGTATTAGATACTATGTTGTACTCTGTACTATATACATGGTCACCTGACCTGGGGGTTGAAGGTCAGATACCACATGTTGGAGCCTGCCTTGATAGAGTTCAGATACTGCAGATGTGTTCATGTTAGGAAAATGTGTTATCGATAAAATTAGTTCGATTACAATGTCGAAGGCCTGTGTGCATCATTAGAAAAAGAAACAAGAAACAAGACATGGTGTCAGAAGTAAAATAAATGCAACAATGGAATTTCTGAAACCACTGACAGAGCTCAGTTTGGAGGGCAATCTTGCTGAAAACTGGAGGAGGTTCCGGCAGTGATTCGAGCTGTACCTCATAGGGACGGGCAGTGATAAAGATCCTTAGGTACAGTCTTCTATCTTTCTTCACGAAGCAGGGAAAGAAGCCCTAGAAATCTATAACACATTCATGTTTGAAAAGTGAAGAGAAATGAAATGACTTGAAAGAAATAACGGAAAAATTCAAAGCCTACTGCAGCCCTAAGAAAAATATTACATATGAAAGATACTGATTTTTTACATGCACGCAAGGCAGTGACAACATTAGTCAGTATGTAACTGAGCTGAGAAAATGAGCTAAATGGTGTGAATTTGGAGAGCTTGAAGAATCATACATCCGAGATAGAATTTGCGGGATTGCAAATGACTCCCTGAGAGAACGGCTTTTGAGAGAAGCTTATCTCACGCTGGAGAAAGCAATAAATACCTGCAGAGTGGCAGAGACAACAAAATGCCAGATTAAACAGATGACTGAAAATGATAAGCCGCACACAGTCAAACTGTTAGATGCAGTTAAACAGAAACAGCCCCGGGAAAGAACAAATAGATAGCCTGAATGTAAAAAGAACAAAATTGCTATTAAAACATTTAAATGCAGCCGATGAAGAACCATTTACCATGTAGTTGTCCAGCCTATGGAAAGCAGTGTAAGAACTGTGATAAACTAAATCACTTCACTAAGATGTGTAAATTGAAGAAAGCGCTATATGATTGCAGATGATAACACATACACTGAAACTGAACTTTTCATTGGTGCAACAACAACAAGTTCCAAAGAAGACAGATGGAAGGTAGATTTAAAAATTGCCAACATGATGGTGAATTTCAAGCTTGACGCAGGTGCACAAGCAAATGTCATTCCCATAAGCCCGTATGATAAGATACGCTAACAAAAACAGCTAACTAAAACAAAAGTGAAGCTGTCTACTCATACAGGTGAAAAAATTGCTGTAGAAGGCAAGTGTGCACGTAAAGTGAACTATAAAAAATGGGCTCAAGCACTTTCATTCCAAGTGGTGAAAACTGATGCAGAACCCACTCTTGGAATCAAAGCTTGTGAAACTCAGAAGCTAATCAAGAGACTAATGACTGTCACCACTGATGACATCCCGAGCGATGTGTTCCCGGGATTGGCTGCCTAAAAGGAGAACACACCATCAGGACTGACGAAACTCTGACACCCAAAATACACCTGCCCAGGAACATATCAGTAATGCTGAGAGACCGACTGAAGACAGAGTTGGGCAGAATGGAGAAACTTCATATCATCAAGAACCGACAAAGTGGGTTAATCCAATTGTAATTGTAGAAAAATCAAATGGGAATCTGCAAGTCTGTCTGGATCCCAGAGACCCATGCCAGGCAGTACAAAGAAAGCATTTCCAGCTGTCCACAGTAGAAGAGTTCACATGTAACCTCGCTGATGCAGTCGCTGTTTCAGTCTTGGATGCGAGTTCAGGCTTCTGGCAGGTCAAGCTGGATGAATGCAGCTCCTATCACTGTACCTTCAACAAACCATATGAGTGATGCAAATCTTTACCCTTACCTTTTGGTATTAATTCAGCTGTGGAGGTGTTCCACAGAATGGTGAAGCAGCTGTTTGAAGGGTTAGAGGGTGTGGAAACCTATATCGATGATGTGCTGGCCTGGGGAGCCTCACAAGAAGAACACAGCCACAGACTGAGGCAGGTGCTGGCCAGAGCTAGAGAAAGGAACCTCCTATTGAGGAAGGAAAAGTGCAAAATAGGTCTTCATGAAACCAAATACTTGGGACGTGCTAACAAGTGAGGGACTGAAGTTGGACCAGAGTAAGGTCGAAGCAGTTGTGAACATGCTACCCCCAGCATGTAATAAAGACTTGGAGAGGTTTTTTGGAATGGTGACCTATCTTGGAAAATACATTCCAAGTGTGTCAGACCTGACAGCACCTTTCAGAGAACTTCTACAAAATGATGTGGAATGGCACTGGGAACAAAGTCTTCTGGAAAGTTTGACCAGCCTGAATAGAACACTGACCGAGACACCAGTGTTAAAGTATTGTGATGTCAGTCAGCCGGTCAAGATCTCAGTGGACGCTTCAAAGACTGGCTTGGGAGATGACCTTTTGCGAAATGAGGCACCAGTGGCATACACTTCAAAGGCAGTGGCTGAAACACAGCAGCGGTATGCCCAAATAGAGAAAGAAATTCTTGCCATTGTGTTTGGCCTAGAACGCTTGCACCAGTTTGTCTATGGCAAAGACATGGAGGTAGAGCCTGATCATAAGCCTTTGGAAGATATATTTAAAAAGCCCCTGAACTGTGCACCACCAAGAATCCAAAGATTACTAATGCATCTGCAGAAATACCAGGTCAGAGTTAAAAACAAACTGGGCAAGGAAATGTACATCGCATACACTCTGTCATGTGCATATCTACCCATCATGGAGGAAAAGGATAAAGTAATGGAAGAATAAGTTCACATGCTGACAAAGAACTTACCTATGGCTGCAATCAAACTGGATGAGATCAGGGAACTGACCAGGAACGACACCACTCTGAGAAAACTACAGCAGATTGTGTGAACTGAGTGGCCCACACATTGGAGTGGAGCCCCTTCTGTTGTACAAGAGTACTGGAACTTTTGTGAGGAACTTCATGGAGCAGGAGGAATACTTTTCAAGGAAGAGAAGATCATAATTCCTACAATACTGAGGAAAGAAATACTGCAGCACACGTCACCTCGGTTTAGAACCATGCAGGAGAAGAGCTCGAGATGTAATGTATTGGCCTGGAACGGGAGCACAAATCAGGGAAATGGTGAATATGTGTGCAGTGTGCCAAAAGTCCAGTAAATCACAACAAAAAGAACCACTTCAGCCACACAGTGTTCATGAGAGGCCCTGGCAGAAAATTGGAGTGGATGTGTTCACATTTGACAACAGTGAGTACCTACTCACAGTAAATGATAGTAAGAACATCACTGTAATAATTCATTTAAAATCAATTTTTGCTCACCCCAGATATCTGAAGTGCTCATCTCAGATAATGGTCCACAATTCTCAGGCACTGAGTTTCGCAAATTTGCACAGGACTGGGAGTTTTGCCACACTACGTCAAGTCCCAAATATCCACAATCCAATGGAGACCTTAAAACACCAGCTGACGAAGGCGAAGGCGAATGGAAGTTACCCGTACCTGGCTCGGCTGGATTCCAGGAATACTCCATTAGAGGGCATTGGATCATCTCCAGCACAGCTTCTGATGGGGAGAAGACTAAGAACTAAGCTTCCAGCTGCACCCCAACTGTTATTTCCACTGCCAGTGGACCTGCTCAAACTGAGAGAGCAGAAGCAGAAACAGGGGAGGTGATGCCATAGTGGTTTTGTCACTGGACTAGTATTCCAGAGACCCAGGGTAATGTCCTGGGGACCTGGGTTCAAATCCCACCGTGGCAGATGGTGAAATTTGAATTCAATAAAAAAATCTGGAATTATAACAATGAGCATAAAACCATCAGCTACAATGTCGATGGCCTGTGTGCGTCATTAAAAAAGAAACATGAAACAAGACAGGCGTCACTGGCTAGGCCAGCATTGATTGACAATCCCTAATTGCTCTTGGTGGTGAGCTGCCTTCCTGAACCACTGCGGTCCAAGTGGTGTAGGTACACCCACAGTGCAATTAGGGAGGGAGTTCCAGGAGTTTGACCCAGCGACAGTGAAGGAATGGTGATATATTTCAGAATCACTATGGTTTGTGGCTCGGAGAAGAACTTCCAGGTGGTGATGTTCCCATGTGTCTGCTGCCCTTGTACTTCTAGATGATAGTGACCATGAGTTTGGAATGTGCTGTCTAAAGAGCCTTGGTGAGTTCCTGCACTGCATCTTGTATATGGTACACACTGCTGCCACTGTGCGTCAGTGAATGTTTGTGGATAGGGTGCCAATCAGGTAGGCTTTATCCTGAATGGTGTCAAGCTTCTCAAATGTTGTTGGAGCTACATTCATCCAGGCAAGTAGAGAGTATTCCATCAAACTCCTGACCTGTTCCTTATAGATTGTGGACGAGCTTTGAGGAGTCAGGAGGTGAGTTACTCCATGCAGGATTCCTAGCCTCCGACCTGCTCTTTTAGCCACAGTATTTATATGGCTAGTCCAGTTCAGTTTCTGGTCAATGGTAACCCCAGGATGTGGATAGTGGGGGATTCAGCGACGGTAGCGCCATTGAATGTCAAGGGCAATGGTTGGATTTTCTCTTTTTGGAGATGGTCATTACCTGGCACTTGTGTAGCGTGAATGTTACTTGCCACTTGTCAGCCCAAGCATGTATACTGTCCAGGTCTTGCTGCATTTGGACATGGAATGGTTCAGTATCTGAGGACATCCCTGCTTCTGACCATATGATGGAAGGAAGGAAGGTCATTGATGAAACAGTTAAAGATGGTTGGGCCTAGGACACTAACCTCAGGAACTCCTGCAGTGATGCCCTGGAACTAAGATGATTGACCTCCAACAATCACAACCTCCTTCCTTTGTGCTCAGTATGACTCTAACCAGCGGAGAGTTTTCCCCCGATTCCCATTTTGCTTGATGCCACACTCTGTCAAATGCTACCTTGATGTCAAGGGTAGTCACTCTCATCTCAGGAGTTCAGATCTTTTGTCCATATTTGAAACAAGGATTTAATGAGGTCAGGAGCTGGGTGATCCTGGTGGAACCCAAACTTAGGGTCAGTGAGCAGGTTATTGCTAAGCAAGTAGCACTTGACGACCCCTTCCAAGACTTCACTGATGATGATCCCTTCCATATGGGAAGGTAATTGGCCAGGTTGGATTTGTCCTGCGTTTATATGTACAGGACATACTTGGGCAATTTTCCACATAGGCTGGCAGTTGCCGGTGTTGCAGCTGTACCAGAACAGCTTGGCTAGGGACACACCAAGTTCTGGACCAGTCTTCAGCTGGAATACTGCCTTCTGCTGTTTCTTGATATCACGTGAGGTGAATCTAATTTGCTAAAGACTCTGTGATGCTGGGGATCTTCAGAGGAGGCTGAGATGGATCATCCACTGATATGCTAGGCTTCCCCCATCATTGAGGGATGGGGATCCTCCTGTAGTTGTTTAATTGTCCACCACCATCCATAGCTGGATGGGGCAAGACTACAGAGGCTAGACCTGATCTGTTGGTTGTGGAATTGCTTAGCTTCTGAATTGCTTGCCTCTTATTCTGTTTGTCACACAAATATTCCATGTTGTAGCTTCAACAGGTTGACACCTTATTTTTAGGTATGCCCATGTTGGGCTCCCAGGCAACTCCCTCCCAACTATATATCAGTGTGCTGCTACTTCTGCAGTCCAGGACATTCCATTTGAGTCAAGAAACTGTGTCAGGCTGTTGTTTCACTAGCCTGGGAGGCAGCTCTCCCAATCTTGGCACATGCAGAGGGCATTGCTATGGGTCTGTAGTTACATATACCAGGTAAGGATGGCAGATTTCCTTAGTGAGCCAAATACTTTTTAACTTATATTTATTGAGTTCTACTGTGGTGGGATTTGAACTCAGGTCCCCAGAACATTACCTGGGGTCTTACTAGTCCAGTGATAATACCACTACGCCACCACTTTCCCCACGAACAAAAGGGAATGAGATACAGTAAGTCTCTGTTTTACGTTGTTTCACTTTAACATCGGTCATTTAATAGGGTCTGTTCTTGTTTAGTGTTGCGAGTTTAGTTTTAAAGTCGTTTTGCACCGATCTGACGCAGGGCCATGTGACTTGATTGGTGTTATTTTGGAGCTGCCTCTGCTGCTCCCTAACCCACCCTCTCGCTGCTGACCCTCCAGATCACAGCCTCTCTCACTCCCCAACCCACCCTCTTGCTGCTGACCCTCTAGACTCGCAGCCTCTCCTGCTCCCCAACCCACCCTCTCACTGTTGACCCCCTGAGCTTGCGGCCTCTGTCACTCCCTAACACATCCTCTCTTGCTGCTGATCTTCCAGGCTCTTAAACTTCCTGTAAGTCGAAGCTATTCCTCCTGCCTCTCACCGCTCATCTCCAGAGCCCTCTCCAACGCGAATATTTAGGAGAGGGAATCGAGGAGCGGAGAGAGCTGGAGATTCGATGAGAGGAAGGATTGGCCAGGGAGAGAGTCAAGTCATGGCAGAAGCCGTGAGCTTGGAGGGTTGGCAGTTAGAGGGAGGGCCAGGGAGTGGGATGTGTGGCGAGTGGGAGTTCGGGAAGCCTGATCGGCAGCAACCGGGATCAGTAGCAAATGGTAAATAAAAAGTTACTGTATTTCTTTTATATTTTTACATTTATTTTATTTTAAAAGTTATTTCATTTATAAATGTAAGAATTTAGCAATGCAAAATACTTGAACTTACAGGCTAGAATGTTTTAATGTTTATTTTCTGATGAGAAATCCTACAGATCCTAACTACAGCTTTTTCATTGGCTTTAATGGGAAAATCAGATACACTTAAAGTCCTTTAATTTCAAATTGCACTTCTCAGAAACGCAGCTACAACTTTAAGTGAGGATTTACTGCAAGGCACTGCTGTCCTCTAGGGCGAATGGCATCTGCCCCTTTCTGTTAGAAGCTGTATGTTTCAGTGCTAGCAGGTCCTCAGCAGCACTATGACATTCTGAGGGGTGAGTAAATGGCCTGGGCACAAACCCCTCCCATGTTCAGGAACAGCATGCACCATGAGGCTCCTCAGCTGCTGTGTCTGCTGGAGGGTGAATACCTAGATTCCTGCCCTGAGGGTTGGCGTTGCACTCACTTTGCCGGAGCTTATAAGGTCATTGAACCTTTTGCGGCATTGAATCCAGGTTTCTCTTAAAGCACTTCTGCCACAAATGATGGCAGCAGTCTCATCCTAGGCCTGTTTAGTTTGGGTGGATGACCTCCCTCTTCTCCCTCATGGCCTCAAGCATCACTTCAAAGTTGAGTTCCAAGAACCAAGGGGATGCCCTGCCACAGAATGCAAGCCTCTGGCTTTCCATCAGCATCGCTGGATACTGCAGGCCAGTCCAAGGCTCACAGGAATGCCTCTGCTTGTTTCCTTAAGATTCACACAGCAGCCACAGTACTGGCTGCCATGGGGATTTCAAATCGAGCCCGCATTTCCTCTGGCCCACCTCTGTTCCCACCCCATGGCCTCTAATTGGCCATCGAATCCAAATCCAATCAAATTAAGGGGTTGCCCATGCAAAAATAGTGAGTTTCATTTTTCCCCCACTGGGAAAGGTTCAAGACCCAGAATGTATCCCAACATCTGTTTCCTGCCCCCATTGCGAAAATTCAACCCTAGTTACTTCGACATTTCTTGATGTGAGAGGGAATACCTGTTCTCTGAGCTGAAATTATGATCATGACTGGAACTTGTATATATTCCATGTGGTATTAGATCATAGAATCTAGAATGGAGGATGAAGGCCATTTGGCCTGTTGAGTCCATGCTGACTCTCAGCAAAAGAAACTCAGATGACGCTAATCAGAATTAACAAATGTTTGGGTTTGCACCTCTGGCTGGTTTCCCACAGTTGCAGATGTCACTGATCGCACATTTGTGGCAATCTGCTTGCCCCTAGATCAAAGGAGTAGAACCGATTAGGGACCTAAAAGGGAATTTACACATGGATGAAGGGGCCACGGCTGAGGTATTAAATGAATACTTTGCATCCATCTTTACCAAGGAGGTAGATTCTACCAAGGCCACGGTGATGGACAGGGAAACTCTGTCACTAGAGGGTTCAAAATTGATAAGGAGGAAGTGTTGAATAGACTGCCTGTACTTAAAGTTGACAAGGCACCAGGAATGGATGAGATGCATCCAAGGATATTGAAGAAAGTGAGAGTAGAAGTTATAGGGGGGCACTAGCCATAATCTTTCAGTCTTTCCTTCACTCAGGGGTGGTGCCAGAGGATTGGAGAATTACGACCATTATGCCCTTGTTCAAAAAAGATTGAAAGGTAAACCCAAGAATTACAGACCAGTCAGTTTAACTCCAGAGGTGAGCAAGATTCTAGTAACATTATTCGGGATAGAATTAGTAGTCACATGGAAAAAATATGGGTTGAAAAGGAAAAGCCAGTGTGGATTTCTAAAGGGGAAATCATGTTTAACTAACTTGCTAGAGTTTTTTGAAGAGGTCGATAAGGGTAATGCTGTTGATGTGGTGTACATGGTCTTTGAAAAGGCATTTAACAGTGCCACACAACCGACTTGTGAGTAAAGCTATTGCCCATGGAATGAAAGAGACAGTAGCAATGTGGATACAAAATTGGCAGAAAAATAGGAAGCAGAGGGTAATGGTCAATGGATGTTTTTTGGGCTGGAGTAATGGAGTTCCTCAGGAGTCGTAATTGGGATCCTTGCTTTTCCTGATATATATTAATGATCTAGATCTTGGTGTGCAGGGAACAATTTCAAAGTATGGGGTGATGTATTTTGGTAGGAAGAACATTGACAGACAATATAAAATAAGGGGTGGAATTTTGAAGGGGGTGCAGGAGCAGAAAGACTTGGGTGTACATGTGCATAAATCATTGAAGGTGGCAGGACAGCTGGAGAGAGCAGTTAATAAAGCAAAAGTATCCTGGGCTTTATTAATAGGGGCATAAAGTACAAGAGCAGGGAGGTTTTGTTGAATTTATATAAGACCCTCATTAGACCTCAGCTGGAATATTGTGTACAGTTCTGGGCTCCACACCAAAGGAAGGATGTGAAGACATTGGAGAGAATGCAGAAAAGGTTTACAAGAATGGCCCCAGGGATGAGAAACGTCAGCTGTGAGGATAGATTGGAGAAGTTGGGACTGCTTTCCTTGGAGAGGAGAAGGCTGAGAGGAGACTTGATCGAAGTTTTCAAAATCATGAGGGTGCTGGACAGAATAGATAAGGAGAAGTTGTTCCCAATCGTAAAAGGATCAAGAACGAGAGGGCACAGATTTAAAGTGATTTGCAAAAGAAGCAAATGTGATGTGAGAAAAAACTTTTTCACACAGTGAGTGGTTTGGAATGCACTGCCTGGAAGTGTGGTGGAGGTAGGTTCAGTGGAGGCATTCAAGAGGGCATTAGATGATTATTTGAATAGAAACAAGGTGCAGGGGTATGGGGAAAAGGCAGGGCAATGGCACTAGGTCATAATGTTCATTTGGAGAGCCGGTGCAGACATGATGGGGTGAATGGCCTCCGTCTGTGCCGTTAAGATTCTGTGATTTTGAATCAGGAATTTTTGGAAACAACAGCCAATGTGGAGCAACCAGAAGAAAATGTTTATACTGGTGTGTGCCACATTCCCAGGTGCTGCTCTGATGCTTTCAATCTGCAGCAGTCAAAGCTTCCTAACTTCTTTGGACCTGAAAACAGACTTAAGGAGTGGATGCTAGGGAAAGAGAATGCCTCCTTCAAACATGGTGGTGACACCCGTGAGAAACCCAAGCAATGAAAGTCCAGAGTGGTAAAATGAAAGCCATATGACAACCAGATGTGAGATTGAGCAAGTAATCAGCATGCTCAAGGTGCCTGGACAGATCTGGACTTGCCCCCCTGTACTCACCAGTCAAATTCTCCAGAATGACCATGGTGTGCTGCATTCTTCCACAGCATTGTGTAGCAATAGGGATTGGAGTTGCAGGAGGAACAAAGCACTGAGCACCCATCAGTAGAAGAATCCAAAGAGGAGGAGGACGGTGAGGAAGAGAAAGATTGTGACTCCAATGAAGCAATAGCTACTCACTTTGTTGCCTGGATGGCAGTGATTCCCTTATAGCTGTCAGGCTGAGTTCATTAGCACCACTGGACTCATGTAATAATCACATCCAACAGCCATTCTCTCTCTGCTTCAATCCACTGGCCCAGAGCAGACCTGTAACCAACCGTCTACACATTACATCTTTTCCCATTGGTCCTCATCAATTTGTTCCTTCCCATTCATCAACAAGCAACTGAAAAGGCGACTTTCCATCCAGCAACCAAGAATGGTCAGGATAGGAATTTGATGAAAAGTATTGAATTTATTAAATTTTATATGATTCTGCTAAACCATGGAACTTAACAATGCCACACACCCATGTGCATATCCTTGTACAGCTACAAAGCTTTCCTCTTTTTTTTACGTGGTGTAACCCCTGTGACTTGAAATGAGGAAGAGGCAGGCTGTTCAGATCCCTGCATTGACTGCTGAGATGCCCTTGGCTGAATACCTCTAAATCTTGGAGCCCCTGAGGTACCTGGAAAAGACTGCTCCAATTGACCTGTGTAGGGGCAGATTCAGCCATCAGGAAATGATGCAGGACATTGGGTATTAACTGACTTGGGGAACAATGTGCGGGGGAAAAAAGAAAATCTTGTATTTATATTGTGCTTCTCATGAACACAGGATGTCTCAAAGCACTTTACAGCCAAGAAAGTACTTTGGAAGTGCAGCCACTATTGTAATGTAAGAAATGCGACAGCCAATTTGCAGATAGCACATTCCCACAAACAGCAATGTGACAATAACCAGATAATCTGTTTTCCGTAATGTTGGTTGAGAGATAAATATTGGACAGGGCACAGGGGATAACTCCCCTTCTCTTTTTTGAAAGAGTGCCATTGGATCTTTTACATCCATCTCTCATTACTGCACAGGAGCCTTGATTTTTGTGCTCAAGCCCTGGAGTGGGAACCCAGAACTTTGTGACTTGGAGCTGAGAATGCTACCAACTGAGCCATTGCTAACACAGAGAAGAGGAATGCTCTAAGTGTTTAAGTGGAGTTCTCATGTATTTATTCATTGTCATCCTTCTTCTGGGTGTGCAATAAGATTTTTCTCTCCCTACATCCTGCAGGTATGTAGGGAACAATTATGGTGTTCGCAACTCCATCCCAGCTGGGATCAGCTAACTTAGTGCAGATTGGAAATCTGACCTTCCTGGTCTGCGTAGCTCTGTGCAATGTTAGTCAGTACTTTACCTCATAGTCACTGGGAGTGCCCAAATATCCCCACTTAAGCAAAGCCCATGTCTCACTTTTGAATTATCCTCCAGATTACTTCAGGAAACATTAGTCATACCACAAACCAATTTGAAAAGCTTGCTTGTGTCTCAACTATTTACACTGCATAGCAATAAAAAAAACCCCAGATTATGAGCAGAATAGTGGATGGCGGACGGGCCCCACCAGCTCGGCGGTGGGCGGATAGCCGACCCCATTTTGAGTGGGTGGGCCAATTAAGGCCCGCCCAGCGGCCTGCCCGACAGGAAGCGCTATGCGCTCCCTGTGTGGGGGGTGGAGGGATTCCCCAACTGTCAAAGTGTGCTCTTTGGTGCATGCGCACGAAAGAACGCACTGCTCCCTGAGACTAAGTGCTGTCTCAGGGAGATTACCGACAGGTAAGAAAAGTCAAAAAATAGAAAAATTTAAAAATTATTAACATGTCCTCCTCATGTGATAATGTCACACGAGACGGGACATGTTAATAAAAAGGACATAAACTTTATTAGACTTTTTAAAAACAGACATGAAATCTCATCCCGCCAGTGGATGAGGTTTCATGTTTTTTCTATTCCCTGCCGGGGTTCCTGGCCTGCCTGCCAGCCTTAAGGTTGGATGGGCAGGTCTATAGTTATCTTAATTAGCCTGTCAGTGGCCTCAATTGGCCATTGGCAGGTCGGCAGGTGGACAGCTGATTTCGCTGTCCGCTTGCCTTCCTAAAAATTTAAAGGGACTGGGATGACGTCAGGGGTTCCTCCCGATGTCATCCTGCATCATTTTCCGTTGGCGAATGTTCCCCATCCCCAAATCGCCAACGGGAAAATTCAGGCCCATGTCTCCTCTCAAAACTTTTCTTATTTTTCAGTTAAAGTAAATTTAACTCTGAGAATGTGTTCATTATTTAGAACCTTAAGTCGCAGTTGCTTTCCCTTAACTCCCCCCAGCTCATTCATAGCCTTTTATCAGTGAAGAGGAAGTAACTAGGAAGCATGTAAACAAAAACTTAACCAAATTCAAAGATGTAAATAAAGTGTAAATTTATCTCTTAAAAGTTGACAGATATACAAAAAATTTTAAGACATATCATTTCCTGTACTACGTCACAATTAAGCTGTTCCACATTTTCTTACTGACTCTAAAATGGCACCATAGAAAAAATAGTTGTTCATTTAAAAAATTTGAGTGTCAGGCACAAGGTAACATTGTGTCAGTAGCATTTTTGCACTCAATATTTTGGTGAAAAAGATCAGGATTTTATTTCTGGAATTCTGAGTACTGTGGGCTGAGACTGTTCCCACAGCAAAACAATTTCCTGTTTTAAGGTCTAAACACAAGCTTAAGACATAATAATATTGGTAAACAGGTACATGCATTAATCATCGCCAAGCACAGAAAAACATCGCTCTTCGGCCCATCGAGTCTGCACCGGTCAAACAAGTACCTAACCTAATCCCATTTTCCAGAGCTAGGCCCATAACCTTGGATGCCATGGCATGTGCAAGTGCACATCCAAATATTTCTTCAATATTATGAGGGTTTCTGCCCTCTACCGCCCTTTCAGGCAGTGAGTTCCAGATTCTCACCACCCTCTGGGTGAAAAAATTCTTCCTCATATCCCCTTAAACCTCCTGCCCTTTACCTTAAATCTCTGCCCCCTGGTTATTGATCCCTCCGCCAAGGGGAAAAGTTCCTTCCTGTCTACCCTTTCTATGCCCCTTGTAATTTTGTACACCTCAATAATGTCCTCTGCTCCAGGGAAATTAACCCCAGTCTATCCAATCTCTCCCAATAACTAAAACTCTCCAGCCCAGGCAACATCCTGGTACATCTCCTCTGTACTCTCTCTAGTGCAATCATATCCTTCCTATAATGCAGATTCCAGAACTGCACACAATACTCTAGCTGTGGCCTAACCAGCGTTTTATACAGTTCCAGCATAACCTCCCTGCTTTTATATTCTATGCCTCAGCTAATAAAGGCAAGTATCCCATATGCCTTCTTAACCACTTTATCCACTTGTCCCGCTACCTTAAGGGATCGGTGGACATGCACACCAAGGTCCCTCTGATCCTCAGTATTTCCCAGGGCCCTACCATTCATCGTGTATTCCCGTGCCTTATTTGTCCTGCACAAGTGCATCACCTCACGCTTATCCGGATTAAATTCCATTTGCCACTGATCAGCCCATCTGACCAGCCTGTCTACATTCTCCTGTAATCCTCCTCACTATTTACCACCCCACCAATTTTCGTGTCATCCGCGAACTTACTGATCAACCCTCCTACATTCATGTCTAAATCATTTATATATACCACAAACAGCAAAGGACCCAACACTGATCCCTGTGGAACCCCAAAGGACACAGGTATCCAGTCACAAAAACACCCCTTGACCATCACCCTCTGCTTCCTGTCACTTAGCCAATTCTGGATCCATTTTGCCAAATTGCCTTGGATCCCACGGGCTCTTACCTTCATTATCAATCTCACATGCGGGACCTTATCTAAAGCCTTGCAGAAGTTAAAGTAGACTACTTCAAATGCATTGCCCTCATCTACACACCTGGTTACCTCTTCTAAAAATTCAATCAAATTGGTCAGACATGACCTCCCCTTAACAAAACCATGCTGACTGTCCTTGATTAATCCCTGTCTCTCCAAGTGTAGATTAGTTCTGTCCCTCAGAATTGCTTCCAATAGTTTCCCCACCCACTGAGGTTAGACTGACTGGTCTGTAGTTCCCTGGTTTATCCCTTCCTCTCTTCTTGAATAATGGTACCACATTGGCTGTCCTGCAGTCCTCTGGCACCTCTCCTGCGGCCAGAGGTATTGAAAATTATTGCCAGGGCGCCTGCTATCTCCTCCCTTGCCTCACTCAACAGCCTGGGATACATTTCATCCAGGCCTAGAGATTTACCTACTTTTAAGTCTGCCAGACCACTTAGAACTTCCTCATTTTCTATGTTAATTCCTTTAATTATACCACAATCCTTCTGCCTGATTTCCATATCCACGTCGTACCTCTCACTTGTGAACACTGACACAAAGTATTCATTTAGAACCCTACCTACGCCTTCTGGCTCCACATACTAGTTACCACTGTGGTCCTTAATGGGTCCTACACTTTCCCTCGTTATCTTTTTACTCTTAGGCCAGGATCTTTAGGGCGGGGGGCTGGGCCTGCTGCCGTTGTGGAATGATGTCGGGCGGAACTCCCGACATCACCCCGCGTCATTTCAATTTTCAGGTTGGCGGGGGCACAGCTGAATCAGCTGTGCGCCCACCGACCTGTCAACAGCCCATTGAGGCCATTTAGAAACTAATTGAAATAATTAATGGACCTGCCCGCCCAAACTTAAGGTTGGCAGGCAGACCGGGAGCCATGGCAGCCTTCACATAAAGCATGAAACCTCATCCACAGGTGGGATGAGGTTTCATGAAGGTTTTTAAAAATTTAATAAATGTTTGATTAAAAGTGATGGACATGTCCCAATTCATCTGACAGTGTCACATGAGGGGTCATGTCAGGGAAATTTTATTTTTGCCCCTTCACCATTTTTAAATTTGGCGCCAATCTCCCTGAGGCAGCACTTAGCCTTAGGGAGATGAGTGCGCTCTTTCACATGCATGCGCGAAAGAGCTCCTTCTCTGCTGAGGGATTCCCCCCACCCGCACAGGGAGCGCACAGCACTTCCTGGTGGATTTCATGCTGGGCGGGCCTTAATTGGCCCACCCACATAAAATGGCGGTGCGCCCCCAATTGGGGGTGCCGATCGGAGGCGTGCCCGCATACGTCCGCTCCTGAACTTCTCCCCCGATGGGGGTAAAATTCATTCGTTAGTGTACTTGTAAAATAACTTTGGATTTTCCTATATTTTACCTGCCAATGTTTCTTCATGCCCCCTTTTTGCTCTCCTAATTTCCTTTTTATTTTCCCCCCCTACACATTCTATACTCCTCTAAGGTTTCCGCTGTTTTGAGCCCTAAGTATCTGCCATAAGCCTCTCTTTTTCTTATTATCCAATCCAGTATATTCTTTGACATCCATGGTTCCCTGGATTTGTTGATCCCACCCTTTGTCTCTACTGGAATATGTTGGCCCTGTACTCTCCCTATTTCCTTCTTGAATAAGACCTACTGCTCTGATGCAGATTTACCTAAAAGTAGCTACTCCCAGTCCACTTTGGCCAAATCATATCCGATCTTATTAAAATCGGCCTTCCCCCAATTTAGAACTCTGATTTCTGGCCAATCCTTGTCCTTTTCCATAGCAATCTTGAATCTAATGGAGTTATGACCAATATCTGCTCCTCCACTGATACCTCTACCACTTGCCCGGCTTCATTCCCTAAAATTAAGTCCAGGACCGCCCCCTCTCTTGTAGGACCTTCCACGTACTGGCTTAAAAAGCTCTCCTGGATGCATTTTAAGAATTCCATTCCCTCTCAACCTATCGCACTATGACTAACCCAGTTAATGTTGTTGAAGTTGAAATCCCCCACTATTACTACCCTATTATTTTTACTCTTTTCTGAAATTTTCCTATATATCTGCTCTTCTATTTCTCTCTGACTGTTGGGGGCCTCTTGTATACACCTTGCAATGTGATTGATCCTTTTTTGTTTTTCAGTCCTACTTCATTCTATGGCTTCATTTGAGGAGCCTTCTAAGATGTCATCCTCCTTGCTGCTGTAATCAATTCCTTGATCAATATTGCAACACCCCCTCCTCTTTTACCTCCTTCCCTGTGTCGCCTGAAGACCCTATATCCTGGAATACTAAGCTGCCAATCCTGCCCACCTTGCAACCATGTCTCTGTGACAGCAATGACATCATACTTCCATGTGTTAATTTGTGCACTCAACTCATCTGCCTTATTTGTCAGACTCCTTGCATTAAAATAAATACCATCCAACCTTGCCAAATTCCCTTGTGCCTTAACTGGCCTATAATTTCTATGTCTTCCAGACTCACTTGCTGTCTCTTCTAATTTTGGCTGTGCATCTCCCCCTGCTGGACCTCCTCTCAGGATTCTACCTCCTTGCCAAGTTAGTTTAAACCCTCCCCAACAGCACTAGCAAACCTCCCTGCAAGGATGTTGGTTCCATTCCGGTTCAGGTGCCACCTGTCCGCCTTGTGCAGGTCCCACCACCCCCAGAAACTATCCCAATGTCCCAGAAATCTAAAGCCCTCCCTCCTGCATCATCTCCCCAGCCACGCATTCATCTGGACTAACCTCCCAATCCTATACTCATTAGCACGTGGCACCAGAAATAATCCAGAGATTACTACCTTTGAGATCCTGTTTTTTAATGTTTCCAAGCTTCCTAAATTCTGCTTGCAGAACCTCATCCCTCTTTCTACCTATGCTGTTGGTACCAATATGTACCAAGATATCTGTCTGTTTGCCCTCTCCCTTTAGAATGCCCTGCAGCCGTTCAGTGATATCCTTGACCCTGGCACCAGGGAGGCCACATACCATACTGGAGTCACATCTACGGCCGCAGAAACGCCTGTCTGTTCTCCTTACTATTGTGTCTCCTACCACTATTGCTCTTCCCCTCTTTTTTCTCCCTACCCCTGTGTAGCTGAGCCACTCACAGTGCCATGAGCGTGGCTGCAGTCCCCAGAGGAACTTTCACTCTCACTGTTTTCCAACACAGACAAATGGTTCTCAAGTGAGATGCATCCTGGGGATTTCCTGACTAGCTGCCTGACACCTTTCTTCTTACTGATGGCCACCCATTCCCTCCCTGTCTGCACTTCCGTAAGCTGTGGGGTGACCACGTCTAAAAACGTGCTATCCACGAAACTCTCAGCCTCGCAGATGCACCTCAGTGCCTCCAGCTGCTGCTCAAGCTCCGAAACTTGGAGCTCTTGATTGCTAACATCTGCTCAAGAAGCTCACACACTGATAACATGACTGAACAGTGTGGGTGAGACATTCCAACACTATGTTGAGCCCCAGTGGGCCACAGTACCATTCCAACACTCCTGTTCATATCCTTATCATCCGTTCCCTTTCACATTAACTCACTGTGATGCTGCACAGCTGTAATAATGGCGGGAAAGGGTAAATAATTTGTTGTAGCAAGTTATAGGCCTTATAAATATCCTTGGAGGAAATTGAAGAATCAGACAATATTCCAGGTTGTGATATCCACCCAATGCAGGTAAGGATTAGTTTATATGGGATGTTGAATCCCCTTCCCCAAGACAGTGTGGGATCATACAGGAAAAATGACTACTTGGGTGAGGTACTGGAAGTCTGCTACTGCTTCTGGAAAGATACCCCAGCAAGGTGTCAAGTCAGGAGACAGAATAAAAGTGGGACAAAAAGATTGAAGATTTCTACTTATCTCTGAAAAATAATATTAGTTCCACAGCAGCTGCTGTCACATATGCAATCATAATATCACAATGAATAGACATCAACATTCAATAAATAATCTTATTATGAGCGCAAGACAACTTCATCAGTTCTCTTTGTGCAAGCAATCAGTTTTGAAAGTGAAAGACTGAACTAATTAAACACTTCTGAAATATTGCTGTGTTGTCATGACATTGCTGTGCAGTACAGAGTGGTGTCCCTGATACCAATTGTAATGGAAATAATGTCTTCGAAAAACTTACTGTCCTTTTATAGGAGCCAGTTCTTGAATCAACACTTCTGTACAGCCAAGAAATGACACTACTCAGTAAATTGATATGATAGCATGATTAAGTGTCAGCACTCTTGCCTCTGAACTGGAAGATGGTGGATTCAAGCCTCAGACCTGAGTTTGAGCACACAATCCAAGCTGATACTTCAATGCATTTCTGAGGAAGTGTAGCATTTTTCAATGAGACATTAAGTCAAGGCCTGGTCTACCCTTTTAGGTGGGTATAAAAGATCCCATGGCACTGTTTCTAAGAAGAGCGGGAGAGTATTCCACATCGTCTTGACCAATATTTATCACTCAGCCATCACTAAGAAGGCCAAATTACACTGACACTATCGCATTGTTGCTTGTGGGACCTTACTGGGAGCAACTTGGCTGCTGCAATTCCTACATTGAAGTGATTGCACTTCAAAAATATTTCATTGTCTATGAAGCACTTTGGAACATCCCGTGGATATTACAGAGAGTATAAAAATGCAAGTCTTGTATGAATACAGCAGAGACACATACATTAGGAACGAACTATCTGAGCTTTCTAAGGACCGATATGTCAAGTAAATCATTTACCGAGTAGAAATATGGGGAAGGTGACTATTTTTGGTTACTATGTATTAACAACATTGTGACTGTAATAGAAATATTTCTTCAGATTATTGTCTCTAAGATACAACTTTGTTAGAATTAGTGATCAAATAAAATCAGTTGCAATGTTTACAGTGTCGTTGATACAAACGACTTACATAGAAACATACATAGAAAATAGGAGCAGTAGGCCATTTGGCCCTTCGAGCCTGCTCCACCATTTGTTATGATCTTGGCTGATCATCCAACTCAATAGCCTGCTCCCGCTTTCTCCCCATATCCTTGGATCCCTTTCGCCCCAAGAGCTATATCTAACTCCTTCTTGAAAACATGCAATGTTTTGGCCTCAACTACTTTCTGTGGTAGCGAATTCCACAGGCTCACCACTCTCTGGGTGAAGAAATTTCTCCTCATCTCAGTCCTAAATGGTCTATTCTGTATCCTCAGACTGTGACCCTTGGTTCTGGAGCCCCCACCATCGGGAATGTCCTTCCTGCATCTACTCTGTCTAGTCCTGTTAGAATTTTGTAGGTTTCTATGAGATTCCCCCCTCATTCTTCTGAACTGCAGCAAATATAATCCTAACTGACTCAATCTCTCCTCATATGTCAGTCCCGCCATCCCAGGCATCAGTCTGGTAAACCTTCGCTGTACTCCCTCTATAGCAAGAACATCCTTCCTCAGATGAGGAGACCAAAACTGCGCACAATATTCCAGGTGTGGTCTCACTTAGGCCCTGTATAATTTCAGCAAGACATCCCAGCTCCTGTACTCGAAACCTCTGGCTATGAAGGCCAACATAACGTTTGTCTTCTTTACCGCCTGCTGCACCTGCAAGCTTACCTTCAGTGACTGGTGTACGAGGACACCCAGGTCTCGTTGCACATTCCCCTCTCTCAATTTATAGCCATTCAGATAATAATCTGCCTTCCTGTTTTTGCTACCAAATTGGATAACCTCACATTTTTCCACATGATACTGCATCTGCCATGCATTTGCCCACTCACTCAGCTTGTTCAAATCACACTAAAGCATCTCTGCATCCTCCTCACAGCTCACCCTCCCACTCAGCTTTGTGTCATCTGCAAATTTGGAGATATTACATTTAGTTCCCTCATCTAAATCGTTATTATATATTGTGAATAGCTGGAGTCCCAGCACCGATCCCTGCGGTACCCCCTAGTTACTGCCTGCCATTCGGAAAAAGACCCGTTTATTCCTACTCTTTGTTTCCTGTCTGCCAACCAGTTTTCTAACCATCTCAATACACTACCCCTAATTCCATGCGCTTTAATTTTACACGCCAATCTCTTGTGTGGGACTTTGTCAAAAGCCTTCCAAAAGTCCAAATAAACCACATCCACTGGCTCCCCCTCATCAACTCTACTAGTTACATCCTCAAAAAATTCCAGTAGATTTGTCAAGCATGATTTCCCTTTCATAAATCCATGCTGACTCTGTCCGATTCTACCACTGTTTTCCAAGTGCTCAGCTATTAAATCTTTTATAATGAACTCTAGAATTTTCCCCACTACCGATGTCAGGCTGATTGGTCTATAATTCCCTGTTTTCTCTCTGCCTCCCTTTTTAAATAGTGGGGTTACATTAGCTACCCTCCAATCTGTAGGAAGTGTTCCAGAGTCTATAGAATCTCGGAAGATGACCACCAATGCATCCACTATTTCTAGGGCCACTTCCTTAAGTACCCTGGGATGTAGATTATCAGGCCCTGGGGATTTATCGGCCTTCAGTTCCATCAATTTCCCCAACACCGTTTCCCTATTAATACTGATTTCTTTCAGTTCCTCCATCTCACTAAACCCTGTGTTCCCCAACATTTCTTGTATGTTATTTGTGCCCTCCTTTGTGAAGACAGAACCAAAATATATATTTAGTTGGGCAGCCACTTCTTTGTTCCCCATTATAAATTCCCCTGTTTCTAACTTTAAGGGACCTACATTTGTCTTCACCACTCTTTTTTTCTTCACATACCTATAGAAACTTTTACAGTCAGTTTTTATGTTCCCCGCTAGCTTACTCTCGTACTCTATTTTCCCCTTCTTAATCAATCCCTTGGTCTTCCTTTGCTGAATTCTAAACTGCTCCCAATCTTCAGGTCTGTTGTCTTTTCTGGCCAATTTGTATGCCTCTTCCTTGGATCTAATACTATCTCTAATTTCCCTTGTAAGCCATGGTTTGACTTCCTGTTTTACTTTTGCGCCAGACAGGAATAAACAATTGTTGCAGTTCACCCATGTGCTCTTTGAATATTTGCCATTGCCTATCTACCGTCATCCCTTTAAGTAACGTTTTCCAATCCATCATAGCCAACTCGTATCCCATAGCATCATAGTTTCTGTTATTAAGATTCAGGACCCTAATCTCAGAATCAACTATGTCACTCTCCATCTTGATGAAGAATTCTATCTTTTGGTCGCTCATCCCCAAGGGGCCTTGCACAACTAGATTGCCAATTATTCCTTTCTCATTACACAATACCCAGTCTAGGATGACCTGTTCTCTAGTTGGTTCCTCAACGTATTGGTCCAGAAAAGCATCTTGTATACACTGCAGGAATTCCTCCTCTACGATATTGTTACATTTGATTACACAATGCTGCAGTACTGAAAGGGCTCTTGTCAAGGACACAAATTACCATCCTACATGACTGTGACCATGGTAAACTATCCACTTTTATCTTTATTGGCCAGTTTGCAGCCTTTCACCAGAATTGACCACACCATTTTCCTCCAATGTCTCCACTGACAACCATCTGGGTGGAACTGCACTCACCTGGTTCCATTTTTATCTAGCCAGTCAAAGCCAGAGAATCACCTGCAATGGCTTCCATTCCCTCTCCTGCACCATTATCTCTGGAGTCACCCAAAGACTTTTCCTATTTCTTATCTACCCGCTGCACCTTAGTGTCATCATCTGAAAACACATGTATGCTGAATTGTCAGATCGCTTGACTGACATGCAGTGCTAGATAAGCAGAAATTTCCTCCAGTTAAATATTGGGAGACTGAAACCATTGTCTTCTGTTCCTGATCCAAACTCTGTTCCTTAAACACCTACTTCATCCTCTCCCTGGCAACTGTCTGGGACTGAACCAACCTTGACCTTGAGATAAGTTTCCAACCTCATTTCCATGGCATCACCAAAATCATCTATTTCCACTTTTGTAATATTCCCTGAACTCACCTCAGCTCATCTGTTGCTGGAACCCTCATCCATACCTTGAGACTGGATTGTTCCGATGCACACCTGACAAGCCTCCCATTTTCCACCTTCTGTAAACTTAAGTTCATCCAGAAATTTGTTGTCTGTACCCTAACTCACACCAAGCTCCATTCACCCATCATCTTTGTGCTCCCTGATCTACATTGATTTCTGGTTGAACAATGACTTAGGGCAAAATCATCCCAGATTTTCACTCAATGCGGTCGCAGCGGGTAACACAAAGTTTTACACACCGGCCGCAATGGCGGCTTTTCACGCTGTATCGCCCCAAACCCGCCGCATTAATTGTGCATCCCCGGGAAACAGTCTGTTTCCATATTGGTTGGGCTCTCTTTTGCTCCCTGCTGCCCCCCCCCAACGCTCCCCACGACATCACCTTACCACTTCATCATGCTGGGTGCCATATTTAAAGTGCAGCTGTGCTCACACCTCTCAATGCTTCCAGTCCACGATTGCTGCATGGAAGACATAGCCCCGAAAGGCGAGAAGACTGCAGGTTCAGTGATGCGTCCCTCAAGTGCTTTTTGGAAGCAGTGGAGGCCCACCGTGATGCCCTCTTCCCCCACTCTGGCCGCAGGATGGGCAGCAGCATCACTAATCTGGCTTGGGAGGCAGTGGCAGTGCTGGTCAGCACCAATTCCCTGCAAAAGAGGACAGCCACTCAGTGCTGAAAGAGGATGAATGATCTCCTCCATTCCGCCAGGGTAACTCACTCCTCTCATCATTCTCAACTCAAACACTCACAAACCCATCAAACATCCTCAGGGCCCTCACTCACTGTCAGTTAAAGGGAGATCACCATTCACTCTCTCACATTCACCTTCAATCTCCTCATCCCGTCCATAGGACCACTCACCACTGAAACGTGCCAGGCATACTTATCATCTGGCCTGACAGGAATCCTGTTTACACTCTCTCCATCTATATTCAGGCAGGACAAGCTAGAACACAACAAGAGGAAGAGGTTACAGACTATTGGAGGAATGCCTGAAATCAAGGTCCTCATGGACTTTGAAAACAGCTGACCAGCGAGGATCAGGACCAGTCCTGTTTTGACAGTGAGGTTTGCGGTGCTGTACTAGGTGAGGATCCAGTGGTGCAACATCCATCAGACAACCATGCTGTGCGTGATGTGTCCTGTTTCACAGGCCACTGCCATGCACTAACTATCTCTCCTTGCTTTCGGAGGCACATCTGGAAAACTGCCAAGAAAGCCTACAACCCAGGGCCTCCAAGGGAAACTCAGAAGATGAATCCGCTGAAACTATCCCTGGAGACTCGTCACAATGCTCACCCACAACTTCGGGCATACCTCAGTTGCTGAAGCTGCAAAGGCAAGCTCGGAAACATCAAGAAGGATGTTCGCTGCGCTCCTCAGATTGCAAGGCAAGATGGAGGAATCCATACACCTTCAGGCTGAGGTGATAGCGCCGGCATGCCAATGCACCAAGGTCAACACTGGTAGGATGGCGGCTGCCATGGAGACCTTGGTCCAGGACTTCACTCCTGCACTGCCAAACGGTCTGAACTCCATTGCTGATGTCATAGTTGGCCTCTTTTAGAGCGACTTTTAGGGCCTCTGCTGCATCTACATGACAGGAGCATTATTACAGAGGGTATGTGTGCTGCCATAAGCCAGACTGGAGTCAAACGTTCACAGATGCAATGTGAGGATCTATGGTGTCTCCTCACTACATGTCATCATCATCCTCCACAAATCTTGCAGCTCTGATGGCCTCTCAAGTGTGCCTACCTTGTCTAGCCAGTGCGAGGGCCTCATTGCTGTCATCAATACCATCAGGGACCTCCTCAGCCTCATCACTGTCGACGTCTTCCTCATCAGAGGGGACCACCATCCCATGCAGCTCCTCTTCAACCAGCTCGTCTCCCTGTTGTAAAGGGCGCAGTAGGTGACAACGATGTGTGACACCCTCTGCGGACTATATTGCACAGCTCCACCAGACCGGTCCAGGAATCGGAACCTCACTCTCAGCTTCCTGATGGTTTGCTGCACCAAGTTGCGAGTTGCAGCATGAGCTTTGTTATACCTTTACTCTGTTGCAGTCTGAGGCCATCCCATGGGTGTCATCAGCCACATCCTTTGAGGGAAGCCCTTGTGTCCTAGGAGCCAACCCTGCAGCTCCTGCGGACCCTGGAAGATATCAGGGATCTGTGACCGATTGAGAATGTACGAGTCATGCACACTCCCTAGAAACCGTGTGCAGACTTGCAGGATGCATTTCTGGTGCTTGACCCCAGCTACACTTTCAGCGAATAGAAGCCTTTGTAGTTGACATAGTTGACCCCTTGTTGCGACAGAGATCTGAGTGTCATGTTAGTGCAGTCGATGGCACCCTGCTCCTGTGGGAATCCCGAGATCTGGGAAAATTGAATTGTTCTTGCATCATCTTTCTCTTGTACCGGGCAAAATACACAAAGATGTGTGCTCTCACAAAGATGGCATCCGTGACCTCATGGATGCATTTGTGGATGGAAGCTTGCAATGTCCCACAGGGAACACCTATGGAGCCCTGAAAGGAGCGCCGCGGTCACTTTGACGGCCACTGGCAGTGGATGCAGTCCATGTCCCTGTGGTGCCAAATCATGCAGTAACTGGCAGATGTGACTGAACAGTTCCCTAGACGTGCACAGTCTTCAGCAACACTGGATCTCGGTCACCTGCAGGAATGAAAGGCAGCATCTATAAACCCTGGGTCTAGCTAGGTGCCGACCAATGACGGCTCGCCATGGCCCTTCAGCAGCGTGTATGGGAGCCCGAGCCACCCCTTCCTGAGGGTGCTATTTCTCCCTCTGTGCAGCCAGGCACCTCCGTCGCTCTCTTCTCCATCATCTCCCCTCTCTGTATGCCATGAGGCATGCAGCTGGTTCACCAGGCTCCATGTTCCTGATGTACTCCTCCTGCAGGGTGAAAGAGAGAAGCGTGGGTTAGCTTGGGTATACAAAGAACCTCTCTTGGTTAAGTCTGAAGGCCCCTTAATGCATCCTGGAGTGCCCCCACCCCCAAGTCACCTCGAATGCAGGGCAGCCCCCATGCCTCCAACATGCCTCAACCTTGAAGTCCGTCAGGCAACTCGGGTGAGCGCTGTGCATTGTTATTGTGTACTCATCTCTGAGTTCCCCTCAAAGTGCAGCCCGCCAAGTGCATACCTTATACATGCTGTTGTGAAACACACACCGACGTGGGCAGACGATCCAGCAGGGAGGGATGATTCTGGCGGGCTGGCCTTATAATGATATGTAGATGTATTACAATGAGGTTCCCAACATCCCATTGCGGGAAACATGGCCCGCCATCAACAGGCTGAGCGGACGATTGGAAACTTGTTTAACGACGTTGTGAAGCCGATTTTTGGCCTTCTCGCCATATTATCCGCTCATGCCGCCGAGCACACCTGACGTCAGTGGGCACTGATGATTCCGCCCTAGATATTGAAATTTTCATCTTTGTTTTCAAATCTTCCCTTGGCCTGGCCCCTCCCTATCTTTGTAAACTCCTTTGGCTCTGCAATTCTCCAAGATATCTCTGCTCCTCCAATTCTGACCTCTTGCACATTCTTAATTTTAATCGCTCTGACAATTATGGCTGTGCCTCTAGCTGCTGAGGCCCATAAGCTGTGAAATTCCCTCCATAAACCTCTCTACGTCTCTACCTCACTTTTGTCCTTTAAGAGGCTCCTTAAAACCCACTTCTTTGACCAAGCATTTGGTCATCTTCCCTAATATCTCCTATACGTTTTTTGCGTACAATTTTATTCGATAACATTAGCGTGAAACACCTTGGGATGTTACAAAAATGCTGTTATTATTGTTATTTTGTTATTATTGTTGTTATTGTTGTTGTTGCAAAGAATGACATTGCAGCCCTAATTCCCCAAGCTGTGTTCCTCCTGACTGCAGCTTCCTACTCCCCACCCCTCTGAAAAAGCAGGATTGCTGAATTTACCCTATTAGGCCCAGCCAATGACTTTATTGTGATGTCTATTTGTTCTCATTTATTTTTGACTATCAGAAGTGGGAATTCAGGCATTCCAAATGCCTTTGAATATCCGTACCAAGGTTTGTGACTGTCCTCCAGTTTTAACACTTTGGGTATCTGTCCTCTTCTGCAGATATATCGATAACATAGAAGTCAGATCCTGTGCTTCTTTGCTGTAGGCTAGTACACAGAATCACAGAGCCAACCTCAGGAATGTTTCTTCAAACAACAAGATATGAGTACATTTCTCGCAAGTGTCTTTTGAAGGTTTACAGCCAAGCAGAACTTTGTCACTTGCTAACACCCATGTTGTCCTGCTGACTTGATGATCTGTCACAATTTTTGTGGAATTCCAGAATTTAGTTCTATCCTTCCATCTAGTGTCAGGGCTGCCAGAATTCATTTTTTTAAAAAAGGGGAGAAAATCATTTTTAAGTAAGACAGCGATGTTGATGAAGTTCATTTAAACCACATCTTGAAAGAACATTCGGGCCTTTGAATGTTTATCAATTTTGATTATCCACTGGGGGAGGTGCTGTCTAAGGAGCCTTGGTGAGTTCCTGCAGTGCATCTTGTAGATGGTACACACTGCTGCTACTGTGCATCGGTGGTGGAGGGAGTGAATGTTTGTGGAAGGGGTGCCAATCAAGTGGGCTACTTTGGCTGGATGGTGTCAAACATCTTGACTGTTGTTGGAACTGCACTCATCCAGGCAAATGGAGAGTATTCCATCACACTCCTGATTTGTGCCTTGTAGATGGTGGACAGGCTTTGAGGAGTCAGAAGGTGGGTTACTCTTTGCAGAATTCCTAGCCTCTGACCTGCTCTTGTAGCCACAGTATTTATATGGCTAGTCCAGTTCAGTTCAGTTTCTGGTCAATGTTAACCCCCAGTATGCTGATAGTGGGGATTCAGTGATGGTAATGCCATTGACCGTCAGGGGGCAATGGCGAGATTCTCTCTTGTTGGAGATGATCATTGTCTGGCACTAGTGTGGTGCGAATGTTACTTGCCACTTGTTTGCCCAAGTCTGGATATTGTCCAGGTCTTGCTGCATTTGGACATGGACTGCTCAGTATCTGAGGAGTCGTGAATGCTGCTGAACATTGTGCAACATTCAGCGAACATCCCCACTTCTGACCTTATGAGGGAAGGAAAGTCATTGATGAAGCAGCTGAAGGTGGTTGGGCTGATGACACTACGCTGAGGAACTCCTGCAGTGGTGTCTTGAAGCTGAGATGATTGACCTCCAACAACCATAAACATCTTCCTTTGTTCAAGGTATGACTCTAACCAATGGAGAGCTTTCCCCCTAATTCCCATTGACTCCAAGTTTTGCTAGGGCTCCTTATTGCCACACGTGGTCAAATGCGGCCTTGATGTCAAGGACAGTCACTCTCACCTCACCTCGGAGGTTCAGCTCTTTTGTCCATGTTTGAACCAAGGCTGTAATAAGCAGAGTGGCCCTGACGGAACCGAAACTGGGCATCAATGAGTAGGTATTACTAAGCAAGTGCCGCTTGATAGCATTGTTGTTGACCCCTTCCGTTACTTTACTGATAATGGAGAATAGATTGACGGGGCAGTAATTGGCTGGTTGCATTTGTCCTGCTTTTTGTGTACAGGACACACCTGGGCAATTTTCCACATAGCTGGGTAGATGCCAGTGTTGTAGCTGTACTGGAACAGCTTGGCCAGGGGTGTGGCAAGTTCTGGAGCACAACTCTTCAGTACTATTGCCGGAATATTGTCAGACCCATAGCCTTTGCAGTACCCAGTGCCTTCAGCTGTTTCTTGATATCATGTGGAGTGAATCGAATTGGCTGAAGATTGGCATCTGTGATGCTGGGGACCTCCAGAGGAGGCCAAGATGGATCATCCACTTGGCACCTATATGGCTGAAGATTGTTGCAAATGATTCAGCCTTATCTTTTGCACTGATGTGCTGGGCTCCCCCATCTTTGAGAATAGGGGATATTTGTGGAGCCTCCTCCTCCAGTGAGTTTAATTGTTCACCACCATTCATGACTGGATATGGCAGGACTGCAGTGCTTAGATCTGATTCATTGAATGTGCGATTGCTTAGCTCTATCACTTGCTGCTTATGCTGTTTGGCACACAAGTAGTCCTATGATATAGCTTCACTAGGTTGACACCTCATTTTTAGGCATGCCTGGTGCTGCTCCTGACTTGCCCTCCTGAACTCTTCATTGAACCAGGGTTGATCCCCTGACTTGATGGTAATGGTAGAGTGGGGGATGTGCCAGGTCATGAGGTCACAGATTGTGTTGGAGTACAATTCTGCTGCTGCTGACCCACAGTGCCTTGTGGATGCCCAGTCTGAGTTACTAGATCTGTTCAAAGTCTATCCCATTTAGCACAGTGGTAATGCCACACAACACGATGGAGGATATCCTCAATATGAAGGCGGGATTTCATCTTCACAATGACTGTGCGTTGGTTACTCCTACCGATACTGTCATGAACAGGTGCAACTGCAGCAGACAGTTTGGTGAGGATGTTGTCAAGTATGTTTTTCCCTCTTGTTGGTTCCCTCACCACCTGCTCTGTCCTTTAGGACTCAGCTAGCTCAGTTAGTAGTGGTGCTACCGAGCCACTCTTGGTGATGGACGTTGAAATCCCCAACCCAGAGTACATTCTGCGCCCTTGCCACCCTCAGTCCTTCCTCCAAGTTGTGTTCAACATGGAAGATACTGATTCATCAGCTGAGGGAGGGTGGTATGTGGTAATCAGAAGGAAGTTTCCTTGCCTGTGTTTGACCTGATTCCATGAGACTTCATGGAGTCCAGAGTCAACGTTGAGGACTCCCAGGGCAACTCTCTCCCGACTGTATACCACTGTGCCACCACCTCTGCTGGGTCTGTCCTGGTGGTGGGACAGGACATACCCTGGGATGGTGATTATGGTGTCTGGGACTTTATCTGTAAGATATGATTCAGTGACTTTGACTATGTCAGGCTGTTGCTTGACTAGTCTGTGAGACAGCTCCCCCAATTTTGGCAATAGATGTTAGTAAGGAAGACTTTGCAGGGATCGACAGGGCTGAGTTTGCCATTGTTGTTTCCGATTGTCAATTCCTTTTTTGAGGCTTTGTAGCGGTTTGATACAACTGAGTTGCTTGCTAGGCTACTCCAGAGGGCAGTTAAGAGTCAACCACATTGCTGTGGGTCTGGGGTCACACGTAGGCCAGACCAGGATTTCCTTCCCATGTGTATTTCTTTTATTCTGTTACATGTTGTTGTGGTCATTTTGACAAATGGACCACAGGAGTCTCAGGTACAGGTCACGATCGTTTATTCGAGCAATTGCAAAAGGAGCACCATCTCAATACAGCTTGAGACAGTACTCTGCTAAACTACAAGTATTCAACATATTTATACATTATTGGTCACGTACAAGAACAGTTTCCAGAAATTCGATCTTGTCAACATATAGGTTTACATTACAAGACATCTCTGGTAACAAATACGTCTCTATTTGTTTTCACCCAGGCAGAGAACTTACCATCTATTCTTCCCCTATCTGTTGAAGAGCACACTTAATCTTAATTGTTATTGCCATCATCTGACTATAGTCTGGCCCAAGGCCTTTCTGTTGTTTGCAGGCCCTTAAGGCTGTGCAAGGTTCATCTGGTAACGTTTAACTGCCAATGTGCTTGGAGATTTTAAGTAATTCATTCCCTTTCAATAAGTTCTTACTGTACCCCTATATTCCCCCTAATAATTACTGTATCCCTTTATTTCCCCCTAACAGTCCCCTCTTTTGGCCCTTGGCTTAGCCCAAGGTAGCCAACTACAGTGGTGTTGTCCATTCCCCCAGGTTTCCAGTTTTGGCACGTAAAGGGTACAGGTACTGGTCAAACCATCTGTATCATCTGGTCCTTTAATCCAAACCTCTGGCTTACCAGTTTCCTGCTCCACCTAAAACTCCCCCAACGCCACCTTTTTTGTGGTATATCAAGTGCATAAGATACATAATCAATATTAACTGTAGTATGACTAGGGCATGGGAGATAATCCGAATCCAGGGGTGTATCTGTACATTCGAGCCCCAACTCCACAGATCCTCCAACCAGGTGGAAGCATATATTTGTTCAAAATCCGTCTTTAGGCTCTAACCTGTTGCTGCAGTGTATAGTAGGTTCTGTATATCTGCTGAGCCTGTCCCCGAATCGTGGTGAGATACTCTGGTAATAGGGAACTTCATAGGAGAACTCGTTCAAATACTGTGTCAGGTTATCCTTAAGGCTTTCCTTGACCTGAATAGTAGTCGTTCCTCTCTTGTATATTTTGACCAGTTCCACTTTCCCTACCCTTGCAGGCGCCTGTGGGTGTGGGCACACTGAATGATTATGGATGGGGCATATCCAGTTGTTCCCGTATTGGATCTTCTGCTGCCACGTGGTAATACAATATCTCCCATTCCCTGTATATACAACATGGGTCGGTTCTTTTGCAGCCCATATAGTTCCCATCGTACAGTTTGCTGCTGCTTTAATCCACACTTCGCTTCTTTTGTCTCATATATTGGATGTGCACACACTACTGCGGTAGTCTCTACACTACACCCCTCTAATGTGGTGCAAACTATATTTCTTTCTATGTCTACTGCATATGGTGGAATCTCATGATACCTAGTATAGTAATTCTCCCATAAAACCCCAATATTTTCTACTCTATATAATGTCCTGCCGGGTGTTGACATAGGTATAATAGGTATAACATACAATACCTATTAGCATATTACTATTCACTATACATTCAACATTCATTCTATCTATCTATGTTAAGCCTTTGAGCTGGCAACCGGTCAAGTCATGATCCTTGTGTCATGAAAGATTAAATAAATGTTCATTAGTTACCCATAAAGGAACTACCCCTTCATCAATCTGTCTTAAATTCTCTTGGGCTTGTTCCACCCCAAGATCCATAGGTGCTGCAAACATCATTTCTGCTTGCTTTGTCTGAAATATTTTTCCCTATTCAATTAGTTTATTGATAGTGCCTGCATGACTTTCGAGCACGGTAGCCAGGCTTTGAATTAACTGTGTCATGTCCTGGTCCGTATCTAATTGGGTATCCTGGATCCCCTGTCCCTACCCTAAAATCTCCTTAAGCTTAAAGCTCAGGGTACAGACCTTCTGATCTACAGTTGCTAAGTTGATGGAATTAACTATTGATGTCCCTGTATTGAATAATGTGCAGCGTCATTTATCAGGCTGTACTTAACTTGGTTCCTTCCCAAGCCTGATTGCATTCCACCGTTGAACTGAGATGCTTCAGTCATTAGCTGGCCCATTAGAGCCGTATATAGTGCTCGAATATGCATTGAGCACCACTGGGGTGGGGCAATTCCGGATATGTTCAAGACTACGAGTACCAGCTCGTGGTGTACATTATAATACAAAACTTCTGATTAACCAGTACCAAACCATTCGTCAGTCCTGGGCGCATAGTCAGACAAGGTGGGTCAGTCGGTGTGGTTTGAAGGGCTTCAATTATCTCTACTCGGACTGTGGAAGGAGATGTGGAAGGTGGCTGGATAGTGGCGGACCTCCCATGCCCAATCTGAAGCAAACCCTTACTACAATTTGAAAGCACTTGTTCTCCTACTATTACATTTATCATTCCCTGTTGCATTCACATTCAGCACCGTCCGTGCTGTACCAAAGTTCCTCCTGTGGTGCGGGATGAGTAGTGATGATCCCTGACCTTGTTGTCAGTACTGATACGCCCACGACCAAGATCGTAGATCTGTGGAGACATTAACATTGGCTCCCGTTCTCCGGGTTATCACTTGGTCAATTGTCATGTATCTTTAACTGGTGTAATGCCTCCATATACTTCCCATTCTCATATCTACATGTGTGCATGTATCACCTGTCATAATTACCTCGTATGGTCCATGCCTGTTCGCTCCGGGCTCACCTTGACCATCACCTTATTCCCCACTTGGTCCATTGTTGGTCCATCTTTGGATTTGTCTGTTTCCATATCATTAATCACCTGTTGGTCTCTGACTTCCTTCCTTAACTCATGCAATTGCTTACTTATTTCCCTCACATTGTCTCACATCCTTTTAGTGGCCCTACATCTCCCACCCCTACTATGATTCCCTCGGGTAACTGCATTGCTCTCCTTGTCATTATTTCAAATGGGGTGAACCCAGTGATCCTGCTTGGGGTAGCCCTAAGGTGCGTTAGAATATTGGGCTGTTCCCTGTCTCTTGAATTGCTTTTGTGATTGACATATTTTTAAAGTTTCGTTCATCCTTTCCACTATCCCCGAGCTCTGTGGCTGGTAGGGAATGTGGAATTCCTGTTTATATTTAAAGTTATATATTTCTTTAATGACTCTTCCTTGAAATGAGTTCCCTGATCTGAATCCATCTGGATAGGCCCCCTCCACTCCTTCCAGTCTACTGTCTCCTGCTGCTGTCCCACATCGGACCTCAATTCCTTTAAACTGTCGACACAATTCTACAATGCACCTTCTTATCCTATCTTTCAATGGCTCAGTATCTTCACTTCCAATGACGGTTCTCTCTGGGAGACACTTAACTCTGTCTGTCACCATAGTGTTAATCCTGCGGCCTTACTTTTTGTACCTCGCAGACAAATTAATACAATCAGTAATACATCTATTTAGCCTTTTTCCAGCTTTCCCTTTACCTGTATCCATCTTGTAGTAAATTGTTGTTAAGTATTATTTCTCCTTACCTTTCAATTTCTGAATTACAGATTCTGCATAGTTTTAGCTGGAAGTTTTTTTCCCCTGACCATGATCATTCTAAGATTCTCTTGATTTCAGTTTCTCTATTGTCTTGATCGTTTATAATGTTTCCTTGCTCTTTAGGCCGTACTAACTATTCCATGTCAATGAGGATCTCTGTCTCTAGATCCTTGCTATTTCCCCCAGTGCATTTCCAATGTTGGCCAGATTATCAAATTCGCTTTCCTTAAAAAAGTTTGTATATTGTGTCCCCTTTCCCTAACTCTTTCTCTTACTTGCCTCATACTATTTTACACATGTAACAGCTTTTGCCTGGAGAGACTTTAAAATAAATAAAATATTCTCATAACAGTTTTGAAAACAGAAATCAGGCATTGACATGTTTTGCTTCCTTATCTTCTCAAACAACATTTTATTGGCTCAAAAGTAACCCACTAAATTGCGTCTGACCGGTTTCTTTTAAAATTATCCCAGAATCATTAACTCGGCCAAAAATTGGATTTCTGCCAAACTTTGTCAAGGTCTTGAGCTTAGCTTCATATTTTGGGAACAGACTTTACAAATACAAAAGCTTGCAGCATTTGAATTAGTACCAATTGTTGTCAAGCCTTTTAAAATGAAAATTCCCTTTTGAGAAATTATCAGGAACCAAACCTCAATTTTAAACTTTGTAAGAAATGTAATTTATACTATCAAAATTAAAACAACTTCTTTCTTATGTGTATTGATTTGTATCCAAGTTATAATTCCCGTATGTTTATCGACACATTCTTTATCTTAGATAGCATCCTAGTGATTCAAAAGTAACCTAAACTACACTGCACTTTACACCTCATGCCTTGTCCCAACTTCAAATAACAGTGCTGTTGGGATGCAGATTTCCTTTCATATTTAATTAATCTCTTCAAAAGAAACCTCTTTTTATCCATTGGGACCACTTAGACCGTGTGTTTATACCTTTTGGTTTTCCTAGAATCCCTTGAACTTCAGGTAATTTTTCCCCTCAGAATTTTAGAATACTAACTGGTATGAGTTAATGCAACTCGTATGTATCAATCCCAATCAGTTTGGAAGCTGGTGATACTAGTCTGCAAGGGGTGGTACAAAAGTTGGTTCATCTAACCCTGTTTAACAACTTAAAACTCTCATATTCTAAATGAATCTTTAAATAGCAGTGGGGGAAATAAAGGGATATTGAAGGCTCCACCAATCGGGACAATCAAACTGACGAGAGCTCACATTTCCCCTGCTACTGCTTGTCAGTGCATTTTAACGCCCCTAAGGGTACGCCTCTTTTTTCTCTTTCTCTCTCTTTCTCTCTCTCTCTTGATCTCTCTCTTCAGCACAAGCAGCTCTTATAGCGGACCTTTCAGGTCCCAATCATCCTTCCACATTTTCAGGAAAATCTCATCATCCCGCACGGGATGCGGTTGTCCTGAAAACGGTACATATGTCTCCCACTTGCGCTCTGCATAGTCCATTACGGACTCACCCTTCTTTTGTACTACGGACGTTATACACCACCAATTCATCCCTCCCTCGCCCAAGGCTTCCTTAACTACCTCCTCAAAGTCCCTGTGCAGGGCTGTCTCCTTCTCCCGATCTGGGACGTCCCCAGGTTTCGCCCAGTCTTCACTCCTAAACTGTAGGGGTAATCTTCCCCAATTATCCCCTGAGCACTTTGCTTTCACCAGTACGTGGGTATCAAGAGGGTGCATTGCATGGAAATCTTGCATTTCCCGCAATTTGGTCCAAAAATCTGGGTTGTTATGCCGAGTTTTAAGTCTCTGCAATTCTTTAAGCAAAACCTGCTTTTCCCCCGGACTGAATGGTACGTGCTTAACCTTCTCTATAAGCCTCTCAAATTCCTCATCCCCTTCCCATTCCTCAGCCTCCTTTCTCCCTTCAGGTTTTATTTCGCCTTTCCTGACTTTACTTTTCCTAACTGTTATTGCCATAGGGGCCAAGGAATTCAACGAGCACAGTGGGGCGGTTGGTTCATATGAAGGCGGACCTGCCTCAGCTCCTTCAAAGGTAGCTCCTTGAAAGGTTTCTCCTTCAGAGCTTTCCCCCTCCTGATCAGTGTCACTGCAGGCTGCTGCCGCCAGTGTTCTGATCTGTCCCGGATGTGACTTTGTTTCTGTCTCTCTAATCGAGTGGAATTTAGTATTAACCCGTCTGCACAACTGTAGGTACAGTGTGATAATAACCATCATCTCTTTCTTTTCCTTACCCTTTTTTTTGCTCTAACCACCACTGTTTTTGTTCTCCGGGGGTTCCCTGTGGGTTCCACCCCTCCTTCTGCATTTTAGTGATTATTTTTGACTGTTGTTCCGCGATGAACTTCGTAATGGTGTCCGCAGTCCCCCAGTCAAATTCCATAGCGCTATTTTGTTTCCCTGATGACATTCTGTTCCTATTTTCCGTCTATCTCTGCGCAATACATTCGCATGGTCCTAACAACTTAATTATCTGAGGTATGTGCAGTTTCACTGGGACCTGGCCTCCCTGTGCAGCTTTGGCTAAGGTTATATTTCAAACCGTAACCCGCCAGCGCAGCTCCGCACTCCTCTTACTGGGTCCTGTCCTCCCTGCGCAGCTTTGGCTAAGGTTATATTTCAAACCGTAACCTGCCAGTACAGCTCCGCCCTCCTCAACTGGGGTCTGGCCTTCCTGCGCAGGTTCGGTTATGGTTATATTTCAAACCGTAACCCGCCAGCACGGCTCTGCCTCCTATCTCTGGTAATGGTCCGGCCCTTCCCACGCGGCTTTGGCACCGCTAGCCTGCCTGCACGGCTCCGCCTCTTACCCCTGGCGCTCGTATATCCTGTCCTGAGTCCTCCTCCTGACTCTTTGATACTTGACCGGACCGTTCTCGGGCAGGCTTACTGCACTAACTACAGGTGGTAAATGAATATGCTCACCAACTTTGCAGAGCCGTCCCGAGGATCCGATCCAAGTATCCTGCCGATTATGCCAAATCATTGTGGTCACTTTGACAAACTGAACACAGGAGTCTCAGGTACAGGTCACGATTGTTTATTCGAGCAATTGCAAAGGGAGCACCATCTCAATACAGCTTGAGACAGTACTCTGCTAACCTACAAGTATTCAACATATTTATACATTATTGGTCACGCACAAGAACAGTTTCCAGAAATTCGATCTCGTCAACATATAGGTTTACATTACAAGACATCTCTGGTAACAAGTACATCCCTATTTGTTTTCACCCAGGCAGAGACCTTACCATCTATTCTTCCCCTATCTGTTGAAGAGCACACTTAATCTTAGTTGTTATTGCCATCGTCTGACTACAGTCCAGCTTCAAGGCCTTCTGTTGTTTGCAGGCCCTTAAGGCTGTGCAAGGTTCATCTGGTAACCTTTAACTGCCATTGTGCTTGGAGATTTTAAGTAATTCATTCCCTTTCAATAAGTTCTTACTGTACCCCTATATTCCCTCTAATAATTACTGTTTCCTTTTATTTCCCCCTAACACATGTACAATGATAATATTAACTTAAGGTTGCATTTGTTGCCAATGCCGTGCTTGTGCAGTTCTAATGTTTTACTCTGTTACGCCATTGCGAGTGACAGAGTAGGTAGCACCCTAACCTGTACAGGTTTAGAAGTATTTTTGTAACAGTGGAAGAAAATTATCTTAAAGGGGAGCCCTATTAATTGCCATCTTTTCCTTGGAGACAGTAAAAAATTATTTTGAAAAAATTTAATTTTTAGGAAGAATGAAACATTTGTGCGGGTGTTGAGTTACGTTAGCCAGAGATTTACAACTTGTGTGAAGCAACATAAATGGCTATAGCTTTAACTGGTGCTGCACCTTGATTCATGGAACTGTACGTAGAAAGCAATCTAGTACACTTGTAGATTAACATAATGAATAAGGTGATAGAATGAATTTCTACCTTGGGAAATAATGTCTGAGGAACATATCAGGGTGCAGCTTAATGACATCATTGCATATGTGCACATGCGTGGACTAGTGCACATGCATAGGTGGATGTCGGTGACCATCTTGCATGGCCATCTTGCGGTGGCAGGAGACACAGTGTTAACTTAATTGTCTAGATTAGTAGCCCACACACACAGTGTAGGAGGAAGGTAGTCCCAATACAAACATTGTATTGGAGAGATCAGTTCTCTAATGATTCAGCCAATGTGCTGAGAGCAGTGGTTACTTTGTGCTGTTTTTTGTGAATGATTAAGATGCCCATGCAGCTGGTTATTAGCCAATCAAAAGGCTGTTATTTAAAACTTTAGTCCCACCACCAAAATGTGTGCTAACGGCCTGAAGGCAGAAAAACAGAGTAACAAATAAAAAGGATAAAAAGACAAAATATAGATGCTGGAAATCTGAAATAAAAATAAATCAATACAGATTTGTAATGTACAACATTAAAGTTAGAAATAGAGATTGAAGAGGGAAGGAGAAAATAACAGTGGAATAAAGGGCAGAATTCTCCCATCCTGCCTGCAGCAGGTTTCGTGGGGTTGGTGGATCAGTTCCGGGTGTTGCTGCTGCATGTTGGTGTTCTCTGGTTCGGCTTCTTTGTCAAAATGTCCCGGTGATCGAGAGCTGGCTTCGACCGTCACATCACTATCTTCTCCCCGGAGGGAAAGTTGTACCAAGTAGAATATGCTTTTAAGGCTATAACCCAGGGTGGCCTCACTTCACTTGCTGTTCGTGGAAAGGACTGTGCTGTAATAGTTACACAAAAGAAAGTACCAGATAAGCTATTGGATGCCAACACAGTCACTCACTTGTTCAAGAATAACTGAAACCATAGGATGTGTAATGACAGGAATGACAGCAGACAGCAGGTCCCAGGCTCAAAGAGCTTGGTATGAAGCTGCAAACTGGAAGTACAAGTATGGCTATGATATCCCAGTGGACATGTTGTGCAAACGAATTGCAGATATTTTCCAAGTATACACACAAAACGCTGAAATGAGACCCCTGGGATGCTGTATGATTCTGGTAGGTGTTGATGAAGAGCTTGGTGCTCAGATGTACAAGTGTGACCCTGCTGGTTATTATTGTGGTTTCAAGGCCAATGCCGCAGGAGTCAAACAAACAGAAGCTACAAGCTTCTTGGAAAAGAAAGTGAAGAAAAAATTTGACTGGATATACGCACAAACTGTAGAGACAGCAATAACCTGCCTGTCCACAGTGCTGTCCATTGACTTCAAGCCCTCTGAAATTGAAGTAGGGGTGGTTACAGTGGATAAGCCTAAATTTAGGATTCTTTCAGAAGCTGAAATTGATGCACATCTGGTTGCTCTAGCAGAGAGGGACTGAAATTCCACTTAGTTTAAGAATCTGTATTTGTTATATAAAGCATTGTTAATGAATGACTAGATTGCTGTAACAGAATGCCATCTACATTGTATTTTGATCCGTTCAAATAAAGCTGAGGTTTTGGAACATAAAAAAAAAGTTTTGTGGCAGGCGGGAGCGGAGAACTTAGCAGGAGGCCAAAAACTGGAAACCTGCCAGTGTAAAAATAGTTTGCGATTCTTTCATTGTCAGGTTAATGGTGGGTCGGATATCCCGCTGAGCAGTGGCATAAAAGCCATTTGCCATTTCATGAATGGAATCACATGCCACCTTCCAATCTTGCGCAATGCCAGCAGGAAATCATGTTGATCTGAATCTTGTTTGAAGAAGAGTAGCACGCACAGGTGAGACCTCAAGTCGCTCGGGATTTCAAGGTGAGTGCAACACAAATAGCCTACCTTCCATAGTGATGCGATAAAAGCGAAATACTGCAGATGCTGGAAATCTGAAAGAAAAACAGAAAGTGCTGGAAAAACTCAGCAGGCCTGACAGCAACTGTGGAGAGAAAAACAAAGTTGACATTTCAAGTCCTTATGACCTAAGGGTGTGTGGTGGGGCTCGGGGGTGGTGAAGTGGGGTCACATGGGGCGCAATGGGAAAGGAAGGCTTTGCAAGGGGTTTGGGGGGATGGGGAAGGGTGAACACACGGGGGTGATGGGGAAGGAAGGCTTTGCAAGAGGTTGGTGGGGAAGGGGACATGATGGAAGACAGAAGGGCAGAAAGGTTTTGCAAGGAGATGGAGGAGGAGGGTGAATGATGGGAGGCAAAGGGTAGACCGAGGAGTGGGAAGTAGGAGCCCAACAAGGGTACGTAAAATGCTGACAAACAAGGGAGTGAAAGGGATACCACATGTATGAATGGGAGGGGATGCATGTAAACTCTCAAATAAAAAGGGTTTGTTTGTTAGTGTGCCATAAGAGGGATGGGTCGCATGCAGACTCATAAGGTGGGGGAGGTTGGGAAGGGAGGTGGTGTAGTCTTCAGTCATGAGGGCAAAGGGGAACTCTGTGAAAGTCAAAGTCCTTGGTCTGGGGCTTGCAGTCAGGAATCAGAGAGCAGAGACCCTCCTGAGGCTCTGTAGAAGGCAGTCAGAGAGTAGAGACACTGCTGGGCTCTGTGGAAACCAGTCAAAGAGTAGAGATGCTCCTGGGGCTCTGTGGACCTTACAGTCAACAGTCAGAGAGTTGAGACAGTAATGGGGTGAAGCAGGCCATGCTGTAAGAGTGTTCATTGGAAGGAAGGTGTACTCCTGTTCCAGGGAGGGGCAAGTTGCTCAATAGGAATAAAGCCCAGCTTGGTGTGCAGGGCTGTCCCACAGTCACTGTCCATAGGGGTGTCTGTTGCTGCACTGGTCTGCAAATAATATTGTGATGGTAATGGGAGGCATCTGCAGTCTTAGGGGAACACATAATAAAGAGTTGGGGGTGGGGTATGTGAAGCTTTCCTGGGAGGGTTCACCTTGGTAGGTGACTGTACACACAGCCTTTAAATGGGGAGGATAGCGGTCCATATGGGGCATGGGTGCTTCAGTAGTTATGGGCTCTGGGGAGGAAGGTAGGAATGTCCACCTAAACAACTATGGGATCCAGTAACATTCACAGAATCACACAGTGCAGAAGAGGCCCTTCGGCCCATCGAGTCTGCACTGACCTATGAGAAATATTGGGGGAGGCTGGAGAATTGCAGGAGGGAACTCAACCCTCATATCATGAGGTTTCAGGTAGATTTCTGGGACACGGACAGTGAGAGGGGGAGTATCGAAGCTCATTTCAATGTAGTAGTGCAGAACCACCATCTTGCTCTACTGGAGTTATAAATTGATAGTAGAAGCAAATCTGAATGGGAGGGGTCAGAAGCTGTGTGGGAGGTGTGCCCTTTCTGGGGGTGCTTTCTAACTTGTTGGTGCTGCAAGAGTTATTAGTAAGAAAGGAGGAAGACCCCCTTGTGAAGAAAGCCATTGGAAGCCAATGCCTTTATCAGCGCAGCAACAGTGATATGCAGAAGTCAGTGGGTTAACATCACGTTCGCTGCATATCAGCATTAACGCATTGGAATGTAAAATTTGGGGAATGCAGGTAATCAGGAAGGAGGCACAGGCGCAGCATATATGGCATTCCATTAGTGGAGGCCATTCACGTGCTCTCCAGAATTGGCATTCCTAACGGGCCAGAGGGTAAACAGTCATTAATCATAAGCAACTTTTTGTTAATTAGGATGCTATTTCAGAGATTGGAGCACTAAGCAATGAGTGATTCAGATGTTATGTTTCTGCGATGGCATCTTGATCACCTCAGTGTAGGTGGTACCAACTCAAAGACACGGCAGCAACAGCAACAATGCAAGTAGGGCAAAAACCACTATAGACCAATACAGCTGCTACAGGTAACAGATTGTGAGCTTCAATATCTTCACCCGTTACTCATTAATGCCTTCAATGTTTCATTTCAGAGAGAAGGGAAAAGCAAAAATTGATCCAGGGCTCAATGCTGCCTTTTTGGGGGTCCTAATGTAATGGAGAAGGCAAAGGAGAGAGAGGCAACGCAAAGCGCAGCTCCGCCAGAAGGACCTGCCTGATGTCCAGGGTCACAGGGAACCAGAGCAAGAACAAGGGGGTCAGGAGGAGAGACCCAGACAGTGGAGGTGAATCACCAGACCAAGGGTATACCGAAGAAGACTTTCCTATTTACAAATGACTTAGAGACAATGCTGGGCACATACGTGCTTGTCACAAACTACAGTAATTCACGTCTGCCACATTCTTTGTGAAGACCTGACACCCCGTGGATTTGGAGGCTATCCCCTGCCAGTGGCTTTAAAGGTGACTGCTGCGCTTAATTTCTTTGTCTGTGGGGCGTTCCAGATTGCCACAGGGGACCTGTGCGGTATCTCGCAGTCCGCAACACAAGATGTATAAAGGAGGTTGCAGATGCCATTACACCAAAGCATGTCACTATGTCAGGTTTGTTCTGGAAGAAGATAGCCAAGCTGCAAGATTCGACAGCTTCGCAGCTATCTCAGGCTTCCCAAGAGTGCAGGGTGCAATAGACTGCATCCATGTGGCTTTAATGGCTCCATGGCAGCAACCCCTAATGTTTATAAACTGCAAAGGCTACATTCCGTGAAAGTACAACTGGTGTGTGATCATTGGAGGCACATAATGCACCAGGTTTGTACCAGGTACACTGGGAGGTTGCCATGACTTCTATGTTCTGAGTCACTCCCAGGTGCCTGAGATTTTTGAAGAGCCTGAACATCTGCAGGGATGGCTGCTTGGGGATAAAGGGTACCCACTGAAATGCTGGCTGATGACATGAGTGTGTCACCCTCGGAGTCATTCCAAGGAGAGGTACAGTGCTGCTCACAGCTCCACGTGCTCCCTTATAGAGCAGACCATTGGGATTCTGAAGATGCACTTCAGATGTTTGAATCGCTCAGGTGGCGGACTACAGTACACTCCCATAGGGTTTCCCGCATCATTGCTGTGTGTTGTGTCCTTCACTACTTGCACTGCAAAGAGGTGATCCCCTGCCAGAGAGTGAAATGGAAGAGGATGAGAGCTCTTCGGAGGACGAAGAACAGGAGGCCCAGAAACCTCAAGAGAGTGGTAAGGGTTAGTTTGAAGGCGACAACAGCTCCGAGATCTGGGTGCCCTAGCGCATGAATCATAAAAGGTTAATATGCATGTACAGCAGGTAATTAGGAAAGCTAATAGAATGTTATAATTTATTGTGAAGGCAATTGATTCCAAAAGTAGGGAGGTTATGCTTCAGTTGTACAGGACATTGGTAAGACCATATCTAGAGTATTGTGTGTAGTATTGGTCTCCTTATTTAAAGAAAGATGTAAATGCATTAGAAGCAGCTGAGACAAGATTTACTAGACCAATAACAAGAATGGCGGGTTGTCTTATGAGGAAAGGCTGGACAGGTTAGGCTTGTATCCATTGAAATTTAGAAGAGTAAGAGGCGACTTAATTGGAACTTCTAAGATCTGAGGGGTCTTTACAGAGTGGATGTGGAGAGAGTGTTTCCTTTTGTAAGAGAATCTAGAACTAGGGGCCACTGTTTAAAAATAAGGGATTGCTTATTTAAGACAGAGATGAGGAGAATTTTTTTCTCTCAGAGGGTAATGAGCCTTTGGAACTCTCTTCCTCAAAAGGCAGAGCTAGATAGATCCTTGATTAAAAAGGGGGTGAAAGGTTATTGAGGATAGGCAGGAATGTGGGGTTGAGGTTACGTTCAGATCAGGCATGATCTTATTGAATGGTGCATTAGGCTTGAGGGGCTGAGTGGCCTACTCCTGCTCCTGATTCGTATGTTCGTATATGCCTGTAACACATTAATCAGATGCCAGATTCCAGGAGGAGTAAAATGAAGGCAAGGGGAGATGGTCACAATCCCTTTGGCCCTCAGTGCCATTCCCTTTCATCTCAAGGAATTTCCAACCAATCGAATTGAGAACAAGTCCAGCATTGACACTTGCACCTCCTGGCTTCATGATTCACCAGGCCATGACCTCTAACAAGGTCCGCGGTGCCCTCGCTCTGGGAAGTGAGAGTCTACTCAACAATGAGAGAGATGTGAGAAATGACTTGAAGCAGTCCTCACCACATAATTAAGAATCTACAGTGGACAATGAGATAAGGATATGGTTAGAGATCTCATCCTCCAATCCATGTCTTGTCCTTTGCCACTTAGGAGACACAACTGCCGCTAGTCAATCAAGGCTGATGAACTACCCTCACACAATGGTCTTCCATGAGGAAGAAAGGTTAGAAGTGCATAAATCACACACTTCTACTAAAGATTTTAAATAATCTCCCTGACGTCACACAGGGACTACCTGCAGTGAGACTGACATCACATGAATATGAATCTCACATAGAGAAACTACCACTGAGTGGGAGGATGGATAAACCTCAAATGTACATAATCACAACGCCTTAAGTTGACCAAGCCATTCACATAAACGTCAAATGTTTTTATGAAAGTGCAATATTTTTACAGTGGTAGCACACAGGAGCATGCATCTGTCCTAACCTCAGGTCCATGCTTTCTTATCACATGTCTTTCTTTCATCTTCATTCATGGCAAACTTTCCCACAACAGAAAGGAAAGAGCACAGACCGAGGGAGGGGGTGCGGGGGGCACGGCCGATTGCCCTCAGTGAGTTCAAGAGTTCAAGGAGTCTGTAGCTGAAAAGTGATTTTAAAATTTCTTAATTTTCTTAACCACAACACCACACCTGGGTGCAGCCTCGACCTCAGCATCAGAGGTGGAGGCAGCCTGCTGACTGCTACATCCCGATGTCTGCATTGACCTTGGAGGATGTACTCAGGTGGACCAAGGCCAGGAGGGCTCCAGCCTTATAAGGCTTAGGGCCAGGTGCACCCTCCTCAGCCTGAGCAGTTGGAGTGTATGGGATCACAGACAGAGGGGACTCTGCGTGGCTGGACACTTATTCTCCCTGTGGATGCTCAAGGGCCCCTCCCTGACTCCTTGAGGAAAATGTGCACTGGGGGAAGGTCATGGTGCCTCATTCCCTTGTGGCCTACATCTTGATGTTGTCCACCAGGGTGTATGGCCAGGGAGTCCAGGGCCGAGTGCAAATCTGGCAAAACCTTCTGGACAAAGGTTTCCATGGTGACCTCAAGGCACTCGCATGTCGGAGTCATGACATCAGGCAGAACATGGATGGATTCCTCCATCCTTCGCTCTAGTTTACTGAGTGACTGCTGAATTTCTGCCTGATGTCCCACTGCCTGTTGTTGCATCTCCAACTTTGAATTGGCGGCCACTCACAGAAGCTCATTATCTGACCCAGACTGAGTGAGTGGCTGGTCTCCAGCAGCTCTCCGATTGCCTGAGACCTGGGCTGTCCCTGCCTGCGATTGCTGTGGGGCGTGTCAGTAGTGAGCCCAAGCCTAATCTAGAGCCATGCCCCACTAAGGTGTGTGCCTCTGTGCTGGTGGAAGATGTGGGTGAGGGCTGTGATGGTTCTTCCTCAGCTTCCTCTTCGGACGTGGTCTGGGGGCTGGGACTTATGGTGGTCAGTCCCTCAATCTGCTGATGCCTTTAAGATAGAGAATAGAGTTTTACTTGATGAGCATGAGGAATATAAGACTGCATGTCATTCACTGTGATTGTCACAATATGATGAATTGATGGAGGTGTGATCTGTGTTAGGTTGCTGGGACCTCCCAATCTCCCCTTTCCCACAGGAGTGATCCCTGTCTTCCCCAGCGATCTTGGCTGCAGTCTCCTTGAACTCACTGAGGGCAATCAGCTGTGCCCCCCGCACCCCCTCCCCCAATCTGTGCTCTTTGTGGGAAAGTTTGCCCTGATTGAAGGTGAAAGAAAGACATGTGGTAAGAAAGCATGGACCTGAGGTTGGGAAAGATGCATGCCCCTGTGCGTGGTGAGCCCTCTCCAGCAGGTCTGAGGATAATAGATGGGATGGTGGTGATGTGAAAGTTTCCGTGAGGCAATCGGTGATAATATGTGCCACCACTAATGGTTGTGCAAGATCCCTGAAGAGAGTAGCCCTTTGAGTACATGATGCCATGATGAGAGTTTGATATTGAAGGGAGCTGAAGGATGACTTACCCTGGCAGAGTGGATGAGATCATTCATCTTCTTCCTGCACTGGATCCCATTTTGGACGTGGGTGCCAGCCGTGCTGACTTCTTTTGCGATGGCCTTTCAGGCTGGTGTGCCTCCTGGAACCGTCGCTGGGATGCAGGTCATCCCTATGCACCCGCACTCCTCTGAACAAGGCCTCGAGGAGCTCGTGGGTGCTGCCTTCTTCTTTTGGCTTGCAGCCTTCTTCTTCTGAGTGGAAGACATCTATGTGCGTGTCCTGGAGACAAATGGGCTGGAGAGAGTGAGATGTGTGTGCTCTGGTGGTGTTTAAATATGACGCCTGCACATTCGACCCCACCAGGTAACGACGAAGCGAAAGAATCAGCTCCTGACCCACCACATGATTAGGAAGAGATGTTCGCCTGTGCATAATTAATGAACTTCCAAATGTGGAATCTGGCGCTATTTCCTGCCATTCTGAGCTTGGTGATACATGCTGTGAAATCTGCCCACCACTGCACTTAGTTTCAAAAACGGAAAATTCAGCCCAAAGTGTCAGCAAGGTACACAGAGGTAAAAATGTTACATTTATGCAAAATTGTATTTTAAATCTTTAGATCTGTCATTGAAAATTAATTTCACAGTAATAAAACTATTCCTGATATTTCAATGGCTCCCAAAATTGTAACATCTTTGGGTATTTGTGTAGCGCCATAATGTGTACTTTCTAACTGCTAGTTCATCCACATCAGCATAAACATATGAGTTGGGATTAGAGAATCGGAAAGGGAAGTGTTTTTGCAGGATTCCTTCCTGATTCGTGCAGCACGTAATGATTTCCCATTTGTTTAGGATGTGCAGTGGGCAGAAAAGGGAAGCTCCATGTTTGGGTGCAGCTTTTAAAGGGCTAGTTCCTTTTTTCCCTAATATTAAAAATGTTCTTTCCTCCAATGGTGACAAACCCAGCGAGAGGAGATGCAATTCTAGATCTAGTCTTGGGGAACGAAGAAGGTCAAGTGGGTGAAGTGACTGTTGGCAACCTTTTCGGGGACAGTGATCACAATTCAGTTAGATTTAGCATTACCATGGAAAAGGACAGAGATAAGGCAGGAGTAAAAGTCTTGAACTGGGGGAAGGCAAATTTTGCAGAAATGAGAAGGGACTTGGCTGAGGTGGACTGGACTGCACTGCTGGCGGATAAAACAGTGGAAAACCAGTGGGAAGCACTAAAAAGCGAGATCCTAATTGTACAAAGTAGACATTTCCCCTACAAAAAGAAGAGTGGTACTAACAAATCTAGACCTCCCTGGTTGTCTTGAGGAATACAGGGGAAGATCAAACAGAAAAAGAAAGCGTACGATAGGCACAAAGAACTAAGCACTGCAGATAGCCTAGACGAATATAGGAAGTGCAGGGATGAAGTAAAAAAGGAAATAAGGAAGTCAAAGAGAGGGCATGATAAAAGATTAGCAAGTAAAGTTAAGGATAACCCAAAGATGTTTTACCAATACACTAATGCTAAAAGGTTAGTTAAGGAAAAAGTGGGACCTATCAGAGATGAAGATGGAAACTTGTGTGTAGATGCAGAGGCTGTGGGAAGGGTTTTGAATGAATATTTTGTCTCCGTGTTTACAAAGGAAAGGGAGGATGTAAATATAGTAGTCTAGGAGGAACACTGCAAGATAATGGACGGGATAGTCATAAAGAGAGAGGAAGTACTCGAAAGGTTGAAATCCTTGAAAGTTGATAAGTCACCAGGGTCAGTTGGATTGTTTCCGAGGCTGCTGAAGGAAGTCAGGGAGGAGATAGCACATGCTCTGAGGATGATTTTCCAACCTTCACTAGATACAGGGGAGGTACCGGAGGACTGGAGAAATGCAAATGTAGTTCCATTGTTTAAAAAGGGATCAAAGGAAATGCCAAACAGTTATAGGCCAGTTAGTCTTACATCGGTGGTGAGCAAATTAGTAGAATCAATCCTGAGAGATAGGATTAACTGTCATGTGGAAAGGCATGGACTAGTCAGGGATGGTCAGCATGGATTTGTTAAAGGAAGGTCTTGCCTTACAAATTTGATGAATTGTTTGAGGAAGTGACAAGAAGGGTTGATGAAAGTAGTGCAGTGGATGTTGTGTACATGGATTTTAGCAAGGCATTTGACAAGGTCCCACATGGCAGATTGGTCAGGAAAGTAAAAGCCCATGGGATTCAGGGTAATGTGGCAAACTGGATAAAAGGTTGGCTTTGTATCAGGAAACAGAGGATAGTGGTTGATGGATGCCCTTGCAAATGGAAAGTTGTCTCAAGTGGCGTTCCACAGGGCTCGGTGTTGGGACCCTTGCTGTTTGTGTTATACATTAACAGTATGTATGTGAACGTGGGGGGCACGATTGGGAAATTTGCAGATGACACAAAGATTGGCCAAGTAGTGGATAGTGTTGAGGATAGCCATAATCTCCAAAACAATATAGATGGGTTGGTGGAGTTGGTGGAGTGGGCAGTAAAGTGGCAGATGGGTTTTAACATAGAGAAGTGTGAGGTCATACATTTAGGGAGGTCACACAGTTACAGGGATTACAAAATAAATGGGAATATACTAAGAGGGGTAGATGAAGTGAGAGATCTTGGTGTACAAGTACACAGGTCCCTGAAGGCAGCAGTTCAAGCAGACAAGGTTGTAAAGAAGGCATATGGAATGCTCTCCTTCATTGGCCGAGGTATAGAATATAAAGGTAAGGATATAATGTTGGAATTGTATAAAACACTGGTGAGGCCACAACTGGAGTATTGTGTGCAGTTCTGGTCACCACATTACAAGAAGGACGTAATAGTTCTGGAGAGAGCGCATAGGAGGTTTACAAGAATGTTGGCAGGGTTAGAAAAGTGTAGCTACGGGGAGAGATTGGATAGGTTGGTGTTATTTTCCTTAGAACAAAGAAGGCTGAGAGGTGACTTGATTGAGGTGTAAAAAATTATGAGGGGAATAGATAGAGTGGACAGGATAAAATTGTTTCCCTTGATGGAGAGTTCTAGAACCAGGGGACATAGATTGGCAGAAGGTGTAGGGGGAACATGAAGAAGAACTTTTTTACGCAGAGGGTAGTGGGTGTCTGGAATTCGCTGCCCAAGTTGGTGGTAGAGGCAGAAACTTTAAACACTTTTAAAAAGTACCTGGATCTGCATCTAAAATGCTGTAAGCTGCAGGGCTATGGGCCAGGTGCAGGAAGGTGGGATTAGAAAGGGCACCTAGGTGTCCTTGGGCTGGCATGATCAAGATGGGCCAAATGTCCTCCTTCTGTGCTATAACTTTTCTATGGTTCTAATACTTTTTTGTTCCTGTTTGTTATTTTTTTTTTACACTTAAATTATTTTTGTATTCATTTATTTTTGCATTTTTTTCTAAATTAAGTCAGGAATGTAGATGTTGAAGCGTTAAGGCTACACCTATAAACTGTACAGCAGCACTATGAAAATCTCAGAAAAAAATAAATTTCCGCCTTGTAGTGGAGGGTCCATCTATTTCAAATTTTGAAGGACCTTGATTTAGACAGCCAATAATCTTGCTGGAAGCAGGTCTGGGACTAATCTATATATTTATATAAGAGTTATGAGACATGTTTGAGACACAGATGTCAGTTCATATTTATCAGTGCTGTCATCTTTACTTCCTCAACCCACTCATAAATACTGGATGGTACAGGTTAGAAGGCAACCATTTCCAGCATGACTTAAAGGGAGTGTCACCCTGCTGTAATTTAAATCACTGAAAAGGCTTGAGAATTTGTTTGGGTTTTTAGCAAGCTACTTAATTTTAAAATGGAACCTTCTGAAATATTAAGAGGATGGTAGTGACATACTCAAAATGGGATTCCATCCAGCAATTGCATTCTAGCTAGAAGAAGGGGAGCAGCAACAACAGGCAGAAAAACCACACGGAGCTCCAGCCATAAGAAGGCCGATTAAAAGGTGAGCTTACAAGGATACTTACCCTCCCAACTGGATACAGGTCCAAGAAAACATACCTTCAGTGCCCTGAGGAGCAGTACAGAAGGAGATTGCATTTCTGGGCCACTGTAAAACAGCTGAGTCATCTCCAGCAACAAGACCTGTAGTACTCCTTTACCTGTTGCAGTCAAAACAACGAAAGCACTGAACATCTTTGACTCTGCCTCATACCAGGCTGCTTTATGGGATATTGGCAACATCAGTCTACAGTTCATGCTGACATTAAACAGGTGACTGATGTGCTGCATATTTCCAGCATTTTCTGTTCATTTTTCAGTGCATAACAACTGCTACCATTTTTTGAACAGCAGCTGATTCTGATGTTTTCATTTACACCTCCTCCAGACCCATCTTTTGTTTTCCTTACTTGTCCATTACCAATGCCTTGCACTATTACCCCTTTTGTCATTTAATCTCTTCTGCTTTCCACCTCAGATTTTGCCTTTTTCTCCTTGCCCCCCCATCCCTCTTTTCCCTGTTTTTGTGATTGCTTAAAACCTGCAGATCTGTAACATTTTCCCGTCCTGATGAAGGGTCACCAAGCATAATGGTTAACTCTGTTTCTTTCTCTACAGATGCCTGACCTGCTGAATATTTCCAGTATTTCTGTTTGTATGATTAATATCATGCATGAAAGAGCAAACACTTTCATAATGTTCCCATGGACAATTGAGAATAATAAAGGTGATTGTGCAAGCTTTCTCCCATCCAGAGTGCCAATGACTAAATCCACGATAGCCCAACAGCTCCTGCAGATATGCCTGCTACTTTCATGTATCATAAGGGCTCCTACTCCAAGACTGGCGTGTAGCATCACTTTAGCATCATGCTCGTATGCATCTTATTTCCTGACAGCTTTCATGATGCGTTTATATTGCGGCAGTCCTCCATTTCCCTCGCAACACTTTGCCCCTGCATAATGAGTGAGAAACTACCTGCTTGGGGACATGAGCCATCCCCTGCATACTTAGCTCATGAGTCCTTGCAGGAACCTGCACTCAGCAGCTGAACCACACCAATATCAGGTCCACTGGTGAACTAGAGCCCTCACCAAGCAGATTATTGGAGTCCCTATGCAGGTCTGGTGGCTTCCTGCAATGCAGCCCAGAAAGAGTATCCTATTATGATCGTGTTTTTCTACATTTAGTTCATAGCTTTGCTCTGCAGCAGGGACAACAAGTAGAGCCAGCAATGGAGGAGGCGCATCAGCAAGATGAATGAGATGAACCTGGTGATACTGAGGATGGCAAAGAAATAGGAATGTACTGATATCAACCTGAACTCAGAGCTCTTTGGTAACAGCTCAATGAAGAATTCTTCAGCTGAACAACCTTTCCTCCTGCATTACCTGTCATGTCCAATTACAGTGCTCTGATCATCATCATTCTGTCTGCTGCCTCAGTAAGCATTATTCGCTCACAATCCCTGAAAATTCTATCTCCCCTTTCAGAGCTGCAGGCTGACTTTAAGAAGTGGGAGTCCTTTGAATTTGCCACCCTTCTAAATGCAGATCTGCCTACAGTTGGTGCTGGAGCTTGCTGGAGGGCAAACTCAGGACCTAGCTCTGTTGAAGATGTGTGACTGTTAAAATTGATAAAGCCTCCAACCACATCATCAGGTGCGTGGAACCTGCTCGATCTCCTTTCCACACCAAAATGCAACTTTGGTGCATGTGCAGAATGGGCAGTAGTTGATTTCCCTTTGCATTGAAGAATAACCACCAAACATATTTGGCACAACTTCTTTGGCACTGACTGAAGACAATTAATTCTGTGTCCTCTGGTCAAAAGAGATTCAGTTGCACGCTCTATGCTCTTTGCAACTAGGAGACCTTTGGTAAATTTTTGCTGTAAAGATTACACTGCCAATGATAGTCAAGTTCACCAGCCTTTGCTTCCTTCAAGATTGATGTAAAGCACCATCTGCAGTATTAGATAACTTTCTACCCACATGTGTGTAATACAGGTGAATAAGAATAAGAAGGAGAACGAGGCATAATATTTGACCCTGGGCGGTGCAGAGGAAGTGCAAAGCCATGCTTCCTTCAAAGAATTCAAGGTCCTGTAAACTTTGAGTTCTTGCTTAGTTTGTATCTGTTTCCTTCTATTAAATGGGAGAGTCTTGTTATGTTATGACTGCAAGACTATATAAACTGTCTTTTTTAATTTAAGGTAAAACAGAATGCCTTGGAATAAGGGGATGCTGTGAAGTACTGAATTCTGCCCAGCAGTTTGGCAATGGGAGAGGGGGAATCAGGTCAAAACTTAAACAAAGTCAGGTGTGAGCCTTAGCACTTGGGGCAAGATTTTTCAGAAGGTGGGGTTTCCGGCCCCAACAACCAAAGAGCCAGCAACAAACACATCCCTGCTGATCACAGCAGCCCCACAGCCATTTAATACTTCAGGGGCATTATTTGGCTGAAAACAGGAATTCTGCCTCTCACTCAGATGGAAGTCCAGCCTAAGAGAGCTTGGCTGGCAGCTCTCTAACCTCAGCAGCGCCAGAGGCAGCAGTGGCCAGGACTGGGACTACAAGCAGTCCCTGGATGCTAAGCCCCAGAGTCCAGGACCAGGTAAGTGAAGGGGTCACACTGAGGGAGGGGTAGTGAGGCCTGGGGACAGAGGGTAAGGAAGGAAGAGTGAGGGTCTTGTTGGAGAGGCCAAGGGTGGTAGGGAGCACCCATGGCTTGGGCAGTGGGATCAGATGGGGAAAGGGCACACTTGAGGATGGTGCCCCAAGGCCTGAGCAGGGTGTCCTGTTGTGCTACCTTCCTGCCCTGAATTCCTGTTGGCAGCCTCAAAATTAAGGCAGAGCGGGAGGCAGCCCTTCAATGGCCAATAATTGATCACTTCAGGGAATCAATTGGGCCATGGGCAGGCAGGCTGTCCTAGGCCTTGCCCACCCCACATAAAATTGCAGACAGATCAGGGTGGGTGGGGGGCTGTGGGATGGTCAGCCAGGAAATTTTACAGGATTTACCTGCAAATCCACTGGTGGGAGACCGTATAATTCTGCTTTTGGACAAAAAAAAGAAAAGACAGATGTCCTTGCTGCTGCAGACTTACAGACTCTCAGAGTAAGTGAGACCAAAGGATTTGGGGAAATAGACCAACAACAGGTGCTGCCATGTCAAACCGAAGAAGAGAACTGCTTTTGGATTAGCCACCAAATGAAGGGTTGGAGAGGACGGAATCCATGTTCTAGGAAATGAGGATTGTGAAGAGTTAGAGACCATGGAATCACCAGAAGGAAAGTATCAATGGTAATCCATTTGATTATTCTCAGAGGGTTGAGTGAAGAGGGCTTTGGGCGGAATCATCCCAGATTTGCATTGTGCAGTAGTGGGTGTGAAAAAAGTTGTTTTTCTCACCGGCCGCAGTGGTGGGGTTTTGTGCCGTATCACCCCATTCCCAGCACATCCTACCACCTTAATAATACATGCATGGGAAACACTCCAGATCACTAGCGGGCTGGCCTCTGATTCAATGGCCCCACTATGACCTCAACCTTCAATAATCGAGGCGCCATATTTAAAGGGTGCCCCTGCACAGAGCTAGCCCTCTCTAAGGGATTGAAAGTGGCTGCCAAAGAGAGGAAACATACTGCTCCCAAATTTAGTGACACCTCCCGCAGATGCCTACTGGGTGCAGTGGAGGCCAGCTGTGAAGTCTTCTATCTCTGCTCTGGGCAAAGACTAGCAAGCAAGGTCACCAATCCAGTATGGGAGGCAGTGGTAGCAGTGGTCAGCGCCAATGCCCTGCAAAAGAGGACAGTGACCCAGTGCTGAAAGAGGATGAATGATCTTCTCTGTTTTGCCTGGGTAGGGTAAGTCGCTCTTCTCATCACTCTCAACTCACACGCTCACAAACCCATCACACATCCACAGGGATCTCACTCACTGCCAATTAAAGGGAGATCACCATTCACTCTGTCATATACACCTCCATCTGCCCGTTGGATCATGCCCTCACCCCTTCCGTGCCATCACTCAACACTCACACATGCCAGGCATCCTCATCTGGCCTGCCAGGCATCCTACTCATACTCTCCCCAACTGTCTTCATGCAGGACAAGCTAGCACAGAAAAAAAGGGAGAGGTCACAGGCTGGTGGAGGAATGCCCAACGTCAAGGTCCTCACAGACTTTGAAAATAGTCATCCAGCTGGCTGGTGATGAACTGGACCATTCCTATGCTGACAGTGAGGTCGCTGATGCTGAGCCAAATGAGGATCCAGCAGTGCAACATTCATCAGACAACCATGCTGTGAATGAGTTCTCCTGCTCCGCAGTCACCTGCCATTCACTAGTTATCTTTCCTTGCTTTTGCAGGCACATCTGGGAAGCAGCCGAGGGGGTCCATGACCCAGGTCCTCAACTCAAGCCCCAAAGAAACTTCAGAAGAAGAATCTGATGACACTCTCATTGAAAACACATCACAGTGCTCACCCACACCCTCCACCAGCACAGAGACACACACTTTGATGGGACCAAGCTTTAGAATAACCTCAGGGTCACAATCTGGTGAGCACATCACACTGTCTGATCCACAGCAGATGCCGGCAGGAACTTTCCAGGTATCTGACATTAGGAGGACTGCTGAAGCCCAGAAATCTGTTGAGTCTGAGACAGATGAGGAGTCTATGCACTTGGTAATACCTCAGTTGCTGAAGCTGCAAAGGTAAGCTCTAGAACATCAGGAAAGGATGTCCGCTGCACTCCTCAGATTGCAAGGCACAATGGAGGAGTCCGTCAGCCTTCAGTCTGAGATGATAGCACTGGCATGCCAATGCACCGAGGTCAATGCTGGTATGATGGCGGCCGCCATGGAGAACTTAGTTCAGGAGATTGGTCCTCCACTGCTGTGTGGGCTGAACTCCATCACTGACATCATAGTTGGCTTCTAACAGTGTCAACCTGAGAGGGGTGAGGGGCAGCCCATCTCACTCCAGTTTCCCCTTCTCCTCAAGGAGTCAGCCAGGGGCTGATGGGCACCCAAAGGGACGAGGACCAACAGCTCTCTACCCCGGAGCCATCCACCCAGGTGACTCTCGGAATGTCTGGCCGATCAAAATCCCCCCTTCCTGCGACCCCTGCAGCTCCAGCTCATCAGGCTGAGGGGGTGCAGTTGTTCCACAGTTACCCAAAGCAAGCTGGACTCTTTCAGGTCTCAGCCCTCCAGAGGACGCCCGCCAAGGCAGGTGTCTCAGCCCAGGGCCTCATCGCTGTGCAGTGTGTAACCATCAGACCAAAGTGATGGTCCGGCTTTACACTCACTGGATACATTAGTTGTGCCTGCACCTCGATGGTGCTTGTCATCGCTGACAGAATGTCGTGGGCAGGCATCACAGAGTTCCATCATTCTCTCTGCGTGCTCTCAGTAACTTTAAGGCGGGGCTGGCCCCCCATCTCTTCTGCATCTGTGGCCGGTGACGATGTGATCCTAAAGTGGTCAGGTGCTGAAGGTTGACAAAGGATCAGATGCATTTAAAGTTTCACGGCTCCGTCTTCATAATTTAACCCTGATCGCAAAGCACAAGCGAGTTGCCTCAGCCAGTTAGGAGACTATATGAAGATCTATGGAGTGTCCTCACGGCACGTCATCATCATCTTCCTGGAATCTAGCGACTATTAGGGTCTCCACTGTGCCTCTGTGACATGAGCCTGAGCATTGAGGGTATGTGCGCTGCCATCAGCCACACAAGAGTCAAACATTCACTGTCCTTACTGCATCTCCTCAGCATCCTCCATGAATCTTCCAGCTATGAGGGCCTCCTGAACGTTCCTGCCTTGACTGGCCAGTGGGATGGCCTCATCGCTGGCAATCTTGCCTTCAGCTGAGGAGTGTGCAGCAAGCCATGATGATGTGCGACATCCTTGTTGGACTGTGTTGCATCACTCTACTGGACCTGTCGAGATACCGGAACGTCATTTTCCAAATGCTTATTGTTTGCCCCACCAAAGTCTGGTCGCAGCATGAATATCGTTATACTGTCGCTCTGCTGCAGTCTGAGGCCACCACATGGGCGTCATTAGCCATGTCCTCTGTGGGTAGCCCTTGTACCCAAGGAGTGAACCCTGCAGCCTCTCTGGACCCTGGAAGGTGTCAGGGATCTGAGACCTGCTAACGATATAGAAGTTGCAGATACTTCCTGGAAATTGTGCGCAGGCCTGTAGGATGCGTTTGTGGTGGTCGCACGCCAGCTGAGCATTCAGCAAATGAAAACCATTGCGGTTAACATAGTTGACTGCTTGTTGCCACAGAGATCTAAGCGCCACATGAGTGCAGTCGATGGCACCCTACACCTGTGGAAAATCAGAGATCTGCACAAATCCCAGCTCTCTTGCTTCCTGACTTTCCTAATCCTGGGTGAAATGCACAAAGTTCTGTGCTTTCATGAAGATGGCATGCATGACCTCCTGGATACCACTTGTGTGGGAAGACTTGCAAGATTCTGCACAGGTCACTTGTGGGACCCTGGAAGGAGCCACTGGTGTAAAAATTGAGCCCCGCGGTCACTTTCATGGCCACTGACATTGGATGCCCTCCATGTTCGTGAGGCGCCAATCCTGCAGCAGGTGGCATATGTGATTGACCAGTTCTCTGGGCATGCACAGGCTTCGGCGACGCTGGTTCTCAATCATCTACAGGAGTGACAAGCACTGTCTATAGACCATGGGTCTAGTGAGGCACCTATGACTGATGGTTCACTGTGGATCTTCAGCTGTGTCCACAGCAGGCCCTGCTACCCCTTCATCTTGAGGGAGGTGCTCCCCTGTTTGCCGAGCCAGGCGCCTCAGCTACTCTCTTCTTCTCTGGCCTCTGTAAGTCTTGAGGCATACCGCTAAATCACCAGGGTCCATGATCCTGATGTTCTCCTCCTGCATGATCAAAGAGAGAGCTGCATGGTGACCTAAAAATTTCTCTTAGTTAAGTCTGAAGGCCTCTTCACACATGCAGGAAAGTGCTGGCCACCACTTGGATGTCCATTGTGTAGTGCACTCATTGGCTGTCCGAAACCCTACCTAGCCACTCCATTTGACCACTTGGCCATTGCACTGCATGCTGTGCTCTCAGATCAGACAAAGGCATTCTCCTAATCCGCACTGCAAGACAAAGTTGGCTTGAAGCATGATGGATATACTGGCCCAAATCTTAATAAGGACATTGCAAAGGGCTATGAACACATCCACCACTGACAGTGCCATGGCCACCTTTTACAAGGGGATTCTACAACTTGCCCAGTCGGCCAATTGCTCTGCTGCCCCGTGAAATGCACATTAATTTGCAGTCTATGCCCGAAGGGGTGAAAGGTTCTGGAGCATTTGGTGGGACTTTCATTCTTTTGCATTGCTTGAGTGGGGCAGAAAAGCTTCAGAGGCCCAACTCTAAGCATGTCAATGGAACTGCAGCTGAACGGTCTCGGCTGTGGAAGAATGTTCACTTTTGACAAGCTTTTCCAAGTGTGTGGCCTCTTCCCTCACCCACTCCCCCACCCCACCCGGCATGTGCTTGAGTACTTCCTTCAGTCTGTGCTGCATTGCCTTTCACAACCCCCCTGTCCAGCCTGATCCGCACAGGAGTCCTTGCCCTGGCACCGCACTGAAAGCCAGCCAAGAAAAAGTGACTTGCCAGTACCCCCCGTGAATGCGCAGCGCCTGTTCCTTGATGTCCTACGGGCGATGCTCGTGCGTGCTGCGCAAGGTTGTGTGCACTTACCTCTGAGTTGCCCTTGAAGTTTAGCTCGCCAGGTGCATGCCTTTTAAAGACAATCGTGAAACTCCCTGTTCTGAAGTCACCTCGATGTGAGCAGTAAATTTGACGTGGGGGTTGATTCCAGTGAGCAGGGCTTATATTGAGATGCTAAAGCATTGAAATTAGGTTACCAATATGCAGAGGTGAGAAACACGGCCTGCCATTGACAGGTGGAGCGGACCATCGCAAACTGGTTTCACGACAGCGTGAAATCGATTTTTGGCCTTCTTGCCATATTGCCCCCCCACCATGCTTGCCATGATGTCGACGCCAATGGGGCCAGAAAATTCTGGCTTTTGTGTACAATTACACTGGAAGATTCATCTTGGCAAAGCAGGGCAAAGGTATTTTTTTTTTATTCATGACGTGGGCATCATTGGCTAGGCTGGCATTTATTGCCCATCCCTAATTGCTCTTGAGAAGGTGGTGGTGAGCTACCTTCTTAAACTGCTGCAGTCCATGTGGTGTAGGTACACTCACAGCTGTGTTAGAGAGGGGCTCCAGGATTTTGACTCAGCGACAGTGAAGGAATGGTGACATATTTCCAAGTCAGGATGGTGAGTGGCTTGGAAGGGAACTTCCAGGTGGCGGTGTTCTCATGAGTCTGCTGCACTTGTCCTTCTAGATGGTAGTAGTCGTGGGTTTGGAAGATGCTGTCTAAGGACCCTTGGTTAGTTCCTGTAGTGCATCTTGTGCATGGTATACACTGCTGCCACTGTGCGTTGGTAACGAGGGAGTAAATGTTTGTGGGTGGCATGCCAATTAAGCAGGCTACTTTATTCTGGATAGTGTCAAGCTTCTTGAGTGCTGTTGGAGTTGCACTCATCCAGGCGAGTGGAGAGTATTACATCACACTCCTGACTTGTGCCTTGTAGCTGGTGGACAGGTTTTGGGGAGTCAGGAGATGAGTACTTGCCGCAGGATTCCTAGCCTCTGACCTGCTCTTATAGCCACAGTATTTATGTGACTAGCTCAGTTCAGTTTCTGGCCAATGGTAACCCAGGATGTTGATAGTTGGGGTTCAGCAATGGTAACGCCCTTGAATAGAAACATAGAAACTAGCAGCAGGAGTAGGCCATTCGGCCCTTCGAGCCTGCTCCACCATTCATTATGATCATGGCTGATCATCCAACTCAGTAGCCTGCTCCCGCTTTCTCCTCATACCCTTTGATCTCTTTCGCTCCAAGAGCTATGTTTAACTCCTTCTTGAAAGCATACAATGTTTTGGTCTCAACTACTTTCTGTCAATGAAATGAATGTCAAGGGGCGATGGTTAGATTCTCTCTTGGTTGGAGATGGTCATTGCCCGGCACCTGTGTGGCATGAATGTTACTTGCCACTTGTCAGCCCAAGCCTGGATATTGTCCAGGTCTTGCTGCATTTGGACATGGACTGCTTCAGTTTCTGAGGAGTTGCAAATGGTGCTGAACATTGTGCAATCATCAGCAAACATCCCCACTTCTGACCTTAAGATGGAATGAAGGTCATTGATGAAGCTGCTGAAGATGGGCTGAGGACACTACCCTGATGAAATCCTGCAGTGATGGCCTGGTACGACTGAGATGATTGATCTCCAACAACCACAACCATCTCTCTTTGTGCTCGGTATGACTCCAACCAGTGTAGAGTTTTCCCCTTGATTCCCGTTGACTCCAGTTTTGCTAGGAGTCCTTGATGCCACACTTGGTTAAATGCTACCTTAATGTCAAGGGCAATCACTCTCACTTCAACTCTTGGGTTCATCTTTTTAGTCCATGTTTGAACCAAGCTGTAATGAGGTTAGGAGCTTTGTGGCCCTGGCAGAACCCGAACCTAGCGTCAGTAAGTAAGTTATTGCTAAGCAAGCCCCGCTTGTTAGCACTGTTGATGACCCCTTCCATCACTTTACTGATGACCTAGAGTGGACTGATGGGGCGGTAATTGGCCTGGTTGAATTTGTCCTCCTTTTTGTGTGCAGGACATACCTGGGCAATTTTGCACATTGCTGGGTAGATGCCAGTGTTGTCGCAATACTGGAACAGCCTGGCTCGGGGCACGGCAAGTTCTGGAGCACAAGTCTTCAGTACTTTTGCTGGAATATTGTTAGGGCCCACAGCCTTTGCAGTATCCAGTGCCTTCAGCCTGTTAACACCAGGAGAAGTTGGACTTTGAACTTAAGACTGAGTGCAGTATAATGTATTAAAATGGCATGGGGTTTTCCATTGTGTTAAGAAGTTAAACGGGAGATACCTTTTCTCTAATTTAGTGTACTTGTTGCTTACTAAGTAGTGTTTAGTTGATGTTGATTTTTATTGGTTTGTCACAGTAAAAGCCTTAAAACTTGAAATCTTGTGTGATCTTTTGAGTTGGTCACTAGAATCTTTTGAAAAGTTAGGGGTCTCTACAAGGATCATAACAGTACATATACAGTGACGGACCTGTGCCTAACCTGTGTCCTTCCTATGTATCAGTAAATAACCAGTGTCATGAAGCCAGGTTTCATTACAAGTAATTTAAGTGTGAAACTTAGAATCACGGAATTGTTGCAGTGCAGAAGGAGGCCATTGGCCCATTGTGTCTGCACTCTTTAAAGATGTCAGCAAAGATGTTTAATTATAAGTTTTAGCCTGCATTACATGTGCTGCTGGAAATTGCATAGTGAGCAATCGAAGAGCAGTAGGGTCATATGAGGGCTAGGCATGGACTGGCAATAATTTTGGAATAGATTGACAGGTATATCAACCTTTGTGTTTGCTTTGTGATATACATGCCTGGGCTATCTATTTGGAAATGGTTTCATTTGGCAGTCTTACCTTGGCTAATTTCCTTAAGATGTACCAGGCCTTCTTCTACATCTATTGTCAGGTTACACAGGTAGTGTACGCGCACACCTGGCCTGGCAGGATGCTGTTCTATCCCTTGCAAGGTGGTATGTAAGTGCACTCTAGTTACAAATGGGGCTGTTTTCTTTGCAATTACCTCATTACCTCAAGACCCCTTTGCTAGCTATTCAGCAGGGAGTTTCAGTACTCCACTGCTTTATCACTTGCCCACACTTGCAGGTTCTTCCTTGACGCTTGTTTTAATTGTTAACCACTTTTCCCAGCTACTTCTTTAGTCTGTAAAAAGACTGAAAATTAACTTTAAAAATTTGTACATCTTTTGGAAAAGCTAAAATCAAACTGATACCCAGATGTGCCCAATTACTTTCAATTGGCCATATCACTTCAATACTGGTATACAGCTTTTTAAAGCCTGGTGGTTTGTCAGATTTCCTGCTTCACTCCCTCTTTGGGGAGCCTTCTAATTCAATTAGCTTGGGAGCTTGCTTTGAATATAAAATGAGGGTCAACCCTGAAAGATCCAGCAGCCTGTAACCTCAACATCAGGATCAGAAAATATACTGGAGGTGCATGAGCTGAAACTTACAGGATCAGTCATCTTCGGGAGGCAAACATTTGGTCCAAGGAGCAAACAGAACCACTGGCCTGTTCCAAGTTAGCTGGTCTCACCTGGGCTGGCAGTAGAAGAATTACTGTTGGATTCACTGCCTGCGTTAGGGAAAAGGGAAAACATTCAAATCAGGTTCACATTCCAGATCACTATCCAGTTACTATTCCTGGAATGTGCATATTCCTGCACATATTAAGGATAACATGATTTAGGGTTGGCACCACCTGTGACCAGATTATCCGTCTGCACTCACAATTCAGATTGATACATGAAGAATAGTTAGTGCTAGTGGAACTATATACTATTATGAGCTAGTGTCTTCAGGAGAGGAGTAGATGTAATCGGAGAAGGAAAGGGGAGACAAACGCATTTGTTTTTCTCCAACTTCTCCAGTTCATGAAGCCTAGCACAATCAGTAGACTCACTCAACTGAAGCAATGAAATGTTCACCCTGGTTTGGCATTTATATATAGTGTGTTCTGCAAAAGTTACATCGCACAATTTTTATGGCTTCTTTATTATGACTTATTCATGCCTCAGTGATAAGCATCCAGTTGATCCCTGGTATATTTTCATGTAGTTTGACAAATTAAATGCTTTTCAGAGCGCAAGAAGAATAAAAACATGTAGTCATCAATGCCTCCATGCCATTGCTGCCCTAGTTTTGGCTGAAAAGTGTTTATTATTCAACTTACAACAATACACACTCAAATCCTGGCACTCTGCTCATCCAACTGATGTAGGTTTTGTTAAACTCTTTGATGCTGTGTGTTTCTAACACAATCATGCGTCGTACTCATTGTATTCAGTGAATGGAACTGTCACATCCTGTAATAAACGCTTGTATGGATCAGTTCTACTGAATTAAATGAAACAAGGCACTTGGGATTATGGCAAATTACAGTTGGCAGACTGACAATCACAGAAAACCAACAACAAATTCTGGACAAAATTGCCAGTTTCAACTGGTTTAGAATTGCAACATAAAAGGTATTTGATGTATTTCTACAGGATGGGGTTGAGGGAAGGATTAGCCAAACCAATTTCACTAATATATTGCTGGACCGCAATGAAAGGACTTTGTAAATTCAAAGATCGGTCATTGGTAAACACATTATGGATCATGTGGGGCTTTGTTTAAAATGAGTCATTCCCTTTCCAGGATGCTCTGGGTATTGTTTCTCAACATTCTCAACAGCATCATTAAATGTTTTAGATTGCAGTTGCAGTGCAGTCAATCACTGCACAATTGACAAACTAGAATTATAATGCAGACTGTATTAATGAATTTTGAATTGGTACCAAGGTGCAGTAAAAATAACCTCCTGAGCAGCTGAGTTTAAATGGCAGGAGAGCGCAGACTGAAAATAAATGGTTCACTCAATGTTTTAAAGTTCCCTGGAGGTTCAGCAGACAGTCTGGGAAATTTTGAAGCAGGTTTTACACCACACTGGAGTTTTACAGCAGTGTGAACTCAATGCTCAAAACATTTGGCTCCATTGTGCAGTTGGTGCCAAAACTACAGAAGCCTGCAACTTTAAGGATGTTGGCTGCGATGCTTCGAGCCCATTCTGACACAACTCTCACAGTGTGCCCTGAGTGTAAAGGTGCAAATGGGGGCATGCCATGTGTGCATCGGTAGCTCTTAGAGTGGGCAGATTGTGACATCAAACAGTGTCTAATCCTGATTTGCCACCTGATCTTTTATTTTGGACCTTGCAGATCCTGTTAATGCTCTCGATTAATCAATCCCAGCTGAACATGGATTCAGCTGCACAAGGGACACGGAAATCCCCGAGATTCCTTTAAATAGTGTTAGCCGGTGTCCCTTGAGCAGGTGCTTTTGACATTCTATTGCAGCTGCAGAGTGAGTGGAAATACTGTGTTGACTGTTATTGGGGAGTTTGGAAAAGGTTTTGGCTTTACAATGGAGTTTTGCTCAATTTGACAAGAAGGTCAGAGGAGTCATGAGGCCTGTTAGGAGAAAGCCTGCTTGCTGAAATGGGAGCAATAGTTCTTCTTTGTAGTGTAATGGATTAAGAAAATAATTACAGTAATGAGTGTTGCATACCATGATGTAACAGTGACATCAGCAGTCATGTACTAAAGACACTGTACAGCAAATGAAATAGTCAGCACTCAGGAGAGATGTGCCTACTTAGTAGCCTGTCATGTATATAATGTACATGGTGTTAATAAAATAACTACCTGAGTCAGACTATGGTCTCTCTAGATACAAAAGAGGAGCATGACCACAGGATTTGGGAGGTCCTCAAAGCCCTACAAGTGGCAGGTCTCACCTTAAATGAGAAAGGTGAATTTGCAAAAACCACTATCAAATTTCTGGGGCACATCATTCAAAAACAGGGTATCATGGTAGACCCTCAAAAAACGAAAACCATCAGTGACTTTCTACGAACAAAATGTACCACTGATGTCCAGAGGTTCCTTGGAATGGTCAGTCAAGTGGGCAAACTTATTTTGAATCTAGTTACTATTATGGAACCTTTAAGAGATCTTCTACAAAAGGGCCAATCGTGGTTCTGGGGCCTAGAACAAACCAATGCATTTTGATCTATCAAGGAAAGGCTGGTATCTTTAGATGTGATGGCACATTACAATCCAACAAAAGCAGTGGCTGCTGATGCATCCTCAATAGACTAATAGCTGTACTAATTCAAGTCCGGAAGAATGGCAACAAAAATCCTGCTAACTTTGCCTCCAGAGCGTTGACAGAAACTGTGCAATGCTATGCAGTCATAGAAAAGGAAACATTGGCAGTGACATGGGCTGTAGATAGGCTCTCCAGCCGATGGGCTTACCTTTCCAAATTGAGACTGATCATAAACCACTAATTACTCTCTAGAATTCCACAGAGATTGTCAAAATGCCCCAACACATTCAAAGTTCAGGCTTCAGTTGATGCGTTATCAGTACATAGCTGTGTATCTGCCAGGAAAGTTGCAGACCATAGCCAATGCACTATCCAGAGCTATGGTGGACCATGCTGTTACCCAGCATTTCATGATTGTTTGAGGTGGAAGCATTCTCATCAACCATAATGACCTCATTGCCAGTCTCAACCAGAAAGCTGCAAGACATCTGAGGAGCACAGAAGGAAGTCATGGAACGTGCTCAAGTCTGACAACCCTGCCAAGAAGGTTGGTCCAAACACAGTCCTGCTGATCAGTTCCTCCACAAATATCATGAACCCAGGCATCTAAAAACAGTGAATGATCTCCTGGTTTAACAACGACTGCATCAATTCCCAAGTTGATGCAGGAACAGATCCGTCATCGGCTCCAAGGAGGCTATCTGAGAATTGCAAAGTGCAGAGCACATACATTGCAATCTATCTGTGGCCAGGTGTTACACAGGCTATCCAAAATTTTGTTTTCTCCTGCCACACATGCAAAATTAATAGACAGCCACCCATAGAACCTCTAGTACCATCCTGCTTCCCAGACAGATCTTGGCAAACACGGGGCCTTGACTTCCTCATTTTTCAGGGCAAACCATACATCATTGCTGTTGACTATTACTCCAGGTAGTTGAAAGTGGCTAGACTCCATGCCACTACAGCTGAGTCTGTGATCAGGGCGCTGCAGACCATGTTCTACATATATGCATTTCCAGACGAAATTGTCTCAGATAACAGGCCACAATATGTTAATGACCACTTTAGAAAATTTACCGATGGCAATGTGGTCATTCATGCCATCAGATCTCTCCACCTACAAGCCAATGGAAAGGCTGAAAGAGCAGCAAGAACCATCTAGACCTTAATGACCAAGAATTCTAACTGGAATTCAGCCACACCTTTAACTAATGGTTTCCCATCAGTGGAACTGCTCATAGACTGATGGCTGAAGACAGAAGTCCCTCTGCTGCCAAGGAGCCTCCAACCTAATATTATGCCAGCTGACCACAAGAGGGTAAAGAACATAGAAACTGGCATCCGTGAGAACTGGTACTTTCAGATGCAACAGAAGAACTCTGATTTCATTGGTGCCCAAGAGAACACAGGTCTTCGATTACCACATGGTGTGGGATGGAGGCCCTGAGGATACTTTGAGCAGCTTGTGAGATGCTGAACCACCAATTAACCCAGCTCAAGGCCACCTATCCCACTCAGTAGTCACAACAACGTGGTCAGGGAGAGTTGTGAAGGCACCACAAAGACTTAACCTCTGACTGATGGACTTTTGTGAGAGAAGGTGGTAGAGCAAACGCAATGTAAATAATTTAAAGCAAATGTGATGTAAAATAGTTATAAAAATAGTTAACATCGTTATTAAAGAAGTTACATAGAAACATAGAAACTAGGAGCAGGAGTAGGCCATTCGGCTCTTCGCACTTGCTCCGCCATTCATTATGATCATGGCTGATCATCCAACTCAATAGCCTGTTCCCACTTTCTCCCCATACCCTTTGATCCCTTTCGCCCAACAGCTATATCTAATTCTTTCTTGAAAGCATACAATGTTTTGGTCTCAACTACTTCCTGTGGTAACAAATTCCACAGGCTCACCACTCTCTGGGTGAAGAAATGTCTCCTCATCTCAGTGGATAGTATACTTGGGGGGAGATGCCATGTAATGGGTTAATAGAATAGTTATAGTAATGAGTGATGTAGACCATGATATAACAGTGACATGAGCAGTCATGTGCTAGAGACTAGACAGCAGATAGAATAGTCAGCACACAGGAGAGATGTGCCTACTTAGTAGCCCACCATGTATATAGTGTACATAATGTAAATAAACCAGTTTGAAGTAACTGCCTGAGTCAGATTATGGTCTTCCTAGGTAAGATAGGCCACACAACCAGTATATGAAATACTTTTGGGCTACAATATAACTTGGAAATGAAGCAGAGGCAACAGAGAGGGAAAGCTTTGCACAAAGGGAGGATGAAGAAGAGGAGGAGGATAAGGAGGAGGAAGAAGAGGTGGAAGACATGGGGAGGGATCTGGAACCTTTTTGTCCATGGCTGGCTACACAGACAACACTTCCCCTGAAATTATCCCTACAATCACTATTGCTTCACAATTTCCATCCTTCCATTCTTTGGCTATGGATCATCACGGTATCCATTTGGACAAAACCTTCACATAAAAGATGACATTAAAAAAAAATCCATAACGTACTAAACTGAACTATTCACCCTTGTGAATTTCCTTAGTGCATTCCCTTTCTCCTCCTCATCCTCCTCTTATTCTTCATCCTCCTTTCGTGCGTAGCTTTCCCTTTCTATTGCCTCTCCATCTCCAAGTTATGTTGCAGCCCAAGAGTATTTAATATACAGGTGCCATTGCCTGGCCTACTTCTCCTAAGTAGTTCTACCACAATGGCTGCAACATGGCAGGTGGAAGGATGTTGACTTTGTTTGGGGAATATGGCAGAGGGTCTTCTCACAGTTATGGGTTTTAGAGGCCCGGCTATGGACTGCACTGCCTTGGCATGGGCAGCAGCAGTCTGGGCTGGCTGGCTGATAGGCAACGACAAGAACACTGGCAGAGCAGTAGTAATGGAAGAAAATGCTGTCATCCTGAGAGAGGACAGCAGGTTTGTGCTCCTCAGAGCTGCTTCCATTCCCCCAGGGCAGTGCCTTAGCAATTTTCATAATCAGTTGGAGAGCAGATTGCTGGGCTGCCTGTAAGAACCTGTAAGCACTGACAGATGCAAGTTCTGCCTCCATATTATCCTTTAAGGTATGGAAAGCAGCAGTATCTGAGTGTCAGATCAATTAACAGTGCTTCTTCATCACAAGTCGGAGTTGTTCTCACCCTTCACAGTGAGGCTGTACTATGGGCAGGTAAAAAATCTTGGTTTTCCGAAAGCAAAAATGCAGAGTGGTTGGAGTAAGGGAAACGGGGGTAGAGATCCATGGTCACACCTTCTTCAGCTTGAACTTCATGCTAGATAAAGAGATAAGGGTAAAGTGGGATTTGAGAAAAGGCATAGGCAGGAACACACCTCAATGCAAAGGCCTTAGTTAAAAGTGGAGAGACGTCTTCTGCAAAGGCAGGTATGCCTGTCCTCTGCCAGTTCTCTGCTGTTCCCTTCAGTGATTTGTGACATTCCCTTGCAAGAGAGGGGAAAGAATGTCTTTGAGTGTCACAATGTGCTTGGGGTGATTTGCACGCCTTAGATGAATAGTCAGAAAGTGTGGAAACTATGAGAGGTGGGTATGAGGCTGGTGGCATTGGTAATTGTGTAAGGGTGAGGTTGAATGTAAGTCCTGAGTGCTGATGGGTGAGTAATGGGGCTGTGTGTATTGAGCAGTGTGAGAGTTTGGTAGTGTGTTGGGTAGGAAAATGGCATTTGAATATGCATTCACAAATCATGACCACCTGTGTGTGGTCATTTCTGAGGCACTGCAGCTAGACCATTGCATTAGACTCTGGCAATTGACCTCCCTGTTCACCTGCTCCCATATCCTTCACATTTCGTACTGGGCTATATGTTACAATCATCTTGATGATTAGACAGCACATAGTTTTTGTGCTGCCTGTCTCAATGGGACCAGGGAAAGGATCATCATGCGTCATGCACCTTGCTCCCAATCTTGGGCCTACTCAGACTTTTTCCCCAAAGTGGTATAAGTAGACCCCTTGGAGCAGACTTTTTTGTGGTCAGGCAATCGAGACCAATACCTGACTCCAAAGTTATACTCTCACTTTATACAGTGATGTACACTCAATGTATGCACTAGAGTTCAAGACAAGCACGCACACATCAGTATAGAGTTGGAGGCATGATCCATTTGAGTGCAAAGCTAGGAAGTAAGGACTTCAAAAGTTTTTTTGTATATGAATTTCTCTTTCTGGCACAGTAAATGTAAGGTTCTGATTAGTTTTAGCTGGAAATTTCCAAATACCTGCAGACTTCAGACAATAGACGAACCTGGAGACAAACGTAGTTCCACAACACTCTACTTACTCCCACAGCCCAGTGCTCAATATATTTTATTTATTTTAAAATTGTGCATTGGACTTAACCCTACAGCTTAGAGATAACTGTGTGAGATGGTGGCAGATGAACAGACTCAGATGGCATTCTTTTATCCGCTATTTTAATGGGGAACATTACCCATGTTTACCCATTTTAAGTTAATAGCTCCATTAAAGTCATGGGCAAAGACATGCAAAGTGGAAAGAAACTGGAGGGAAAATATATATAAAAATAAAGTTAGACTGGTATTTGAGTGCAAAACAATACAAAAGCAGGGCTGAAATTCATCAGACTGCAGCAAAATTTCAAAATAGCCTGAATGAGCAACATTTCTAGAATTTGTGGGGGTTGTGCATCCAACCACATGCTAAAAATAACAATAATAACAGCAAAATAGCTTCCTCGAGTGAATCCTGTTGTGGCAATTACTGCCTCTGCGGTTGTGGAACCTGGTACAGGAAATTTTTTGATCAAGTTTTGTTCAGCCACTCCCAACCCAAAAACCTCCTCACATTCCTCAAGAAAATTTCCATATCTTTCTGCCAACTGCATTTCCAGAACTTGCATTGCCTGGCCAACAGAAAAATAAGCTCCTTCCTTTGAAATCCAGTCAAGTTAGGAAAAACAAGCTTTTGAGACAGAACTCTGGACTGCCAATGCAGACCGTCAGGCTTGATTACCATGTGAGTTAACACCACCTGAAAGAGTTCCGCTAGATAGATCCCCAAGCAGAACCACTCTATGTTAGCAAAAGGAAAACAATCAAAATGGAGTCTTCATGATTAGAATCATAGGCTGTGAAATTCATCCCTGTAATGCTACCTTTGCTGACACTGTAGAAGCCCAAAACTGAAAAAATGTCCACTAGAATGCCTCTTGCATGTCCCACATTGTGCATCCTGATTGTAAGGGAAATACCACGGGTGCGCCATGTGTGTGCTGGAAGCTTGCACAGTGGGACGATTGTGATGTCAAATAGCTTTGATGGTGATTTGATGAACAATTTGCTATTTTGGACTGCACTGGTCCTGTTAACACTCTTGCTTAATCATTCCCAACATGCATTCAGCTGAACATAAGGGACCACCCACTATCTATTTAAAGGGCTAACCATGCAACCTTTAATGAGTTACTTTTGATTTTCTTTTGCTGGTTCATAGTTAGTGAAAGTACTGCATTGAGTTTTTTATTCATTCGTGGGATGTGTGCGTCACTGGCTAGCAAGCATTTATTGTCCATCCCAATTGCCCTGTTCAGGGGGCATTTAAAAGTAAACCACATTGCTGTGGGCCTGGAGTCACATGTAGGCTAGACCAGGTAAGTACAGTGGATTTCTTTCCCTAAAGGACATTAGTGAACCAGATGGGTTTTTACAACAATCGGCAATGGTTTCATGGTTATCATGAAACTTTTGATTCCACATTTTTTTTACTGAATTCAAATTTCACCATCTGCCGTGGCAAGATTCAAACCTGGGTCCGCAGAACATTACCCCAGGTCTATAGACTACCAGTGTGGTGACAATACCACTATGCCACTGCTGGAGGAGCTTTGGAAACTTTTTGGATTTACAAGGAAGTGATGCTGAATTTTGACGAGGAGGTCAGAGGCCTGGAAGGCCTGTCAGGAAAAAGCTTACTTCAAGTAATGGGAGATGGAGTTGCAGTCCCTCTTGAACTTGCAAATGGAGCACATGCAACTGGAAACATGAAAGTGGAAGCAGTATGCAGAGGAAGGAGGAGAGGGAATCTTACTAAAATGTCCTACCCTATGCCCTAGAGTGAAGCAGGAGGACCCACCACATGAATTTGCCAGGATTCCCAATGCTGTAGGATGCTGTCAACTGCGTGCATTTGGCTCTGCGGGCCTCACATATTAACAGGAAATGGAATGTAACTGCAAGGGTTGCCACTCCATGAATGAGCACTTGGAGTGCACCATGCCCAGTTGGTTCTGTTGGTGAATGTCTGCTACCCTAGCAGCAGTTATGATGCATTCATACTGCGTCAGTAAGCCATAATCGCCATCTTTGAGCCACCATGAAAAACCAAAGGCTAGCTGCTGGGTGAAAAGGGATATTCACTATATATCTGTCTCCTGACACCTCCCCATCACCTAAACATCCATGGGCAGTGTGTTCAATGAGAGCCATCCATCCACCAATAATGTCATGGAGCAAACCATTGGTGTCCTGACATAGTGGTTCCACTGTCTGGACCACTCAAGGAGGGCCCTCCAGTACTTGCTGGAGTTTGTCTCCAAGTTCTAGGTGAGCTGTAGAGTGCTCTCTAACCTCATTCTCAAGGGTGCAGCCCTTGCCATCAGAACTTCAGAGGTCATCTTAGGAAGAGGAGGAGGGGGAGGAAGGGTGGAAGGATCCAGGACACTTGCATTGCAGACATGCTGCCTGCGAGTGGATACTGAGGGCAGGAATTTTGTCTTCCAGGCTGGTATCAGGAGTCAAGAATTTTCCAGACCCCGTGATCGCGTCTTGGTTGTGGAGGTAACCACACCCCCATTTTCATGCTGGGTAGGCACGTTCACGGACCCAGCTGTAGAGGAGGCAAATTGCGTTGCAGCCCCGATATAAAGGCCTGTCTCTGACGCCATTACCACCCCGTCAGTCTTGATCATCGGTAAAGTAATGGAAAGAGTCATCAACAGTGCTATCAAGCGGGACTTGCTGAACAATAAACTGCTTACTGTTGCCCAGTTTGGGTTCTGCCAGGGTCACTCAGCTCCTGACCTCATTATAGGCTTGGTTCAAACATGGACTAAAAAGCTGAAATTCTGAGGTGAGGTGAGAGTGATTGCCCTCGACATCAAGGCTGCATTTGACTGAATGTGGCATCAAGGAGCCCTAGCACAACTAGAGCCAGTGGGAATTGGGGGAAAACTCTCCCAATTGGTTGGAGTCATACCTACACAAAGGAAGATGGTTGTGGTTATTGGAGGTCAGTCATCTCAACTCCAGGACATCGCTGCAGGAGTTCCTCAGGGTAGTGTCCTTGGCCCAACCATCATCAGCTGCTTCATCAATGACCTTCCATCATAAAGTCAGAAGTGGGACTATTCGCTGATGATGCACAATATTCAGCACCATTCGCAACCCCTCAGATACTGAGCAGTCCATGTCCAAATGCAGCAAGACCTAGATAATATCCAGGCTTGGGCTGACAAGTGGCAAGTAACATTCGCACCGCACAAGTATCAGGCAATGAGTATCTCCAACAAGAGTCTGCCCTCCAATAACATTCACAACTTCCTGCTGAGGACATGCTGCTGAAGTCCTTCACTCCAGCAACAGCTAGGAACAATGAAAATGGGGTCTGAAAACTTTTTCCACTATCTTTTCTCCAAACTCGTATGTGAGACACACCCTGCTGCTTTCTTGTGTAGACAGAAAGACACAAAGCCAGAAATGGTGACAGGGCGTCTGCATCCAGCTCTCATTCTGCCCAGAGGCATGAGAATCTTGTCCTCAGACTCTGTTTCCTCCAAGATCTTATCCCCTTATCACTCCATAATGCCCTATCTTTCGATCCATCTGCTACGTAACATCATAGCACGCTTTAGACCAAAATCTCAAATAAAAGCCTCCACCAAAATAAAATTCCATAGCAACACGTCAAGTAATATGTATAAAGCTGAACTATTCACCCCTGTGAATTCTCTTAGTGCCTGTCTTGCAGATGCCCTTCTCTTTCCTATTGCTCCTATGCAGTGCTACCCCAGTGGCTGGAGCATGGCTGGTGCCAGGTTGCTGACTTTAAGTGGGGAAGCTCTGGGCCTAAAAGGCTCCCATTCCCTCTGCTTGATGTATTCCTGGCTGTTATGGAAATTCTTTCTCCTTCTTTCAAACTACATCATGGAGATCCCCAGCACCGCATCAGTATACCTGGGAGCCCTCTTTCTGTTCCCTTGTGCTATTTCTTGCCCTCTACTCCCCAGCAAAGCCTTCCTCAGACTGTTCAAGCAGGCCAGAAAGGGAATGGGAGCAGGTGGTCAGTGAGGTCAATTCCTGGAGTCTGACCCCAAGGACCCAGCACCAGCTGTGAAGAAGAAGTTCAATGAGTATGAGTGGCTTTCCCCTAGAGAGAGGCATGCTGGCTTTAAGAAGTGTAGACTGGCTGTGCATTGAGCTAGGCATGCACACATCAGGACCCCCTGCTGAGTATGCAATTTGCCAGCAGCAAGTTTTGCACTGAGCTGCATGCTGCAATCATGTTAGTGAGCAAGTTGTAGCAAGTTCGCAAGTTACTTGCCTCAACGGGAACAGAGGCAGGAATATCATGTATTGAAATCCCCACATCCAATATTGAGCCTAATCCAATATGTTTTCCCCATATTTTCTGCTGGTTGATTAGGAGGTACTGACAGTTTTGGTGAGGAAACCTATGATCAGACCCATAGCTGCTGCCCATTAACCATGATCTGTTGTGCTTCAGTGGTTAAACACTAGGGCCTTTGTATTTTGGAAAGCCTTTAGTGGACCAAACACGATAGATGTCAATCATTTTAGAATGCCCAATTTCTTATAGTGAGAGTATAAACTGTAACCCCAACAGTCCAGAAATCTATTGTTTGGAAACACCTGTTGTCTGGAAATTTTTTGAGCAGCCCCTGAACGTTAGTATAGTATTTTGAAGTGGAAACATGGAAAACATAGTATTTAGATAAGTAAAACAATTTTTATTAATGCTTTAAATGTTTTATAAGTTTTATGTTTCAAGTAAATATTTATATATACAGCATTTTCCGGTTCACACACTTGTGATTAGGTAGCCTAATGTGATTTAATAATCCAGAAAATTCTGAAATCCAGAAATGACTTGGGTCCCAAGCATTCCAGGACTGGAGAGATTACAGTCTGCTTTGCTTTTCCCTCATAATTAAAATTGGTTTCACCCTGAAGACAATTTACATGTTTGGAAGCCCAGCAGCGAGTAATAGACTTAAATCTCATACATGTAATAAGATGACTGTTTCCCATTGTACCTCTTCCCTCTCACTCTCACCCATAGGGCAGAATTTTATGTATCACATGCGGGTAGCAGACCCCGCACGTCAGCGCTTAAAATGTCGTGCGCTGACATCGGGCAAGCGTCCCAACGTCACCATGTGCCATCGCGATCTTTAGCTGGGCGGGTGCGCGATGAAGCACAACACGCATCCACCATTAATTAAAAGCCTTGATAAGGCCCTTAACTCGGCAATCAATGCCGATTTTGAGGCTCGGCGCACGGGCGAAACGGGCAGCTGGGTAAGTGATTTTTTAACAAAACTCATCCACAGGCAGGATATGTGGGCTCAGAGGGGTTGTAAATGTTTTACTTGAAGTACTTATTGAAGAAAGTGTTTTAAACTTGCCTGTGTGATTGGTAGCAGTTCAGATCGATTTCCAACAGCTTTCTCTGTACTTTGAAGTTTCAGCTCACCAGTCTGCAGACAGTAATCTTTATCGGGCCTGCAGCTTTCTGGACGCCTCCATTTAGCCTGGGGATATGGGTCCTGACATCTCCACTGGAGGCAGCTCCTCTGAGGTGGAAGGGAGGGATAGAATAAGGAGGAGGCCAGGAGTGGACAATCAGCCTCCAGGGGAGCCACCTTTGGGAGGCCAGGCACAGGCACAAGGGGCGCAGGGTCAAGAGGTTGTCCAAGGTGGAAGGGGCCACAGAAGATGCTACTATCCTGCTGACAGGGTATACAGGCAGCGAAGCTGCTACCTGAATACGACTGAGGTGCAGTGCAGAAGGATGCTCCGACTGTCAAGGGAAACAGTCAACTACATCTGTCAGATGATTGGCCCTGAGATATCTCCTAACTGTGTGGGCGGACACCCTATGCCGGCGGCTCTGAAGGTCACAGTTGCCCTCCACTTCTATGCCTCTGGCTCCTTCCAGGTCTCAGTGGGTGATCTTTGCGGCATCTCCCAATCAGCTGTCCACACTTGTGCCAAGCAGATTACATACCCTCTGTTCAGATGTGCATTGACCTTCATCCACTTCCGCTGCGACCAGGCAAGCCAGACACAGCGAGCCAGAGGCTTCGCGGCCATTGCTGGCTTCTCCTGCGTCCAGGGTGCTATAGACTGCACACATATAGCCATCAGGGCGCCAACAGGTGAGCCCGGTGCATTCGTCAACAGGAAGGGCTTCCACTTCATGAACGTGCAGATAGTGTGATCACAGGAAGCAGATTCTGCAAGTTTGTCCAAGATATCCAGGTAGCTTCCATGACGCCTACATCCTCAGACCCTCCTGGGTGCCGGTGCTCTTCAGTACTCTGGCTTGGCTGGATGGATGGCTGCTGGGTGACAAGGGCTATCCCCTCAGAAGGTGGCTCATGACGCCTCTCCGCCATCCAAGAACAGAAGCTGAGAAGCGCTACAATAGGAGCCACGGCACCACAAGGGCTGTGGTGGAGAGAGCCATCATTCTTCTCAAGATGCATTTCCGATGCCTGGACCGCTCAGGGGGCGCACTCCAGTACCCCCCAGATCGTGTCTCTGTGATAGTGGTAGCATGCTGCGCTCTGCACAATCTTGCGCAGGAAAGGGGAGATGCAGTTGACAATGAAGACCTTGATGCAGTGGATGCTGCTGCACATGATGAATCCAGCTGTGGCTCAGAGGATGAGGAAGCACAGGGCAATGATGAAGGGCAGCACTCCAACCCGCAACTACACCAAGGAGGCAGGGACTTCCAGAACACTTTAATCCAACGAACCTTCAGCTAGCTCCACACACATGGATCTGCAGGGCCAGCATTGCCTGGTGCTTCCACATGTGGCACTGAGGTTTACATCTTCCACCTCATCAGCTGCAACTAAGGGCTTAGTACATAAATATCAATGTCCACTCAAACACTTATGATATGTCTGTGAAACGGACAAATGTAGCACAAAGGAAACACCCTCAGCCGTGGTCACAAATGTGGGTTTTATTGCCACCAAAAGCATGAACTTACATTGCTCTGATGTTGAGAATCAAAATTCTCTAATCTAGGGCCAACACAAAATCACCAGTGACAAACCCGCGGTGTGCCTAAGGTGCCTTATGCTTACGTTTGTGGGTGCTATGTCTTGGTGATGCCCCATCGCTTGGAGTGGCTTGTGAGACAGCCTGCTGACTCTGCTGTCCTGTTGGCCTCGATGACCGTGGCAGCCGTCCTCTGGCCTGTGGAGCCTGTGATGGCCCCGGCAGGGAGGGAGTGGCCAGTTCCAGAACTGGCACCTCTCCAGTTGTCGCAGCCTCAACGGATGCAATGGTCACTGGCAGAGGGGCAGAGGAGCTGCTGCTCCCATCTGGAGTGCCCTGAGAGGAGCTCACAGCAACGACAGGCAGCTGCTTCGCCGACGTGAGGTCACATTGGACCTCCCTACTCACTGCACATGGATGGGCACCGAGCTGGGACACTTGGTGCCCAGAACATCTCCCACATTGCCAATGACTACCTGTGGCCATTAGCGCTGTGAGGGCTTGCAGGTCAGAGCATAACCCAATCAGATGATTATCATTCTGTTGGAAGCCCCTCTCCATGAGAGTCGCCAATCTCTCAATGGAGGAAGCCTGAAGCTCTGTCCTGAGGTTCATGCCATCACTGACATTCTGCCTGGATTCCTCCACCACAGAGACCAAGTGAAGCACACCCACATGCAACCCTTTCTGATGCTCCCGCGCACTCGGCCGCTTGTCCTGCAGCTGCTGCATGGCGGACATCTCCAGAGGCACATCGTCACTGCCGGACTCAACATGTGCCTGGTCCCCTGCAGTCCTCTGGCTGTTGGCAACATCTGCACTCTCTGTCTGTGCCATTTCCACTAGCGATTGTGAAGTGCTGTCTCCACTGTGCCCCGGGACACTAGCCGGCGCTATAATCCCCACCGATGTGGTAGTAGCTGCGCTGGTGCCTGGCTCGCTGAAATGATGTGACGCAAGTTGCAAGTGACGCCCCTCAGGCGTGGAGAGGGGGGCTCTGGACTTCGTACTGGTGGCCATGTGGTGGTGATGCTGAAATTAACAACAAGGACAGTGCATCAGTTAGCGTTCAGTCAGTAACACCATTCATCCCCCCCCCCCCCCCCCCCCCCCCCCCCCCCCCCCCCCCCCCCCCCCCCCCCGCCTAGGATCATAATGCGCTCAACCTTCAAGAACCTAAGGAGATGAACATTGGTGGGGTGGTAAATAGTCAAGAGGAGGCCCAAACATTACATACACAAACAGACAGGCTGGTCAGATGGCCTAAGGAATGCCACATGGAATGTTATGTGGATAAGTGTGCAGTTATGCACTTGGGCAAGACAAACAAGGTACAGGAATACATGAGAAATGGTAGGACGGTGGAAAGTAAGGACGATTACAGGGACCTTGCTGGGCAGAGCCGTTAAGGTAGCAGAACAGGAACATAAGGTGTTTAACAAGGTAAAAGCCAGACTTGCCTTTATTAGCCGAGGAATAGAATGTAGGAAAAGGGAGGTCATGTTGCAAATGCAGAAAATGCTGTCGCGGCCACAGCTACACTTCTGCGTTCAGTTGTGACCTGCGCTTCATGGGAGGGATGGCATTGAAGTGGGGAGAGTGCAGAGGTTCCTGACCAGGATGCATGCTGGCCTGGAGAGTTGGTGTTATGAGGAAACATTGCAGACACTTGCAACATTTGCCGTGGAGCACAGGAGATTGACAGGTCACATTATTGACCTTCATACTGTTATGAGGGGCACAGACTGGGTGGACAGGAGGCAACATTTCCCCTTGGCGCAGGGATGACTAACGTGGTGGCATTTATTTAAGTTGAGTGCCATGAGGCTGACAGATGAGGTGCTGAGGACCTTTTGGACAGAGTAATGTGGGATGCACTGGCTGAATGAAAGGGTGGTGGAGGTACAAACCCTCCTAAGATGCAATAAGTATTTGGATGTGCAGCAGCGATGCCATGGCATGTTAGGCCATAGGAATAGTGGTCAGAAATGGGATAAGGCGACTTTGGAAGGTGCTAGAGACACGCATCCTCAAGGGGCTGAGGGACCTTCGTGTATGACCCACACGTCTGACTGTATCAGTCTGTGAATGAGCAGTGTTACTGCATTAACGATTGCAGCAATCATCAGTGCCTTGGATGGTGGGAAGACAGAGTGGATGGGACTGTGGGCCTCAAATACCTGACCGCTGTATCCCAGCCTCACCAACACCTGCCGACCTGGCCGCTTGCCTCCTCCCCAGTTTCATGGCTGCCTACTCATAAGTGATGAGGTGCTGCAGCACGGCGTGCCCACCAGCAGTCCGCAGACGCTCCCGGCCGTTGTTCTCTGTTTTTGCCTGCAGAACAGGGAAGAGCATTTATTGGGGCTGATCGCTCATGTGCTCTGCACGCGCACATCGCACCCCAACCACAGTGGCCCATCTGAGGCCTCCAGCGGCTCCTGTCCACACTACTGGTGATCAGTCACCAGAAGATAGTACTGCTGCTCCCAATCCCCTCCCCCAACGGCCACCTTGGACACATTTGGCGTCCATCACTTTGAATAACACACAGGCCTTAGCGCCCATGGCAAGGAGGTGCAACTAGGTGCGGCGCTGAGGCCAGCAGATGGCTCTCGGCCACGACACCTTGAGGCTCCCCTTCCACCATCTCAATCACCATCAATATGATGTGTTGGAGTTCTGAGTATGTGTCTAGCTGCTTCCCCTGCAGGTCGCCCCCAGATTACTCAAATGTGACAAACACCAACATATGCTGCGGGGAGAACCCATCTTCTCCTCAGCCACTAAGTCTGATGTAAGCATGGTCACTATCTGTTTGCCCACCCAGCGTGTGCCAAATGCCCAGTGCAATAACGACACTAAGACTTGGGGTGGGGGGGAGGCCTCAAAGGCTAAGTCTACCTGCTGTGTTAAATGGCCAAGGCCGACATGGTACTCACCCTTCCAGAGTGCAACAAATCATTGAAGCGCTTGCGGCACTGGGTCCCTGCGCGCTGCACAGCATCTTGAGAGCTGACGACCTCCGCCACCTCCTGCCAGGCCTGCTTGGTTACGTGGGGGGCCCTCCTCCTCCCATCCTGGGGAAACAAGACCTCCCGACATTCTGCAACCTCTTCGAGGAGAGCAGCAAGGCAGGCATCAGAGAACCGAGGGGCACACTGGCCCCCCGCTGGCCTACCTTGCAGCCTGCCCCCTTCCTCCTCTGCCCTGCCCTCCTCTGGAGCCTGCTGTGCAGACCCCCTGCACCAGTCGCTGGCCATGGTGAACAGCCTAAAGGAGGCTGCCTGGCTTTTCTTTATACAGACTGCCGGTTCCCCATTGGAACTGGCAATCTGTACATGCCCACCGCATATTTGAAATTCCTGCTGTGCATGGGAGTCTGCAACGCACTGGTCGGGCCTTAATTGGCCCGCCTGTGCAAAATGGCGGTGTGGCCCATTTCACCAGCGGGGATTGGCAATGCGCCCGCCGCCGATTGGGTTGGGCCCGCCTGCTTGACAAACATAAAATTCTGCCTATAACCTGCTGACACTTACCTCAATATTTTATACTCTGTTACCTTTTCTGGTTCATGGGGAATGAAGGATAAACCTTGGCTAAAAGCCTTAAAATCACCACGGAAATGCAAGCTCTATGCTACATCCATATTTTTCCCCTTCTCTAATCTTCCTTTTCTACTGCTTGCCTTGCCCTCATCTCCTGAAGGCACTAAATTATGCAGCAAAATTTTACTGGGGTATTAATGGACAACTTTGGTAGTTGATACAAGCTCCATTCTTTGTGTTCAACAACTTCAGTTCAAAGTATTTGTGGATATTGTGGTTTGGCTGTTGTAGCACTTGAAGCCAATTTGGGTGTTAGCTTTGACTCACTTGGCAGCACTCTTATCTTTGAATGACAAGGTTCTGGATTTGAGTCTCACTCCAGGGCCAGGATTTTATGGCCCCTCCTGCCCTGCGGGATATTACAGTCCTGCCAAACTGAATGAAGATTTAAATGGCTCGTCACATCCGCTGGGGTGGTGGGGGGGTGGGGGTTGGGGGGTTGGCAGAGAGAGACACGTTGCGGTGGAGGCATAAAATCCTGACCCAGGGCTTGAGCACAGATATCTAGGCTGCCACTCCAGCTCTGTCCTGAGGGATTTTTGCTGCATTGTTGCAAGTGTGTCTTTCGGATGAGACATTAAACTGAGGCCCTTTCTGACTGCTAGGTGGATGTAAAAGATCTCATGGCACTTTTTCAAAGAAGGGAAGGGGAGTTATCCCCAGTACCCTGATATTTACCCCTCAATCAACATCACATGAACAAATTATCTTGCCATTATCACTTTGCTGTTTGTGGGAATTTGCCATGTGCAAATTGGCTGCCATGTTCCTTACATTATAATAGTGACTATGCTTCAAAAGCACTTCATTGCCTGTAAAACACTTTGAGACATGCACTGGACATGAAAAATCTTATATAAATGGAAGTCTTTTTTCTTTTTAATTAGGCCTCTAAAGACTCACAGGGAGTAATTTCAAGGTAATCCACATGGGGTGTTGGAATTGGGGTCAACCTGTTTTACACCCTTCCCAATTTCCCTTTCTGTTGAAGCCAGTAGTGAGGAACAATGAGTGGGTTGTAAAACCAGCAGCCAACCAGGTCCTTCTGGTCTGTCTGGACAAGATGATTGTGTGCCCAAAAAGGGATAGGCATTGGGCAGAATTTTCCCGTTGGCGTGTGGAGTGGGCCCTGCATGCCATCGTGTAAAATGGTGAGTGGTGACATCAGGTGAGCGTCCCAATGTCACCCTGCGCCGTCGCGATATTTCGTTGGGCGGGTGCACGATGATCTCCGAAGCATGCCTGCCATTAATTAAGAGGCCACTTGAGGCCCTTGACTCACCAATCAATGGCGAGTTTTCGGTGACTGTGCGATCTTCGAGTCGGCGCACAGGTGCAACGGGCAGGCAGGTAGGACACGTTTGTATAAACCTCATCCACGGGTGGGATAAGAGGGCTCAGTGGGATCATGAGTGTGCTCTGTCAAATATTGCTTTTTCAAAGTTACTGATATTTACCTGTGTGATCTGCAATACTTCAAAACGCATACCATCAGCTTGGACTAGACTCACAACCTTTAGGTCAGCGCTCTGTAGTGAGGAATCATATTTGGGCCTGCAGGTTTCATTCCCTTAGCCCGGGAATGGAAGCTGAACTCTCCACTGGAGGCACCTTCTCTGAGGAGGAAGAGAGGGCTAGGAGGAGGCCAGAAGTGCACATTCAGCCTCCAAGATGCCACCTTTGGGAGGACAGACAGGGTGCAGGCCCAAGAGGTAGTCCAACGCGGAAGGGGCAGCAGAAGACGCCACTATCCAGCTGCCAGGGTATACAGGCGGCGAAGCAGCTACTTCAATATGTCTGAGGTGCAGTGCCGAAGGAGGCTCCATCTCTCAAGGGAGACAGTCAACTATATCAGGCAGCTGATTGGGCCTGAGATCTCCTCTAACTGTGTGGGTGGACACCCCATGCCAGTGCCTCTGAAGGTCACAGCTGCCCTCAACTTCTATGCCTCTGGCTCCTTCCAGGTGTCGGTGGGTGATCTTTGCGGTGTTTCCCAATCAGCTGTCCACACGTGTGTCAAGCAGGTCACGGATGCTTTGTTCAGGTGTGCACTGACCTTCATCCACTACCGTTGGGATCAGGCAAGTCAGACACAGCGAGCCAGAGGCTTCTCAGCCATTGCTGGCTTCCCCTGCATCCAGAGTGCAACAAACTGCACATCAAGGCACCAGCAGGTGCGCCCGGTGCCTTTGTCAAAGGGAAGAGCTTCCACTCCATGATTGTGTGTGATCACAGGATGCAGATTCTACAAGTCTGTGCAAGGCACCCAGGCAGCTTGCACAACGCCTACATCCACAGACACCCCTAGGTGCCGGGGCTGTTTAGTGCTCCAGCCGGCTGGATGGATGGCTGCTGGGTCACAAGGGTAACCCCTCAGAAGGTGGCTCATGACACCTCTCCACCATCCAAGAACAGAAGCCAAGCAGCAGTATAACAGGAGCCACGGCATCACAAGGGCTGCGGTGGAGAGAGCCATCGGTCTTCTCAAGATGTGCTTCCGATGCCTGGACTGCTCAGGGGGTGCACTCCAGTACTCCCCAGATCGTGTGCCGCTGATAGTGGTTGCATGCTGCGCTCTCCACAATCTTGCGCTGAAAAGGGGGGACGCTGTGGGCGACGAAGATGTAGATGAAGTGGCTGTGGCTGCACACGATGAGTCCAGCAGTGAGTCCGAGGGTGAGCACGCAAGGGAAATGCTGAGGGGGTAGATACTGACCCAGGCAAACTCTAGGGAGGCAGGGACACTCGGGAGGCTTTAATCCAATGAATCTTCAGCTAGCAATATAGACCTCCAGGACAAGCCTGGGCTGCAGTCTCCATACTCGATACCTAAGTGCAAAATCTGCCTGGATAGGAACATTAACTAAGGGCCTTGTTAATAAAGCTGAATGTCCCACAAATCACTCAAAACATTATTGGTAACCATACACCTGCAGAAGAAAAGAGGCACCCTTAGCTACAGTGACATGTCTGAATTTAATATTACAACCAAAGGAACTTAAGAAAACAAAATGACAAAGGTGTTAAAAACCACACCAACTCATAAAGACCTCATTGGGGGCCAACACAAAAGGACTAATGATAAACCTGTGGTGTGCCTAAGGTGCCTTATGTTTACATTTTTGGGTGCTATGTCTTGGTGCTGCCCCCTCGCTGGGAATGGCATCTGAAACAGCCTGCTGACTCTGCTGTCCTGTTGGTCTCGATGACCTTGGCAGCCATCCTCTGGCCCGTGGAGCCTGTGCCACAGCTGGCATCTCCCCAGTCGTCGTAGCCTCACTGGATGATACGGTCACTGGGAGAGGGGCGGAAGAGCTGCTGCCCTCATCCGGAGCGCCCTGAGAGGAGCCTGCAGAGACAACAGGCAGCTGCTGCGCCAACGTGAGGTCGCTTTGGACCTCTCTGCTTACCATAGGTGGCTGGGCACCAAGCTGGGAAACTTGGTGCCCAGACCACTTCCCACACTGGTACTGACCAGCTGAGGTCAATGCCGATGTGAGGGCTTGCTGGTCCGAGCGCATCCCCAGGAAACCCTGATTGGTCTCCTGGAGGAGCCTCTCCGTGACAGTCGCCATTCTCTCCATGGAAGACACATGGTGCTCGGCCATGAAGCTCATTGCATCGGCGACAGTCTGTGTAGACTCCGCCACGGACACCAAGCCAAGCATTGCCTCATGTGTCTCCACCAGATGCTCCCGCACATCCAGCCGCATTTCCTGCGTTTGCTGCATCTCAGACGACTCCAGAGGCACATCATCAGCCACCAACTGAGTATGTGCTTGGTCCTTGGACACTCTCTGTCTCTGCCAGCCACTCCAGCAGTTGTGAAGTGCCCTCACTGCTATGCCCTGGGACACGAGCTGATATTCTAATTCCTACTGAGGTGCTAGTATCTGCACTGGTGCCTGCCTGGCAGAGATGGTGTGACGCTGGTGAGTCCATGATTTCAGGGCCCTCAGGTATGAGGGGAGGCCTCTGCTGCTCCTCCTCCTGGCCCTGCTCCGCTGATGCTGAAAGGAAGAACAAGGACATTTGGATCAGTTAATGTGGAGACAATGACAATGTGCATCTCTGTCCCCCGGATCATTATGCACTCATCCTTCCATAAGCAATGGTCAAGACATGTTGCAAACTTCAATCACTGAACATTCAGCACTGCCATAGTTGTTGGAAGAACAAAAGTGACCTCACTGCTGCTGAGCACACATACCTGCCCGTGGCATCCCAGCCTCACCAACACCGGTGGACCTGGGTGCATGGTGCCTCTCCAAATCTAGGGCCTCCTGCTCAAAGCGACTGAAAATCGCCTACTGTGCCGGCCCTCTGCCAGTCCTCACCTGCTCGGCGGCATTATGTGCATTCTTCTTCTGAAAAGGAGAGAATAGCATTGAGTAGCGCTACTTGTACCTGGATTCTCTTCGCGGACGACCCATCCCAACCAGAGTGGGACATTGCAGGGCTCCAGTGCCTCCTCCACCCTGCTGCTGCCGAACACTCACACAAAGATGCTCGGCCTGTCCCACCGCCCCAACAACCCAACCCCCTTGGCCAAATGTTGCCTACACCACATTAGGCACCACATGGTCTAACTTTCCATAGCAAGGAGGCGCAAGCACGTGGAGCGCAGAGGACAGCAGATCGATCAGTGCCACGTCACCTTGAAGCTCCCCTCCCAGACTTTGACATCTCCTGGAGTTCCAGCACTGCGCCTAGGTGCAGCTCCTCCAGGTTACCCCCAAAACAGTAATGTGAATTTCAGTGTACCACTTGCTGCGGGTGCAGAACCCATCTCTTCACCACCCTCTCACAGTGACCTCAGCATGGGCAATATCTGCTAGCCCACCCAATGAAGGACACATGCCATCAATGATTCAATGCAGTCACTACACTCAGACTTGCTGGGTGGGGGGTGGAGGTATAGCCTACCGGGGTTAAGTGACCAATGCCGACCTGGTACTCACCCTTCCCGAGCGCAACAGGTCATTGAAGCGCTTGCGACACTGGAGCCAGGTGTGCCGCACCACGTTGCGGGAGCTCACGATCTCCACCACCTCCTCCCAGTCACGTTTGGTCATGTGGGGAGGCCTCCTCCTCCCGTCCTGGGGTGCGAGAATCTCCCATTATGCTGCCACCTCCTTGAGATGGGCAGCAAGGCAATTGTCAGAAAACTGAGGGGCACAGTGCTCCCCTGCCCTACCCTCCTGCCTGCCTGCTCACCAGCAGCAACACTCTGGGCAGCCCTTCCACTGGCCATGATTCACAGCCCTTGAAAGGCTGCAACAGCTTTTTATAACAGGCGGCCGGGTCGCCATTGGACCCAGCGGTCATTGCAGTCCCACTGCCGCCCGCCCACTCACGCTGTCCTCGGGAGCTGCGCTTCACACTGGCCTTAATTGGCCCGCCTGGGTAAAATGGCGGCATGGACCCGATCACGGGTGGTGATTATGTCTGTGCCACCCCACCCCCCCCACGCCCGCTCCTGCACTGCCCGCCGGACAGGCAGAAAATTCTGTCCATTATTATTTAATTTAGTCAAAAAAATTTCAACCAGTACAGAATTAATATATTATTAATTTGTGGGAATGTTAACATTTTACTCCTTGTGTTAGGGTTTCTCTAATGACAGTTTAGTACTACACTGACCTCTACTGGATATATATGCTGTGTATTTGTGAAAATACCACAAGCAACCTCTCTAACTGTGTTATTGACATTCAGCTGGCACTTTGAGCAATGACTGTCCTCTTATTGAGATTTGGGGAGGTGGTGGCGTAGTGGTATTGTCACTAGATTTGTAATCCAGAGACCCAGGGTTAGCTCTGGGGACCAGGGTTCAAATCCCACCATGGTAGATGGTGAAATTTGAATTCAATAAAAATTTGGTGATGACCATGGGACCATTGTCAATTATTGTAAAAACCCATCTGGTTCACTAATCCCCTTTAGGGAAGGAAATCAGTCATCCGTACCTAGTCGAGACTACATGTGACTCCAGACCCACAGCAATGTGATTGACTCTTAAATGACCTCTGAAATGGCCGAGCAAGCCACCTAGTTGTAACAAACTGCTACAAAGTCATAAAAAAGAATGAAACCGGACAGACCACCCAGCATCAACCTAGGCACCGGAAATGATAACAGCAATCTCAGCCCTGTTACTAACATCTGGGGGCTAGTGCCAAAATTGGGAGGGCTGTCTCATAGATTAGCCAAGCAACAGCCTGATGTTATCATCCTCACAGAATCATACCTTATAGATAATGTCCCAGACACCACCATCTACTATCAAACATGGACAAAAGAGCTGAACTGTCGAGGTGAGGTGAGAGTGACTGCCCTTGACATCAAGGCAGCACTTGACAGAGTGTGGCATCAAGGAGCCCCAGCAAAATGAGTCAATAGGAATAGTGTTTGACACTATCTTCCCTTGTGAAATGAGGCCTAATGGCAGTGACAAGTTCTCCAAATGTCCTTTAGGGAAGGAATTCTGCTGTCCTTTCTTGGTCTGGCCTAGCTGTGACTCCAGACCCACAGCAATGTCCCCTGAACAAGGGCAATTAAGGATAGGCAATAAATGCTGGCTTAGCCAGCAACACTCACATCCCATGAACAAATAAATTTTAAAAAATAAACATTCGGATGTTGTCAGCACTGAATTACAAAAATCCCCCTCCACATTTATGGATCTGTGTCTCGTAAGAAAAAGCCAACATGCCCCTGTTTAAGCACTAAGATAAAAGCAAAAAACTGCGGATGCTGGAAATTCAAAACAGAAACAAAAATAAAAATACCTGGAAAAACTCAGCAGGTCTGACAGCATCTGTGGAGAGGAGCACAGTTAACGTTTCGTGTCTGTAGACTCTTCAACAGAACTAAGGAAAAATAGAAGAGAGGTGAAATATATGCTGGTTTAAGGATGGTGGGGGGGGGGGCGGTGGGGGACAGGTAGAGCTGGATAGAGGGCCAGTGATAGGTGAAGATTGCCAAAAGATGTCATAGACAAAAGGACAAAGAGGTGTTGACGGTGGTGATATTAGCTAAGAAATGGTGACATTAAGAGTAGAAAGCAGGACGAGCAAGGTACAGATAGCCCTAGTGGGGGGTGGGGTGGGGGGAAGGGATCGAAATAGGATAAAACAATGGATGGAAATACATTAAAAAATAATGGAAGTAGGTGGGAAAAGAAAAATATATATAAATTATTGGGAAAAAAGGTGGATCGGAAAGGGGGTGGGATGGAGGAGAGAGTTCATGATCTAAAGTTGTTGAACTCAATATACAGTCCGGAAGGCTGTAAAGTCCCTAGTCAGAAGATGAGGTGCTCTTCCTCCAGTTTGCGTTGAGCTTCACTGGAACAATGCAGCAGGCCAAGGACGGACAAGTGGGCATGAGAGCAGGGTGACAAAAACAGAATTACCTGGAAAAACTCAGCAGGTCTGGCAGCATTGGCGGAGAAGAAAAGAGTTGACGTTTCGTGTCCTCATGACTCTTCAACAGAACTGAGTGAATATTAGGAGAGGGGTGAAATATAAGCTGGTTTAAGGTGGAGGGAGAGAAGTGGAAGGTCAGGAGACAGGGTGTGTTGAAATGGCAAGCGACAGGGAGGTCTGGGTCATGCTTACGGACAGACCAAAGGTGTTCCGCAAAGCGGTCACACAGTCTGCGTTTGGTCTCTCCAATGTAGAGGAAACCATATTGGAAGCAGCAAATGCAGTAGACTAAATTGAGGGAAGTGCAAGTGAAATGCTGCTTCACTTGAAAGGAGTGTTTGGGCCCTTGGACGGTGAGGAGGGGGGAAGTAAAGAGGCAGGTGTTGCACCTTCTGCGGTTGCATAGAAAGATGCCATGGGAGGGGGTTGAGGTGTAGGGAGTGATGGAGGAGTGGACCAGGTTGTCCCAGAGGGAACGATCCCTGCGGAGTGCCACCAAGGGAGGTGAAGGGAAGATGTGTTTGGTGGTGGCATCATGCTGGAAATGGCGGAGGATGATCCTTTGAATGCGGAGGCTGGTGGGGTGATAAGTGAGGACATGGGGGACCCTATCATGGTTCTGGGAGGGAGAGGAAGGTGTGAGGGCGGATGCGCGGGAGATGGGCCGGACATGGTTGAGGGCCCTGTCAACTACCGTGGGTGGAAAACCTCGGTTAAGTAAGAAGGAGGACATGTCAGAGGAACTGTTTTTGAAAGTGACATCATCAGAATAGATGCGACGGAGGCAAAGGAACTGAGAGAATGGGATGGAGTCCTTACAGGAAGCGGGGTGTGAGGAGCTGTAGTTAAGGTAGCTGTGGGAGTCGGTAGGCTTGTAATGAATATTGGTGGACAGTCTATCACCAGAAATTGAGTCAGAGAGGTCAAGGAAGGGAAGGGAAGTGTCAGAAATGAACCATGTGAAAATGAGGGAGGGGTGGAAATTGGAAGCAAAATTAATAAATTTTTCCAGATCCAGACGAGAGCATGAAGCATCACCGAAGCAGTCATCAGTGTACTGGAGAAAGAGTTGTGGGAGGGGGCCGGAGTAGGACTGGAATAAGGAATGTACCTTGGAGAAGTATTGCTCTTCTCTCTGACAGGATTTCCGCCACTCTCTTTTGCCTTGTTCACCTTCATTGCTTTCCATTTCTCTCATGGTTTTTTACAAAGTGTTTACTAAAACTCGCTTTCACAGCCATATTTCCTTTCTCAGTGACTGTCTCCGTCTCCGACTTACCCCACGTGGATTTCAACTGAAGTTCCATCCCTCATGGTTCGACCCCACCCAAGATTACAGGTATATCCGGGACATACCCCCTGAGTTCCCCTCTCTGATACTGAACGTTCAGTGCTCAGCAAAGGACTTAGTTTCATACCCTTACGTCCTCATCTCAATGAATTTTGGGCTCGGCATGATGCTGAACTCTTCTACCACTGCCTTCGTCTCCTTGCTCACTTCTTTGGGCAGGAGTCCTCTCCCCGTTCAACGGATCCTTTTACCCGCCTCCAATATTCTCTCTCCACCTGGACCCCTCCCTCTGGATTCTTACCTTCTCATGATCTTTTCATTGAGAACTGTCAGCGTGACATCAGACGTCTCAATTTTTCTGCTCCTGTCACCCACTATTACTTGTCTCTCTCTGAACTTGCTGCATTCCGTTCTCTCAGGTCCAACCCTGACATTGTCATCAAACCTGCTGACAGGGGTGGTGCTGTTCTTGTCTGGCGCACTGACCTCTACCTCTACCTCGCGGAGGCTGAGCGTCAACTCGCAGACACTTCCTCCTACCTCTCCCTGGACCATGACCCCACCACTGAACATCAAGCCATTGTTTCCAGGACTGTCACTGACCTCATCTCCTCTGGAGATCTTCCTCCCACAGCTTCCAACCTGATAGTTGCCCAACCTCGGACGGCCCACTTCTACCTCCTACCCAAAATCCACAAACAGGACTGTTCCGGCAGACGGATCGTGTCAGCCTGTTCCTACCCCACGGAACTCATTTCTTGCTATCTTGACTCCATTCTTCTTCCCTTGTCCAGGCCCTTCCCACCTACATCCACAATTCCTCTGACACCCTATGTCATATCAACAATTTCCAGTTCCCTGGCCCCAACTGCCTCCTCTCCACTATGAATGTCCAATCCCTCTACACCTCCATCCCCCACCGGGATGTCTGAGGGCTCTCCGATTCTTCCTTGAACAGAGGCCCGAACAATCCCCATCCACCACTACTCTACTCCATCTGGCTGAACTTGTTCTCTCACTGAACAATTTCTCCTTAAACCCCTCTCATTTCCTGCAAAAAAAAGGTGTGGCTATGGGTATCCGCATGGACCCCAGTTATGCCTGCCTCTTTATGGGGTATGTGTAACATTCCTTGTTCCAGTCCTACTCCGGCCCCCTCCCACAACTCTTTCTCCGGTACACCAATGACTGCTTCGGTGCTGCTTCATGCTCCCATTTGGACCTGGAAAAATTTATTAATTTTGCTTCCAATTTCCACCCCTCCCTCATTTTCACATGGTTCATTTCTGACACTTCCCTTCCCTTCCTTGACCTCTCTGACTCAATTTCTGGTGATAGACTGTCCACCAATATTCATTACAAGCCTACCGACTCCCACAGCTACCTTGACTACAGCTCCTCACACCCCACTTCCTGTAAGGACTCCATCCCATTCTCTCAGTTCCTTTGCCTCCATCGCATCTATTCTGATGATGCCACTTTCAAAAACAGTTCCTCTGACATGTCTTCCTGCTTCCTTAACCGATGTTTTTCACCCACAGTGGTTGACAGGGCCCTCAACCATGTCCGGTCCATCTCCCACACATCCGCCTTCACACATTCCTCTCCCTCCCAGAACCATGATAGGCTACCCCATGTCCTCACTTATCACCCCACCAGCTTCTGCATTCAAAGGATCATCCTCCGCCATTTCCGCCAACTCCAGCATGATGCCACCACCAAACACATCTTCCCTTCACCCCCCCGCCCCCCGTGGCATTCCGCAGGGATCATTCCCTCCGGGACACCCTAGTCCACTCCTCCATCACTCCCTACACCTCAACTCCCTCCCATGGCATCTTCCCATGCAACCGCAGAAGGTGCAACACCTGCCTCTTTACTTCCCCCCTCCTCACCGTCCAAGGGCCCAAACACTCCTTTCAAGTGAAGCAGCATTTCACTTGTACTTCCCTCAGTTTAGTCTACTGCATTCGCTGCTCCCAATGCGGTTTCCTCTACATTGGAGAGACCAAACGCAGATTGGGTGACCGCTTTGCGGAACACCTTTGGTCTGTCCGTAAGCATGACCCAGACATCCCTGTCGCTTGCCATTTCAACACACAGCCCTGTTCTCATGCCCACTTGTCCGTCCTTGGCCTGCTGCAATGTTCCAGTGAAGCTCAATGCAAACTGGAGGAAGAGCACCTCATCTTCCGATTAGGGACTTTACAGCCTTCCGGACTGAATATTGAGTTCAACAACTTTAGATCATGAACTCTCTCCTCCATCCCCACCCCCTTTCTGATCCCCCTTTTTTCAATAATTTATATATCTTTTTCTTTTCCCACCTATCTCCATTATTTTTTAATGTATTTCCATCCATTGTTTTATCTCTACCTTTTAATCTATTTCGGTCCCTTCCCCCCCATCCCACCCCCCACTAGGGCTATCTGTACCTTGCTCGTCCTGCTTTCTACCCTTAATGTCACCTATTAGCACATTTCTTAGCTAATATCACCACCGTCAACACCTCTTTGTCCTTTTGTCTATGACATCTTTTGGCAATCTCCGCCTATCTGGCCCTCTATCCAGCTCTACCTGTCCCACCCCCCCTTAAACCAGCATATATTTCACCTCTCTTCTATTTTTCCTTAGTTCTGTTGAAGAGTCATACGGACTCGAAACGTTAACTGTGTTCCTCTCTACAGATGATGTCAGACCTGCTGAGTTTTTCCAGGTATTTTTATTTTTGTTTTTATCCCTGTTTAAACATTATCCTTTTCTCGAAGGCATTTTGGTTTTATTTTACTCCTTATGAATTTGCAAAGGTGAAGTTATTATGTTAGTTCTCAAATCATCCTTTGAATTGGGTACTAGTGACAATTTAATTTTAGTGCATTGTTAATTTCATAGCATACACTATGGGTAAAAATTTTAGCTCAGCGGGTGGGTGTGCACCCGACCCGCTCGAGCATAAAATGACGTGTGTTGACGTTGGGCAAGCATCCTGACGTCAACACGCAGTCAAGCAGTATTTCGTTCGGTGGGCATGCGCCGAAGTCGGCGGCGCGCCCATTGACAATTAAACGGCCTGTTATGGCCATTAAATGGTCAATTGACTTGAATTTTTCGCTGCCTGTCCAACCTTATGGTTGGCGGGCAGGCGAAAAGGAAAAGTGGCCTTTGCACTTTTTAGGAAACCTCATCCACAGGCAGGATGAGGTTTCCTAAAGCAAATAAAAATAAAAATTTTTAAAATTTTTTAAAACTTACTTAATAACATTCCCCTGCTCATGTGATTGAGGCACATGAGGGGACATGTTTCATTACATTTTTATTTCCTTTATTTTTTTATATATCACTTCATCCCCCTGAAGCAGCTCAGCACTGCTGCTCGTGTTTCACGCTGGGTAGGCCTTAATTGGCCCACCAGCGTGAAATTGCCCAATCACGATTGGCGGTCGGCTTCCTGACCTCCCCTGCCTGACCCACCCAACCCACCCAACATGGGTGAAATTCTGCCCTCTGATAAAGTAGAATAAGCGAAATAACCTATAATTTTTCCAGCTATTTGAATGAAACAGTTTTTGAAACGTATTTCATTTTTTGATAGCCATTAAACTAATTAAACAAAGACGGGCGGGGGGGGGTGAAATGTGCGCGAGTGCACCATTGATAATCTCCCTGAGGCACAGAGCTGCTTCAGGGAGATGAAGTGATATAAAAACAATAAAGGAAATAAAAATGTAATGAAATATGCCCCCTCATGTGCCTCCATCACATGTCCGTGCAATATTTTACATGTTATCCTTATTGCTTTTAACTGCTAGGACAGAATATTTCCCTTGTCCGGTGGGCGTGCACCCAACCCCAACAACAGTAAAATAGTGCTCGATGAGGTCGGGCGAGCATCCCAATGCCGTTGCGCACTGTCGCGATATTTTTCTTGGTGGGCGCACACGAGCAGTGGCAGAGCACCGCCAACAATTAAGCAGCCTATTAAGGCCCTTAATCAATTAAGTAATTCGATTTTTTGCTGCCCGTCCAATTGTTCAGTTGGCAGGTGGGCAAATAGGCCAATTGGCCTTTGCATTTTTGGCGAAACCTCATCCACAGGCGGGATGGGGTTTTGACCAGTGATTAAAAAAAACATTTAAAACTCGTTTCTAACATGTCCCTGCTCTTGTAACAGAGTCACATGAGCAGACATGTTTTCCTTATTTTTTAATTCTTTATTTTTATTGTTTAAAATCTTCAGCCCCCTGAAGTAGCTCTGTGCCTCAGGGAGCTTTCACTGCACGCACACCTATGCATGCGCAAACGTCAGCACTTGCTCACTCCCCGCCCGCATCCCGTTAATTGGCCAGCCAGCATGAAATCGATGTCGGAGCCTGATCGCAGGCCGCGGTCGGCTTTGCGACCACTCCTGGGCCCACTCACCGCGCCCTCCCAACAATGGCAAAATTCAGCCCCTAATTTCTGTCCTCTGCTGGCATCTACGTGTATTACATCACTCCGTGGGACATCAATTTGACGACTTAAATAAGAACGCACTGTTCAGAGAAATGCCACCCAGGTCTAATATTTCTTTGGACCTGTACCAGAGAGCTATTTTTGAAATTAGGCATTAAACCTGAATCTTGCTTGATGTAATAATGTGTAAGAGGTAGGTCTGTGCAAGGTTGAAAACTTGCTTATTTTTTTTTACAGCTCTTTAAATTTAACATTAGAGCCCAGATCAGTTGTAGTCATAACTTTAAAATTTCAGAGTCTGCACATCACAGCACTTCCGCTACTGTCAACCCTGACTGGCAGAAGGACTGGAGGTGATGTATTCATTTCTGCTGGAGTCATACACAAAAATAGAACCATAGGATCAAAGCAGAACCACAAAGGAGACAATTTGGTCCATCATGTCTGTGGTATCTCTTTGCTAAGGATTACAAAACTAATCTCACTGCCCTGCTCCTTCTCCATAATCTCCTATTTATCTATATTTCTAATATTTATCCAATATTTACCTAAAAGTCGCAATAATCTCTACTTCAATATTCCCTGTGGCAGAACATTCCATGCTCTAACAAAGCTCTGTGTAAAGAAATTTCTCTTAATCTCTCTCCCCACTGTCCGATAGACAATTTTAAAGCGATTACCTCCCGACTCTCCAATTAAAGGAATTAGTCTTTCCTTTTTTAATATATCAACCCCCTTCATAGTTTTTAAAAGCTTTATTAAATCTCCCCAACCTTCTCTACTCCTGTGAATATAGTCCCAGTATCTCATTACTCACCACACAACTACTTTTTTCATTTTAGCGTGGGAGTGCTGCACTGTCAGAGATACTGAGACATTAAACCAAGGCCCCATCTGCCTGCTCAAGTGGATGTAAAAGATTCCATGGCACTACTTCAAAGAAGAGCAGGAGAATTATCGCCAAGGACCTAACTGATATTTATCCCTCAATCAACATCACAAAAACAGATTATATGGTCATTATCATATTGGTGTTTGTGGGTGTTTGCTGTGCATTAATTGTCTGTTGTGTTTTCTACATTACAACAGTGACTAGTGTCATGGCTAATTTCTAAAATTTTAAGAACTGGACAAAAACCTTTGTTAAATGGCTGAAGCTATGTCTGCCTGTGACCCTTGAACAATGCCAGTGAATATGGTAGTTGTGCAGAAACTGACACCTAAAGAGACCCTAATGACCCCTGTGGACTGCAGAGACCACATTTAAAGGAAATTATACAAAGGCCATCTACATTTCATAAGCCAGGCCTGGTCAATCAGATCCAAATTATTTGCTAGGACAAAGAGCCTCCTTTAAGACTTACTATTTGGAACATTAACAATCTCAGGGACCCAGACAAAAAGATACACACTCTTTGTCAAAGCCAGAGTGGAGAGGTGGGAGTTTGTGACATGAACCCCTAGCTGGGGAAACCAGTAGTATTGCCTTGCAGAGCTACAAAACTCAGACTGTCATTTTTCCATCTACCAAGCAGCAGCAGTACAAAAAAGGGGATCTGTCCAGGTTTAAATGTCTGGCCCCATCTACACTATTTTAATTGGAACTTCTGTACCATCGCCTACAAAACTGATTCATCTCTGCATGCCTATCTCATTGTGAAAGTTAACTTTACTGGAAAAATCAATTACCCAACATCAGTTCAGCCTGCGGACATCTGTGAAGGAATACACCATTGTGCTTTGATTCTGGACTCTGGGTACACGTGAAACAATAATTCTTTTCACTGTGGTCTTTGCCCTGTAAACCTTTCTTTCTTTATCCTTCTTTATTGTATGAGTGCACAGGGAGCTACATAATGTACCCTTCCTACATTTTGAGTGTGTGCAAATAATCTAACCCTCTAAGTTCATCCTAATCTTGAGTTTGTTGTAGGGTAATTTATAGAAAATTGGATTACACCAAGGCTGAGGTGTTGGGAAACACACCACTGCTTATAAAGGGGGAAGCAAATCAAAACACCTTTCTGTTTATGGTTGGGTGATGAGAGAAGAAATCAAGGCTGTTTAAATTAACCCCTCTCCTGTCCATAACACTAGACTTTCATGGTGCTTCATTAGTCGTAAAGTACTTTGAGACATCTGATGGTCATGAAAATCTATAAATGCAAGTCTTCTTTTTCTTTTCATTCCTGGTGTCATTCTGGTGAATCTGTGCAGGATATCTGTGGCTTCAATGTCCTTCCAATAATGGGATTCCCAATAATGAATGTGTTATACAACTTTATCAATACTTTTTCACTCTCGTACTCTGTGTTCCTATTTATAAAGCCCAAAATTCCAATGGCATATTTCGTGGCTTTAGTAACATACACTAAGTCCAGAAAATTAAATATTAGAGCAACTTGGTCACTCTCCATTGCTTGTTTTTTCTTCCTAAAATATATCACTTCACACATCCACATTAAATTGCATCTGCTATATTGCTGCTCCTTCTGCTAGCATACAGTATTTCTGCCTCCCACAGTCTTTTATCGTTTTCCTCACTGTTTGTCAAGATTGGTACTTTTGTGTTATTGGCAAATTTCAAGTCTGTGCTTCCTATATCCAAGATCATTTAATTTACATTTACAAAATGGATCCAAGACTGACCCTGGAGCATACCATTCTATCCTTTTCCAGTCACTGCGACACCCATTAACCCTAACTTGCTTTTCTGCCAATCAACTTTTGATCCACACTGCTGTATTTTCAATTATACCATTTTCCTGATTTTTTCTAGTAAGCCTCTGGTGTCAAAGTTTACTAAGTGGTTTATGGAAAAGCTATTGCTACTGCATTCCTTTTAAGCAATTGGGCACTTCTTCACAAAACTTCCAGGAAATACATCAAACCAGTCTGTGCTGCCGGTCCTTGAATAAGGCATGCATTTTTAAAAGCTGAATAATTCTTTACTGAATTGAGGAAGTTAGTTGTAGGAAAAGAAGTTAGCCACTTTCTACTTAAGGGTAATGAAGTTGTAAAACAATGGGCAGAATTTTGCTGTTGGCAAGCAGGGGGCGGGGCCTGTTCGCCGACGCGTAAAATGACGCGGAATGACATCAGGCGGAACCCCCGACGTCATCCTGCCCCATTTAAATTTTCAGGAAGCAAAATCAGCAGTGGGCCCACCGACTTGTCATTGGCCAATTGAGGCCATTGACAGTATCATTTAACCAACTGAAGGACCTGCCCATCCAACCTTAAGGTTGGCGGGCAGGCCAGAAGCCCCGGCGGCAAATAGAGAAAACATGAAACCTCATCCACAGGCGGGATGAGGTTTCAAGCAGGGTTTTAAAATTTTTAATAAAGTTATTCTATAAATTGTGAACATGTCCCAACTCGGACATTGTCACATGAGGGGGACGTGTAAGGGATTTTATTTTATTCTCTATTTTTAATATTGTTCAAAGTTCAGGCAATCTCCCTGAAGCTGCACTTAGCCTCAGGGAGATGTGCGCTCTTTCGTGCACATGTGCGAAAGAGCGCAATCTCGTTTTAGGGAATCCCCCCGCCCACACAGGGAGCGCATAGCGCTTCCTGCCGGATGTCACGCTGGGCAGGCCTTAATTGGCCCACCCACGTAAAATGGCGGTGCGGCCTGCTGCACTGGCAGGGATCGGCTCTCCACTGGAGATTGGTTCGGGCCCACTCGCCTGACAGGCAGAAAATTCTGCCCAATGTATCAGCTAAGACTACCAAGGTACTAGATAGATAGATTCAAGAGGCAATTAGATGCACAGGTTGTGGGATGTAGTGAGAAGTGCACAAGTGGAGTTGCAGTTAATCAAAATGAGACAGGCTTATTGGGCCATTGGACTTTTCCTTTTACAAATAATGTATATACTCTAATGTAGCAATTAAATTGAAAATGATACTAATATGCCTTTATTTTACTTCAACCCATTTTATTATATTGGGGATAATATTCAACTGTGGTGGGGACAGAAAACTGTTGCCTGATTTTTCTTTCACTTTCAATTTTGACCCTCACATCATCAGGGTATTGGATAAAGAAGTGCCATGCATCATGAAAGACTACAAGGAAATATCATGGCAGCATATAGGCTGGTTGCCTTGACTGCAAAGGAGCCCTATGGTTTAAGAAGATGGCATTCAACATTGCAGCCATCTCTCTCCACAGATTCTCGTCAAGGTTCCAGTCCTTGGTCCCAAACAGATGATCTTTCCAAGCTCCCTTAAATTTGCTGCTCATTTATTTAATCTGGCTGCCATCTTTGTTACCCAGGATGCTTGCATTCTTTTGCTGCTGCAGTTGTCCCTTTATTCAACAGTAGGTTTCATATTCTGTTGCTACATCAAGTTCTCTTCATCTCCTTCAGGTATTTTCAGTCTGGCCCTTCTCCCTGATAGCTAACCGACCACTGCCTTGTTTAAATTAACAAACTCGCTATCATGGTGGCCACAATCAAAAGAGGATGGAAGTCCTGCTCTTCCCATTTCCAACAGCAGTATTGGAGTTTTGGGTGTACAGTGTTTAAAGAAATGAGGCCCTATTATTAATGTGATTGGAGCTTCTAAGCAGGGTCGTGGAATTGCCTGAGAGAAAACCTGGAAGTCAAGTCAGCGTATCCGGATCTCCAATTTCAACTTGATTGAAGCAATAAATTTTGACTTATGGTTTCGGACTTCAAGCTCTACAACTGACATGATATGTACCCAAATAATGCAATCACAGACCTATTTAAAGGGCCAGTATAAAAATGGAGTGTAGAGGAGTTGTTTAGGATGGAAACACAGAACGCAAGACAGCAGCCAAATTGTGTGATGCATCCCTGGAATTACTGTAGGGTGCAGTCAGGAGAGGAGGGACATAATTTTCCCCAGCAATGGGAGGAAACAAGCACGTGCCTCTCACCAGGAAGGTGTGGTTGGAGATAACTGAGGAGGTGAACAGCAGGAATATTATTGTTGAAGGGTCATGAGGACTTGAAACGTCAACTCTTTTCTTCTCCGGCGATGCTGCCAGACTTGCTGAGTTTTTCCAGGTAATTCTGTTTTTGTTTAGGAATATTATAGTCTGGTCTTGGATGCAGTGTAGAAAGTGTTTTTTTAATGACTTAATCAAGCCTGGAAAAGTGAGCACGTTAATATTTAAACTATATCCTATCATTGAGGCACCCTCCCTTCAGCCAAGCCATACTCCATTACATCATTCTTCACATCCACTTAACTTTCAGCAGCACCCAATCTTCTCTTTCTATAGACCTTGTCAGAGAACGTGCTTCAAATTTCTCTGATGCAGCACTGAAGGAGCTTGACAACAGAAGAGAAGCCCTCTATCCACAGGAACCGCCAAGAGGCCCTCCAGACAGAGACCCTTGGAGTAGATAGCCATCGCTATCAATGCCAGCAATCTAGCCATGAGGTTCTGGATGCAGAGCAGGAAGGTTAATGAACTCACACCAGGTCAAGGTTAGTAAATGCATCTTCAAATCCCTGCAAATTAGCCACCGGCCTCAGGCACTGTCCTATCCACCACACTCCACATGATATACTGGCAAGCCTACTGGAAGTAATGGCCAATTCTGCAAGGAAATTTCCAGATCCAACCATGATGCTGATATCTTAGCTTCCATTGCAGCACAAGCAGAATTAATTCAATGCCTGAGTGCTGCAGTGGAAGCTCAGACTGAGGTCATGTAAGCATAGCTGTTTGCATGTGCGCAAAGACTGCTTCCATCATAACTGTGGATACCAGTGCTCAAAGGGGCTTTCAGGGTGTCACAGGGTCCAGCAATCTGTCCTCCAACTCACTGCCAGGATAGCTGAGGTGCTATCCAAGGGAGTGGCAGGGCTCCATGGAGCACAAATCTGCTGTCCTCTCTTGGGCTGACAATATTTGTCCTCACACCACTATCACTCTGCTGGTACTCTTGCTGTTACATGTTAGCCGCCATTCCAGACTGCTTCCAACCAGATGGTGCAGTTAGAGGCCGAGCCTTCTAGCACCAGATCTGCTTGACCATCCCAGTGTTATAGCCACTGTGGTAACACTTTGTAGGAGCATTAGGACAGGCAAAGGCACTGGCAAGACACATGCTAAGGAAATGTACAAGGATAAATAATTGAATTTTGTTTGGAATATTAGGTGGTTTGGATAATAAAGTTGGTTTCAAATGGTTATTTTGTGGTGGCTGTTAGTTCAGGATTGTGGCCAAGAGGATGTTGAGATAGCTGTGGAAGAGGAAAGATTAGGCATGTAACTGCTGTAGAATGGAGAATTAGGGTTGTGTTCACTGCTGTCTCTCCCAATCTTCTCCACCCTCGGTTCTGACAACAGGCGTGAGGAGGTCATGGTCTTCTTTATCACTAAACTTGAGAGCTTCTACCATTCCCTCTTTTCCCATTTTAGCCCATTTTGCAAAACGTGTTCTAACTTCATCTAAGGTTCCTCCTGCCCTAGCCCTGTTCTTGCATGGTTCTCTGCTTTCTCTCCTACCTTCCTCATTCCCTCTCCAAGGACATCTGTGCTCTACCTTCCCCGTCAACCATTTTGTCTCCTTTCCTTTGCATGTGTTGATCTTAAACTTGTTTTTCTCATTTTTTGCTTTTAGATGGTAGCTGCTCATTATTCTGCCATTCAGACCTCCTCTGGATCCATGTTTTGTTTCTTTACTTGTTGCATTACTACTCCCGTTGGCTCTGCCCCACCAACTATTTTGTCATTTATATATCTCCCATCTTCAGCCCTATCACAGATCTTCCCTTTTTTTTTCACCTCCCCTTCAAAGCTATTATATTTCTAACTACTCCCAGTTCTGATAAAAGGTCATGATCTGAAATGTTAACTCTGTTACTCTCTTCGCAGCTGCTGCCAGACCTGCTGAGTATTTCCAACATTTTCTGTTTTTATTTGACCAGGTGGGAAATGCATTGGTTGCCTCCTCCCTTCCTGCTGCTCCTCCTAGTTCTCATCCTCCACTTCAGCTGCATGTTGTATCCCTGGTGGCAAGGGCTGTGCCTTCATAATGCCAAGGTTGTGCAGGATACAGCACAATAAATCCTGACACATGCTCCAGAGAGTACTCCAGAGCTGTTTAGGCAGCAGAAGCATTCCTTGAACACCCAATGGTCTATTTGTTGATGTTTCATGCAGCAGCATGGTTCCCATTATATGCATTCTGCCCACGTGTGGTTAGGTTGTGCACTGGAGTTATGAGCCAGGTGGGCAGCAGATATCCCATACTGCCCAGCAGCTACCCTCTGGTTTGAGAGTGGCTCAAATGCTGATAGAACTGCAAAGGATCGCCAAATAAAAGCATCATGATTGCTGCAGGGATGCCAGGCATTTACCTCCATAATGTACTCATCATGGATTCACTGCAACTGCACCTTCAGGAAGTGGATCCCTTTGTGGTTATGGTACACCTCTGCATTTAGATGTGCCCCCACCCCCATTGCAGTCAAGGATACCCTTGCATCATGGAAAAGCTCGTTAACCTGGCAAAACCATGTGCACACTTATCCTGCATCTCTCTGGCCAGAGAAAACACAATGAACTCCACCCTCCTGGCCTAAAGAGCGTCTGTCACCTCACTGATGCAACAGTGGAAGGAAAATTGGGAGATGCTACAAATGTTGCTTGCTCCAACCTGGAAATATCCCAATGTGAAGAAAATTATAATCATGGAGCCATGGTCACCTTCAGTGCCATTGGCAGTATCATTCTTGCTCTGCTCTGAAATAGATCTGCCTGCAGTTGGTGGCAAAATTCACTGAATACCTCTTTCATAAAATGGAGATGTCACACACACTGTTCCTCACTGAAGTTGAGGTAAGTAAAATGCTCCCTGAAGACCCTGGCTGGATATGGCCTCCTGCTGAGAGCCTTCTTCCCCTCCATCTGTTAGCAGCTTGGCCTCCTCTGTGTTGCCTCTGCTCAATCGCCCTTCCATGCTGCAGGCCAAGGGGGATGGTCAGTACAACACTGATGACTGGGAGCAAATGCTCGGACCAGAACCCTTAAAGTGAGAACCATATACAACACCATTCCCTTTAAACAGCACTAAAAATTTTATGAACTCAGACAAAGCCAGTAGAAACCAATCAGCAACTAACCTGAAAGTACTGTCTTCTCGTACAGTATAATGTTGTTGCTTCCCCCCCGTATTGGTATTCTTGCGGTTGTCCTGATGTGTGCAAGATGAAAATCTTCAACAAAATGTCTTTTTTCAGCAATACTCAAAATCTGAAAGTAGTTGTTGACCCCTTTAAATAGCATTAGTGGGTGGGATTCTTCCTGCTTGATCACATGTTCAACTGTGCATTAGCTGGAGTGGCAAGGTCAAAAATGGCAGCGTCAAATTAGTGTTTCATTTTTACTGATATTACAATCTGCTTACCCTGCATACTTTCGGTGCACGCTGCTAACGCCCTCACCAAAATGACATCTGGCGTGGGAAGCGCTGAAAGTCTGCATGCGCAGTTCAAATGCTATTTTGTTACCAAAATGGCACCCATAGTGCCAAAATCAAGGGCTCCATGGAGACAAATTTTGCATCCCTGGAATGGATGTCTTAGCCTGAAAGCATCATGACAGCTCCTGGGTATCTGACATTCCTCTACATGAACCTCGTCTTGTGGTTGCAAATCAGCTGCACATTGATGGACTAACATCCCATGCAGTTGTTGAAAACTCCTGAGTGCTGTGGTGGTGCTCAAATGGATGGATAGATGTGCAATTGATGGCACCCTGTACTGGTATGATGTCAGCCAGAGAAGTGAATCTGAGTGCTTGCTCATTCTAGCCATTGTAATCACAAGTGAAATTTACATACCTCCCAGCCTTGGCAAGCAGTCCATATGTCATCATGTATAGTTGAAATGAAAAATGAGGAACCAGTGGAAAAGGAATTGAAGGCAGTAAGAGATGTTCACAGTCATTGGATATGTGTGCCCACCAGGTTCAACAGGTAGCATTCTTCTTCAGAAACATGCGGATGCCGGAGATCACCTGACTGACAACCTCAGCCTATTGAAGCACTGGTTTTCCAAGAAGTAAAGGAAGCAGAGCCAATGTCTGTGGATAGTGTCTCATGTGTCCTCAGCTTCTCTCCTGTACACCACCCTCCTGTGTACCTCCCTCCTTTGCACATCTGTTCTGTGCAGCTGCTGATCCCACCACAGCATGACTTTGTTATCATGTCTTCCTTTTTTGATGAACTGCCAAAACATCTAAGGTGTCAACCATCTGGCTGGTGCCTGCTTGAAGGCTTCCAGCTCTCCAATATCTGTATGTGACAAAAACTCATTGCTAAATGTTCATCAGATAGAATTGACAATGCAGCTCTAAGAACCGAGCATTTATTACGTTCGGTCTATCTGAAGTTGATAGATTCCCATGAATTGCTCCTACAGCTTGCCTCCTTTTTACTGGTCAGTTTCTTGAGCCCAAGGAAACTCATGCTGAAGGTATTAAATCTGAGGGAAAATTACACACCTGTGAAAAGGCCGTCATCCAGTCATCAGCTTAAATGGTGCCTTCGTTGCACACCCTCCTGCACTAATGATTGTGTTGATTTCAGTGAGCAGGTTGCTTGCACGCAGCCAAAGGTGTCTCAGTGAAATCCAGAAGTCAGGACATTGGAGCCATTTGCAGTTGCGATTTTTCTTCTGCCAAATTTAACCACCCACCAGCTTGCAACTCAGCAATTCTTTCCTGTTAAAATTATCCCCATTCAGTGATTGTTCATAATCCTGTTAAATTCACCACTGGGCCTCTATAAATGATTTACAGGAACTCTCCACTCTAGTGTTTCCCTGCCATTAAATTGATGGGCGGGTTTCTTGTACTTTAAGAAAAAAGGGTAAGAAAGAACTGCAAAGGCTGAAATTCAGATATAAAAACAAAATACTGGATTTACACAGCACCTAATAGGAGAAAAGCCAGGCTGATATGGTGTACACAGATCCTTTGTCTGAATTTGGTCAGCTGAAAGACCTCTGTCTGAAACTTTAGTCTATCATTTGCATTACAGATGCTGACAGATTGTTCTGTATTTTCAGCATTTTCCACAGTTATTGCTTTGCAATTAACCTTATCTTAAAAGACAGTGCGTTTCTCTTGCTTTAATACTCATCCAATTTCTAGTCCCAGGAAGTAATTTCTGCAAGTAAACAGTTTGCTCTTGGAATTGAAATTGCTCAGAATTAGGAATTTACTCTTAAATTAATTTCAGATTGGATACTGAATAGTTGTTTATACCAAATCTAATCAATTTTCAGCAGAAAAACAAGTAGACAACACTGTACATTTTATATGCTAAATCAAACAACACTCAGTTAGATTTTATAAAATCAGTCTCTTCATTGAAAACCCTCATCTACCCCAAGTACATGATTGTAGGCTAAAGTTTAATCTTTCATTGCATGAGTGGGTTAAACCTCCTCTGAGGAAAATAAACTAAAAATATAACTAGACAGCAATATTTCTTTTTTAAATATTTTGAGCACTAACAGTAGCTTGTCCTTTATATTTCTCTATTTCTGTTTTCTAACATTGGTTGATTTTCCCAAGGTGTCACTCATGGGTAGTTTGGGGCAGGATTATGATGTTTAGCTGCTAAACTGGCACATCCCTATAATGCCAATTGTTCAGTCATCCTCAGCGGGGAAAATTATCAAAATAGGTGCATGCTGAAGTCAATTGAACACTGTAGCCTTTGGAAGATTATCTAGGTTACCAAATGCTTGGGTTCAGCATTATTATAATGCCTGGAGCAGGTCAGGTGGCCAAGTGTTCTCCCTTTCCTGTCAGCTTACCTTTCCCATTGTAGGATGTGCTGTGTTGGTGTGTTGGAATGGTGGTCAAACAGTGCTGTAGGCTTAGAAAACAAAAAGGAAAAGTGGAACTTCATTCTGTGCCTTTTCAAGTGCAAAGGGAATGATGAAAGATCAAAAATAATCTACCTCCTCATCAGACAGAATAAGAATTAGGGGTGGCAAAACATGTTGATGTATACTCTGCCTTATTTTATGGTATTGTTTGGAATTTACTGTTTTTTCTATTAACTTGTGTTGATTCAACCTAATAACTAATGCAAAATCCATATTGTATCATTGCTACCATACATTTATTCTATTACTGCTTAATGAATGAGCTTGTTAGTCAAAGCCCAAGCCAAAGTCTAAGTTAATTTTATTCAACTATCTTTTGAAGATAGGAAAGATCCTATGAGGGCTGGTGATTAAAATCAATAATTCAGAATGAAGGCAACATGAGGACTCGAAACGTCAACTCTTTTCTTCTTCGCCGATGCTGCCAGACCTGCTGAGTTTTTCCAGGTAATTCTGTTTTTGTATTGTCAAATACTTCTCAGTTTGAGCTCTGAACACATTACAAACCTTCTTACCTAGGTGGGTAAGTGAAAGCACTCTATGGGAGGACTCGGAGTAATGACTAACCTATGAAAAATGATCATAATGAACCCGAGCCCTGTGGTTTTGGTTGTTTAGTGTTACGAATATACATCAAATCAAGCATGATTTCCTTTTTTTAGAATACTAGATGCAACATTAAGCAGAGATTTAAAAAAAGAACTGAACATGCTCCTGAGTGAAGAGGTTACTTTCAGTTATGAAAGTAAATTGAGATTGTGATGAGTCATGGATAATCTCTGTCGCCTGGAGTTTACTTGATTGTTACAGAATGTCAGATACTAATTTCCTTGCTTTTCCTGTATAGGCCAGCACTTTTCCCTCTTTTTGTTACCTCTCACAGAAGACAACTTTGCTAATGGGTTGGTGGACAGCGTGCAAAGTTGTATCATTAAATAGATGGGATGAGGTTCAGGATTCTGATGGTCTTTACTTGACCTTCTCGTATGTTCATAAAACATGAAACTTAAGGTTAAGTATTGTATACAGGAAGTGTTTTTTGCTGGCTCCTTGAAGCTCCATGAAGTTGTGGGAGATGAAGGGAGAAGGGGAGGGATTGGTGCTACATAGACTAGAACACTTCTACAAATGCATTATATCACCCTCCTCCCTTGTTGGATCCTTGGTCACTAGTTTAGTTGGACTAATTGATCAAGGTTGCACTCTTGTTTTGAGGTGTCCGAGTTGGCACCATAGACATAGCAGATCAGTAGACGGTTCTTATGTAGAACACATTCTATTTATTTACAAAGGAGCTCAGCAACTACACTTGTGTACTTACAACTAAAACCCTGTCTCTGCATTGCATACTCTTACTCTAGACTACTCACTGCTGACTACTGACTCAGACTACTAAGTAGCCTATGCTACTCTGTTATTGGATAATAAGATCATGTGATCCTCTATTATAACATTCTTCTTAAAGGTATATTACACATCAGATTACCACATTCCTCCCCCTTTACTCAGAAATATATTTTACAGTTACAATTATAATTTTTCTCAAAATATTGAATTATTTACACAGATAAGTAATTTATAAGTTCAGGTTTTCTGGGAGTTTTCTTATGTGTGTAGAATATCCCAGCTCTACAGCTTCAGATGTTTTGTCGGGAACCTACTTTCCTGGTGTTGTCTGAACACCAGGTTCTTCGGTGGGCATCTGCAAATCTGTTTCCTCAACTCGTGCAGGTACAGCCGATCCTTCAAACACATCTGTGCTCAGTTGAGTTCTCTCAACAGGAGATGTTGACTCAGTCGTGAACATGGGAGGAATCATTTCCCGACACTTTGTTTCTCTCGTCCTTATATGATCTATATATCTCCGTGTAATTTGGTCTTCTACTTTCACGTGGTAAGAAAGAGGTCCAGTGACCACTTATTTCAGCTGATAACCAGGTAGGTCTTTCACCAAAATTTTCACATATACCGTCCCTCCTACAGTAAGCTTTCTGTCACGACTATGCCAACCATGTACGATTTTCTGACTTCCCTGACTCCTTTCCATCTTCCCCCTTAAATTTGATGTTACTAAGCTCAGTCTCATTTTGAGATGGTGATTCATCAACAATTCTGCAGGTGTGACACCTGTTGTCGTGTGAGAGTGGTTCTATAATGGAAAAGAAAACGTGCTAACTTGTTCATTATGGAGTCTTCTGTTAATTTCTTCCTAGCATTTTTGAATGTTTGAACTGCTCGCTCGGCCAGTCCATTCGAAGTAGGGTAGCATGGTGAAGTTTTTACATGAGTAATACCATTGAGGCTGATAAACCGTTGAAACTCAGCACTTGTAAATGCTGTGTCGTTGTCTGATGCGACCACTTCTGGCAGTCCGTTGTTGGCGAAACTTTGACGTAGCTTGTCAATTGTAGCAGTAGATGTTGGTGATTTACCTCATATATGTCCATCCATTTTGAATGAGCATCAACAATAAGGAAAAACATTGTTCCCATAAAAGGTCCCACATAGTCAATATGCAATCACACTCATAGCCTCCCTGGCCACTCACAGGGGTGTAACAGAGCTGCTGGAGGTAGCTTGCACTTGCTAACACTGCATACAACTTTTCACTAAGCTCTGTATTTCCCCATCCATTCCAGGCCACTACAGATAGCTGTGTGCTATGGTCTTCATTTGGGAAATACCTGGATGTGCATTCAGTTAACAAAGGCTTTCGTCCTTTTGGAGGAACAATCACTCTAGTTTCCCACAATAAGATACCATCCTGGCTGGTTATCTCATATTTTCTGTGAAAATACGGTTTCATTTGTAAGATTCCTGATGTTTTGACCAATTGTGAAGAACTTGTTCTCGTACTTTGGATAAGACTGGGTCTTGACTTGTCCAATCTCTAATCTGTCTAGCACATACTGGTGATGACTCTAAGAAGTTCAATAATAAAACGAGTTCTTGAGGAACTGGAATATCCTCATCGTTTTTTTCAAAGGCATCAGCATTTGCAATCTGATTTCCAGGCCTGTGGATGAAAGGAGACTCATATGCTGCCAGAATCAAACCCATCTCTGCATTCCTGCTGAGGCTATGGGTGGTATAGTCCTGTTCTCACTGAACAATGCTAGCAAAGGCTTGTGGTCCGAGACGATAGTAAAATGACAACTGTGTATGTACTGGTGAACTTTCTTGACACCAAAGATGGTTGACAAGCCTTCTTTTTCCATCTGTGAGTATCCCTTTTCCACTGTGTTGAGCATTCTTGACACATATCCAATAGGTCATTCTGAGTCATCGTCCATTCGATGGGAGAGCATTGTTCCCACTCTATAAGGAGATGCGTCACATGTCAGAACTAACTCTTTTCTTTGGTCAAAATGTACTAATAGGGTGGATGAATGCAACAGCTGTTTCACTTTTGTGAAAGCTTCTTTCTGTGGTGTTTGCCAAGACCAACATTGGTCTTTCTTGAGTAGGTAATACAGAGGTGCCAGTTCTGTCGACAAATTAAGCAAGAAGCGTCCATAGTAATTGATCATCCCCAAGAATGATTTTAGTTTGGAGGTGTTCCTTGGTGCTGGTGCCTCTCCAATGGCTCTCACTTTTTCTTCAACTGGTTGGAGGCCCTGTGCACCTACCCTGTGACCTAAATAGACTATCTCTTTCTCTTGGATTGTGCAATTTTCTCTTTTTATATGCACTCCCACCTGTGAAAACACTTCAAAACTTCCTCCAAGTATGCCAAATGCTTGTTTTCCATGAGTCCTGTCACTAGAATGTCATCTAAATAAACTACAACATGAGGCAATCCCTGCAGTAAATTTTTCATTGTCTCTGGAATATGGCGCATGCAGAGGATACACCAAAAGGCAATAACCCTTTGTGTCTATTAACTGTGACAAATTTCTGTGAGGCCTTCTTTAACTCCAATTGTTGATAAGCATGGCTCAAATCAAACTTCGTGTAGGTGGTTCCACCTGCCAACATAGCATGCAAGTCTTCAATTTTTGGTATAAAGTGTTCAACTTAGCCACTTTATTGACAGTCAATTCGTAGTCTTCACAAATTCAAACACTTTGGTCAGGCTTAAATACAGGGACAATTCTGCCCATTCTGAGAACTGCACAGGTCATATCACTCCCAGTTTCTCTAATCTATCTAATTTGGTGTCTACCTTTTCCCAGATTACATAAGGTACTGTTCCTGCCTTCATAAATTGGGGGTAGAGTCTGGATCAACATGAATTTTTGCTTGTAGCCCTTGGATCTTCCCAAGTTCACCTTGGAAAACAGGCGTATTTTTGTAGTAGCTCAAGTAACTCAGTGGCTCTCAGCTAGAAAACCTCAGTCCAATCCAATTTAATTTCTTTCAGCCAGTTTCATCCAAGGAGACTTGGCCCCTCACCTGCTACCACCATCAAGGGTAATTTCACTGATTGACTTCCGTACTATATAGTAACCCTGCTTATGTCTTTGATTTTGATGTCTTCTCCCGTGTAAGTTTTCAATTTAGCATCCGTTTGTTCCAAATTTAATTTACATTTCCCATGATTCAGGTATTTAAAAATATGCTCACCTATCGCCGTAGAGGAAGCTCCTGCATCCACCTCCATTCGGATATGTCTGTTATTCACCTCACAGTTACATAGATTGGTCCTGTTTTTACTACCTTTTAAATTATACAATGAATAAATATCAGAATCCATTACTTCAGACTTTTCTATGTTATGAATCTCATGGGGCTTCTTCTTTTGCAAATCTGCCCGATTCTATCCTTGGAATGTAAGTAAAAACATTTTTTTTAAAATTCAATTCATTACAAGGTTGTCTGCTTCCACCTCTGTTACCATTAATCCATGTTTTCGCTGCAAAGTCATTTCTTTTTAATTTGTCTTTTTATTTGTAAGCTGTGGCTGCTTCCTACTTCTCATCAGAGCTGTACATTTTCGCACCCTTTTTGGTTGGGGCTCCCCTCCTAACGTGGAGGACGGTGCCATTTTGCGCTTCCTGTAAGGCTTTCGAGTCCCTCACTGCACCTTCCTTAGCCTCCTGCGCCTTCTGATATCCAAATTTATTTCATAGAGTAATTGCTTCTAAATCGAATCTTCATTTATACCGTAGACCAAATGGTCTCGAAGCATTTCATTTATAGATTTACCAAACTCGTAATATTCTGTTAACTGTTTTAGACTTGCTATATAACAAGCAATTGTTTCCCCTGGGGCTCTATTTCTTGAGTTAAATTTGAACCATTGCATCAGTACCAAGGACTTTGGCTGGTAATGATTCTTCACAAGGTTCACTAAATCATCAAAACTTTTTGAATCCGGGGCACTGGGTGCCATTAAACTTTGGATCAATCCATAAGTCTTACTCCCACACGTGGATAAGAGGATCACATGTCTCTTCTCCTCCCCCACAAAGTCATTAGCTTGGAAAAAGAACATGTTGAGACCAATTGTCCACTGTTGGGTCGAAAGGATCAACTCTTCCAAACTGTGGCATGCTTTGAGGGGACTGCTTCAACGATTAGGACGGAAATTCTACTTACAATTGCCGTGCGAGGTGCAGCCCGATTTCGGTTCACTTGATTTCCTTCCTTGCTTTTTTTGTTTGGTTTTCTCGTCCTTCCTTGCATTTTCTTGCTTTTTTCAACTCATTATCAGTTTGTTAAACCCTTAGTCACTAGTTTAGTTGGACTAATGGACCCAGGTTGCATGCTTGTTTTGAGATGACCAGGTTGGTACCTTAGACATAGCAGATCAGTAGACGGTTCTTATGTAGAACACATTCTATTTATTTACAAAGGAACTCAGCAGCTACACTTGTGTACTTACAACTAAAACCCTGTTTCTACATTACAGTCTCTTACTCTATACAACTCACAACTGACTACTGATTACGGACAACGAAGGTAGCCTGCGCCATTCTGTCATGTGATCTATTATAACATTCTTCTTAAAGGTATATTACACATAAGATTACCATACCCCTGCACCTCAATACCATCCGTGATCCCATTTTAAGGAGTTCCTCGAAGTCCAGTGAAAACTTTTGGCCTTAATAATCTAATGAGAACCAGCTGAGTGATACTGGTTAATGTGCAGGTCTCTCCATAACTAGTAGGATTGTGAGGCAATTTCTTTTTTAAATAGTGTGGTCCATTGAAAGTCCAATCATTGCAAAATTTTTGGGATGGTGGTGGTATTTTCCTATGTATTTAATATCTTGCATTCAGAGTTGTCTTGACAGAAAATACTTTGCACATGGGGACAAACATACCTCAAATACAAACTTGCGTGAAATGTTTTGGCTAGCATGGAGTGAAATGGTGGCTCTGTTAAGGCTGGATTCTAAAATCTGGGCTCTTTGAGCCTGTAATACTTCTCCTGAATTTGTTTTTTATTCAGCTTCAGTTGAAGCTGGAGTTCAACACAAATTCCCGTTGCTCTAATGGCTATAAACTTCAAAGCCCTTTGACTTCTTCAAATTAAAGGACTTGCAGACTTTGTAGAATCTGCTGAGTTTGCTTTTACTACCCTCCTTTATTCTCATTTGAGGACCAGAAATTGGAGTTTGTTCTGTGGTATGTTTCCAACAAAACACAAGTTAAGAGCACTATGTGGGAACCAAAGCAGTCTTCTCTTCTTCTTGCTCGTAAATTTAATTCTGTTGACTTGTTTGGGAGATTTTTCAATGTAGCTTTTAGCAGCTGTTCCACACCCTCAGGAGCATCACACAGATCCCGCTGTGGAACTTCTCGAAAAAACTTCACAATTTGCGAAATAGCTTTAACAGCGATAGAATTTTCTTTAATGCCCTTCCTTCTGCACCGTTCCCTCTTCCCCTTCCCACATATTATACATTAAATCATTTCAAATGCTAACTCTAATGCTAACTGAGATGGCAGATGGAAGATGTTTGGATCATGTAAGAAATCAATTCATAAACTGTTTCTCAATTTTTCTTTTTAAATTATTACTTTTTAATTTTGCAATGTTAAGTTCAAACTGGGAGCAGATCCAGATGTTCGGGAATAGAGAGGATATATTAGAAAACCTTTATGGTCTAATAAAACTAAAAAGCTTGGGGGAAGGATTCATCTCAACAAGGTAGCCATTAATTGTCCACTCTTTTCCTCTACCCATTTTCAGTTCCAGTTCCACCAGGGTGCAGCCACCCTAATTATAGTTTTGATGCAGTGATAGGCCTTCATATGTTTTTCTATAGAAGTTGCAATGTCTCAGAAATATGTTTTTTCGTTGTATTCACCAAAAGTTTGAATTTAAATATGATCCAGTTATTTTTAACATCTTGTCAGGAAACATGAAGTGTGGTTCCACAGGGATCGGTGTTGGGTCCCTTGCTGTTTGTGGTATACATAAACGATTTGGACTTGAATGTACGAGGGTTGATCAGTAAGTTCGCAGATGACACGAAAATTGGTGGAGCGGTAAATAGTGAGGAGGATAGCCTTAGATTACAGGAGGATATAGATAGGCTGGTCAGATGGGCTGACCAGTGGCAAATGGAATTTAATCCAGATAAGTGTGACGTGATGCACTTGGGCAAGACAAACAAGGCATGGGAATACACGATGAATGGTAAGACCCTGGGAAGTACCGAGGATCAGAGGGACCTTGGTGTGCATGTCCTTGAGGTAGCAGTAAGGTGGCTAAGAAGGCAAATGTGGTACTTGCCTTTATTAGCCAAGGTATAGAATATAAGGAGGTAGGCTTTTATTGAGACGACTCTGCTCCTCTCACCCATTCTAACCTGTCTCTCTCTGAACTTACTGCACTCCATTCTCTCAGGTCCAACCCTGACATTGTCATCAAACCCGCTGACAAGGGTGGTGCTGTTGTTGTCTGGCGCACTGACCTCTACCACGCGGAGGCTGAGCGTCAACTCGCAGACACTTCCTCCTACCTCTCCCTGGACCATGACCCCACCACTGAACATCAAGCCATTGTTTCCAGGACTGTCACTGACCTCATCTCCTCTGGGGATCTCCCTCCCACAGCTTCCAACCTGATAGTTGCCCAACCTCGGACGGCCCGCTTCTATCTCCTACCCAAAATCCACAAACAGAACTGCCCCGGTAGACCGATCGTCTCAGCTTGCTCCTGCCCCACAGAACTCATTTCTCGTTATCTTGACTCCCTTCTCTCTCCCCTTGTCCAGTCCCTTCCCACCTACATCCGTGATTCCTCTGACACCTTACGTCACATCAACAATTTCCAGTTCCCTGGCCCCTACCGCTTCCTCTTCACCATGGACGTCCAATCCCTCTACACCTCCATCCCCCACCAGGATGGTCTGAGGGCCCTTAGCTTCTTCCTCGAACAGAGGCCCGAACAATCCCCATCCACCACTACTCTCCTCCGTCTGGCTGAACTTGTTCTCACGCTGAACAATTTCTCCTTCAACTCCTCTCACTTCCTCCAAATAAAAGGTGTGGCTATGGGTACCCGCATGGGCCCCAGCTATGCCTGTCTCTTTATGGGGTATGTGGAACATTCCTTGTTGCAGTCCTACTCCGGCCCCCTTCCACAACTCTTTCTCCGGTACATCGATGATTATTTCGGTGCTGCTTCATGCTCTCGTCAGGACTTGGAAAAATTTATTAATTTTGCTTCCAATCTCCACCCCTCCATCATTTTCACGTGGTCCATCTCTGACACTTCCCTTCCCTTCCTTGACCTCTCTGTCTCAATCTCTGGTGATAGACTGTCCACCAATATCCATTACAAACCCACCGACACCCACAGCTATCTCGACTACAGCTCCTCACACCGCACTTCCTGTAAGGACTCCATCCCATTCTCTCAGTTCCTTCGCCTCCGTCGCATCTGTTCCGATGATGCTACATTCAAAAACAGTTCCTCTGACATGTCCTCCTTCTTCCTTAACCGAGGTTTTCCACCCACGGTCGTTGACAGGGCCCTCAACCGTGTCCGGCCCATCTCCCGCGCATCCGCCCTCACTCCTTCTCCTCCCTCCCAGAAACATGATAGGGTCCCCCTTGTCCTCACTTATCACCCCACCAGCCTCCGCATTCAAAGGATCATCCTCCGCCATTTCCGCCAACTCCAGCATGATGCCACTACCAAACACATCTTCCCTTCACCCCCCTTATCGGCATTCCGTAGGGATCGCTCCCTCCGGGACACCCTGGTCCACTCCTCCATCACCCCCTACTCCTCAACCCCCTCCTATGGCACAACCCCTTGCCCACGCAAAAGATGCAACACCTGCCCCTTCACTTCCTCTCTCCTCACCGTCCAAGGACCCAAACACTCCTTTCAAGTGAAGCAGCATTTCACTTGCATTTCCCCCAACTTAGTCTACTGCATTCGTTGCTCCCAATGTGGTCTCCTCTACATTGGAGAGACCAAACGTAAACTGGGCGACCGCTTTGCAGAACACCTGCGGTCTGTCCGCAAGAATGACCCAAACCTCCCTGTCGCTTGCCATTTTAACACTCCACCCTGCTCTCTTGCCCACATGTCTGTCCTTGGCTTGCTGCATTGTTCCAGTGAAGCCCAACGCAAACTGGAGGAACAACACCTCATCTTCCGACTAGGGACTTTACAGCCTTCCGGACTGAATATTGAATTCAACAACTTTAGGTCGTGAGTCCCCTCCCCCATCCCCACCCCCTTTCTGTTTCCCCCTTCTTTTTTTTTTTTCCCAATAAATTATAAAGATTTTCCTTTTCCCACCTATTTCCATTATATAAAAAAAAACCCACTAGAGCTATACCTTGAGTGCCCTACCATCCATTCTTAATTAGCACATTCGTTTAGATAATATCACCAACTTTAACTTTAACACCTATGTGTTCTATTGTACTATTGTTGTTGACATCTTTTGATGATCTGCTTCTATCACTGCTTGTTTGTCGCTACAACCACATCAACCCCCTCCACCTCTCTGTCTCTCTATCTCTCCGCCCCCCACACACACACCTTAAACCAGCTTATATTTCAGCTCTTTCCTGGACTCGAACTCAAGTTCTGTCGAAGGGTCATGAGGACTCGAAACGTCAACTCTTTTCTTCTCCGCCGATGCTGCCAGACCTGCTGAGTTTTTCCAGGTAATTCTGTTTTTGTATAGAATATAAGAGCAGGGAGGTTATGCTGGAACTGTATAAAATTCTGGTTAGGCCACAGCTAGAGTATTACGTGCAGTTCTGGAACCGGCATAATAGGACGGATGTGATTGCACAAGAGAGAATGCAGAGGAGATTTACCAGGATGTTGCCAGGGCTGGAGAGTTTTAGTTGTGAGGAGAGATTGGATAGACTGGGGTTATTTTCCTTGGAGCAGAGGAGATTGAGGGGGGACATGATTGAGGTGTATAAGATTATAAGGGGCATAGATAGGATAGACAGGAAGGAACTTTTCCCCTTGGCAGAGGGATCAATAACCAGGGGGCATAGATTTAAGGTAAGGGGCAGGAGGTTTAGAGGGGATGTGCGGAAGAATTTTTTCACACAGAGGGTGGTGGGAATCTGGAACTCACTGCCTGAAAGGGTGGTAGAGACAGAAACCCTCATAACATTTAGGAAGTATTTGGATGTGCACTTGCAATGTCATGGCATACAAGGCTATGGGCCTAGTGCTAGAAAATGGGATTAGAATAGTGAGGTACTTGTTTGACTGGTGCAGACTCGATGGGCCGAAGGGCCTTTATCTGTGCTATAGACCTCAATGATTCTCTGAAAGTCCTAAATCATTTGATTTGTTTATACATGTTAGTTTTGCAGGGATGAAGGTAATGAAAGCAGGGGCACAACTGTTCATTACAGAATCAGAATCACAAGATCATAAGGAATAGGATCAGGAGTAGGCCATTTGACCCCTCTAGCCTGCTCCTTCATTCAAATAGATCATGCCTACTCTGATTATGGCCTTAACTCCATTTTCCTGTTTGCCTCCATAATTCTTGACTCCCTGGCAGATCAAATATCTCCCCAGCTCAACTATCACTATTCCCTGTCCCATTTGTTCCCCAGTAAAGTCCTCAACTTTCCTCCTTCAAGGTCAAGGGTACATACTTGTTTATACATGGCACACAACTGGTTTAGACATCCATCACCAGATCGATTTGAGCAGATCAAGCTCTGCTGCATCACTTTATCCTCTTTCAAAATGATCCATTACACTATGATCATCGTGAAGGCAAAGGTTCCGGGAGAATGCAGAAGAAGTGGGGTTAAAGAAGAGTAACAGAATGTAGTTGGTGAAAATTGGCTTGACATTACAATGCTGGTTATAATTGGCTGGGAAGCACTTTGGGCTGCCCCAAGGCAGTGCAAGGTGTTAATTAAACACAAGTTCTCCCTTTCTTCTTCCAGTGCAAAAAAAATGTTAAACTATTGTGGTTGTTTAATGTAACATAAGGAAGAATCATGGACTTGGTAAATTCCATTGAAGATAAATTAACTTTAAAGATATCCATTTCAGAGGTTTTCTCATTGTTATGTCAAATATATGAAAAGTTGGGAAGTCTTGCTACAACTGTCCAGTGCATTGGTAAAACCACAACTAGAGTACCGTGTACAATTTAGATCACCTTACTTAAGGAGGAATGTACTTGCATTGGAAGCAGTTCAGAAAAGGACAACAAAAGGCTGATTCCTGGGAATGAAGGTGTTGTCTTATAAGGAAGAGTTGAGCAGATTGGGCTTATGCTCACTGGAGTTAGAAGAATGAAAAGTGGTCTTATTGAAACATATATGGCTCTGAGGGGGCTTGACAGGGTAGATGCTGAGAAGATGTTTCCCCCCCTTGGGGGAATCTAGAATTAGGGTGCACAATTTAAAATTAAGAGGTTTCCCATTTCAGACAAAGATGAGGAGAAGTTTCTTCTCTGAGAGGGTCATTGATCTTTGGAATTCTCTTCCACAGATAGCAGTGGAGGTTGGATCATTGAACATATTCAAGACTGAGTTAAACTGAGGTTGGAATTTTCTGCCCCCATTGGCGTTGGGCATCATGATGGCTGTTAGCAGACAATATGGCGAGAAGGCCAAAAATTGGTTTAATGGCATCACGAAACCAGTTTGCGATTGTCCGCTCCACCCATCAATGGCAGGCTGCATTTCCTGTCTTCCAAAGTCGGAAATCTAATTTCAGTGCAGTTGCATCTCATCATCTTGCCTGCTCGCTGGAATCATCCTTCCACATCAAATCTACCACTCACATTGGCAGGAATACATGCTGGGCCAAAATACGTCTTGACAAGTGTGTGTGTAGAAGTCAAGATTTGATCTTAGTGCCTTATGTTAAATGTTAAACTAATGTGGTTGTTTAATGTAACATAAGGAAGAATCATGGACTTGGTAAATTCCATTGAAGATAAATTAACTTTAAAGATATCCATTTCAGAGGTTTTCCCATTGTTATGTCAAATATATGAAAAGTTGGGAAGTCTTGCTACAACTGTCCAGTGCATTGGTAAAACCACAACTAGAGTACTGTGTACAATTTAGATCACCTTAATTAAGGAGGAATGTACTTGCATTGGAAGCAGTTCAGAAATCCGAGGAGCGGAAGATGCTGCAGCCCTACAGATTCTGGACCCTGGAGGAACACGTGCATCACATGCTGGGCGGATTCTCATGGACATGACTACGCCGCAAAGCAGCCCACAGAAGATATGAGGTCTCCGTTGATATCTGGGATCTGCTTTGGGATGTCAGGGTTTTAGGCTATGGGCTGCTACGGATAATTGTCAGGGATTGGGGGTGGGTAGAGGAAGATCCAGCTGTGAGTGGGAGAGGAAGATGTACCAGGGGTGGGGGGGAGAGGGGAGGTTTAGGTTTGACTGGGAGAGGACGGTGTACAAGGGTGGCGGGGGGGACGGTGTGAGTTTGGGGTAGGAGAATGAAGGTGTCGGGGGGGGGGGGTTGAGTTTGGGAGGAGAGGAAGGAGTACGGTGGACAGGAGGGTGTAAAGGGGGAGAATGTGACAACTGGGTCGATAGATTTAAGTGGGTAGAAAGGTGTAAGGAAAGGGGTCTGTGAAGGATGGTGTTCGGAGACGGGAAGGAGTTCGGAGGAGGTAAGAACTTTGGGAGAGGAAGGAGTTTGGAGGGGGGAAGGAGTCCAGGGGAGGAAGGAGTTTGAGGGGGAGGAAGAAGTCTGGGTGGAGGAGGGAATAAAGGTGGAGGAAGGAGCAAGGCGGGGTGATATCTAGGTGAACATGCAAGGGAGAGGTCTGTAGAGGCAATGACTGCCTCATGGGGAGTGAACTGAAGGTGGGGGTGGTAGGAGGGAATGGTAAGTTTGAGAGGGGACAGAGGGAGCCAGAGGGATGGGAGGGTGAGTCGGTAGTGGTTGAAGGAACGGCGAGGGTGGTTGGTGGGGGCTCGGAGGCAGACATGGACCTTGGATGTGGGAAGGAGGAGGTCAGGGAAGTCAATGTGGATGAGGGTGAACTTCTCAGGAAAGTAGGGAACGTACACATTCACCTGGACATCATGGAGAGAAAAGGGTTCTGGTTGGTAGGTGACAGTGGGGTAGTGGAAGATGATGCCAGGGGGATCAACAGCGATGGGGGAAACATCATGGGTGACTGGCGGAGGGGAAAGGACAGGGGAGTTGATCAAAAACTTGACTATGACCATGGTTTTCAAATCTAAAGTGAGCGGAGCCTTGTGTTGGAAAGACACAGGTGCTGCATGGGAGTGCGATCAGTGGGTGGGCGGAGATGCAGGTCAGCTCAGATGGACAACTGACAGAAAAACCCAGCAGGCAGCAGGACATTGAGATGAATGTGATGGAGGAAGACTCCGTGTGCATGGGAGAATGCTTGTACGAGGTTCTGAAAGACCCTGCCGCACACACACACTTTTCCCTTCAGAATCACTCATGGTCTGGCTGCATGCTAGTAGGGGGAAATGCAGGGGAGGACTCGCAAAGCCTGTAAATGAAGCTAAAAGATATCATTACACATTACTCAGTGAAAGTGAATATATTTTCAGATTATAAGGTGACAAAATGTATTCACCTGTGCAACCACTTTCGCTCAGAAATTCTTAGCTTTTCTAGGCCTACCACTTCTTCTAAATGCTGCCCTGACATCTGCAGTAAGGGTGGATACACCCTGTGCAATGGTTGGCCCTGATGCCTCTGATGACTTTGGCATGGGTCCTCTGGAGAGCCAAGGCCTTGAGGGCCCCAACTTGCCTTGGCTGTCCTCCTGAGCACCGTCTCTGGTGACAGAGGATGAGGTTGAGGGGGTCACAGGCAAAGGAGACTCAGAGGGAGAGGACAGCCTTTGAGATTCCTGAGTGGATGATCCAGGAGTGTCCAGCTGCCGGTCCCCTGTCGCCGAGCGCTCGAGGACGCAAGCCAGACTCCTTGAGGGGAAGGGGCACCTGGAGGGATGTTGAGGTGCTTTGTTTCCCTCTCACGTTGCCACTGCAAGAACTCACCCATGGTTACTGCTATGGAGCGCAGGTCTGTGTGCACCTCCCTGTACTGCTGAACCAGGGTTTCCATGGCGTCTGCCATCCTCCCCATGGAAACCCCAATGCGCGTACATGTGGGCATGACTTCATCAGAGAGCAGTCTCATTCCTCTGACTTACGTGCCACTTTGTTGAGGGCTTCCAACAGCTCTGCATGATTTTCCCCCACCTTCTGCTGACTCTCCACGATGAGTTGGAAGGCTGAATCCAGAGACTCGTCATCTGACTCGGACCTCACGGATGCCTCTTCTCCAGCAGTCCTCCGAGTGCCGGGGAGCTTGGCTGAACCTGACACCTCCCACTGTGGACACGTGTCCGTGTGGTGACCACCAGATTGTGAACCTGAGCCTGCTCTAGATCGAAGTCCAACCGAGATGTGTGTCTCTGTGCTGGTGAAGGGTGTGGGTAAGCGCTGTGACGGATTTTCCAGGCTGCTTATTTCTAGCTCTTCAATGGAGGAGGTGTCTTCTTGGCTGGAGGTGAGGACCTGGATGGAGCTGAGGGACTGGCTGTCTGAGGATGTCGGTCATTTGGCAGAGCTCCCTGTGAACCAAAATAGAGTGCATGGCAGCAGAGTGAGAGCACTCACAGTTGCGTTGAGGGAGGGATGATGTGTTGCAGCATTCTCATGTGGGTATTCAACGCCGAAATCACCGTTGCCACAGGCACGGTCCACGTTCTCACCAGTCAGTGCGATGGCACGCTCCTCAAAGTGAGTGAGGGGTTTAATGTGGACCACTGCACCTCCAGTCTGGAACCTCTCTCTGCTGTTGTGAGCCAGCTTCTCCTGCATGAAAACAGATGGAAAGAGTGTGAGCAGGACACATGGTACTGTGTGGAATGTTTGTGTGGTAAGCAGAGTAATGGATGGGATGTGAACACAAGTTCCAGAGCTTATGAACATGATGGAGATGTGAGAATGTGTGTGAGAGTTAGTGGTGTTGTCCCTTCAGTGTGAGATTCCTGTGGATGTGTGACGGGTTTGGGAGTTTGTGAGTTGAGAGTGATGAGAAGAGTGACTTAACTTGGGGGAACAGATGAGACTACTCATCCTCTTCCTGCACTGTTTGGCTGTCTTCTTTTCCAGGACGTTGTCACTGACCACCACTGCCATCGCCATCCATGCTGGATTGGTGACCTTGCTTGTTGGTTTTTGCCCAGAGCTGAGGTAGAGGACTTCGCGTTGAACCTCCACTGTGTCCAGTAGGTGCTTGAGGGAGGCGTCGCTGAATTTGGGGCAGCATGTTTCCTTCCTTTGGCAGCCCATCAATTCCCAACAGCTTCCTATCCCTTGAAGGGTGCTAACTGTGTGCAGGGGTGGCCTTGAAATCTGGCACCTGGTTTATTGAAGGCCTGAGGTGAAGGTGGGGTGGGCGAATCAGAGGCCGCCTCACCCGCATTTCCCGGGAATGCATTATTAATGAGGCAGGATGCACCTGGACGGGAACCATGCAATGCAAAAAGCCACCATTGACGCTCGCGGGTAAAATATCCTTTTTCCCTCTCACTACTTCACTTTGTGCAAATCTGAGATGTTTTCCCCCTCAGTGTTCCCCTTCTCACTCTCACTTTAGCCAATACTGTAAATGTTTCCTACTTCTCAGACACTGTACCCCTGTTCTACCAACCTGACATCATTACTCCTCACCTCAAAACCAAACTCCTCTGACCTCACTGCTTTCTGATCTCTGAACTCCCTTTCTAAGGTTCCATATCTGCACCTAGCTCTCTTGCAATGCCTTTTGTATCCATCTTATTAGGTTTCCACCCCTCCCAGAACACTGAAACAATCTAATCAAAGTTGTGAATGGCATTCTATATGATTATTTCTATAGTGCATTTTTCCTCTTCAACCTCTCAGCAGCCTTTGACACAGTTGATCACTCCATTGTCTCTGCTCCATTGTCCAGCTAGGTGGGAACACTCTTATCGGTTCCACACTGACCTACCCAGTTATAGTCACAGCAGCTCTAACAATGGCTTCCTTTCCCATCCCACACTATCTCCAAAAATCTATCTTTGAGACCATCTAAATTCTTATCTATATCATGTTAATCCCTTTTGATACAAGCAGCTCATAAAACACACCATGATGTTTTACTGCCAACATGGTATAATACATGCAAAGAATAGTCAACATATGGCAGACTATTCCATTGCATTTGTTTAGCACTCATGTCTCTGAGGGCACAATGCATTCAAATTATGCTTAATTTGTTATAAATTCAATTTGTGCAAATTCAGATTATTTTAGAATTTAAGATCCATTCAAGCTTTTGCACTAGTGCCAGTCAAGTTTATGCCCAAGTTACTCCCAGATAATTACCATCATTTGCCTACATACCACATAAACTTCCCTCTGTTTGGCCTATATTTTCTGTTACTTTTCCATCGTATTTCTCTGTATAGAAGAAAGAAAGAAATGCACATTTACATTGTGCCTTTCTTAGCATCAGGCTGTCCCAAAGTGCTTTGTAGCCATTTAAGAACTTTTGAAGTGTAGTCACTACAGTAACGTAGGAAGCATGACAACGGTTGGGATTTTACGCTCCTGTTCGTGGTGGGCATCACGGCGGGCAGGAACAGAAAATATTGCAAGAAGGCCAAAAATCAGTTATATGACATTGTACAACCAGGTCGCGATTGTGAGCTCCAGCTGTCAATGGTGGGCCGCATTTCCCACTGTGGAACTTCGGGAAGGTCGCTTCAATATTTTTGCATGTCATTATAAGGTCTCCTCACTGGCATCATCTTCCCGAGCTGAATCATCGAGGCACGTCGGCATGCAATTAGAATGACGTGTTTCACAACAGGATATAAGTGATGTGCGTCTGGTGAGCTGAACTTCATTTCTCACTTTGAGATTAGTTCGCCTACCTTACATCACTCACAGGAATCAGCGCCAGCCTTCGCACTTCGCTTTCAGGGGGTTGTCACGGGCCAACCAGACCAGTGGTAAGGTGGGGGTGGCTTTTCATGGGGCTGCAGGGCCAGGCCTGCACTGGGAAAGGGGGGCAAGTGGCCTCACACAGAAGGGGCTGTAGGGCAAGGGCTGTACTGTGGGTTACGAGTGGGGAAGGCTGCACTCAGCCACAAGACTGGGGGAGGGTGCAGGTGGGTGGAGAAAGCTGAACAGTGTAAGTGGCCTCAAGATGGGGAGGGGTGAGGCCCACATGGGCCATAGGCACATACACTTCAAAATGTTCAAGGGATAACAAATAGACATGTACCAGAAGCACAAAGGAATCAGGGAATACAGGGGGTGGATGGGAAGATGTGTGAGGGAGGGAAACCTGAACTTGAAGCTCCTCTGAGATGATGGGAGGCATTTCCATACTCACACAGGGAGGCTACAAGCTGGTCTTGCAGTGAGAGTTCTGCACCACCATCTTCCAATCTGCGGCGATGGTGCAGTGCTAAATTAAAATGAGAAGCTCTGTTGCTGAGGGCTATGCAGGAGGATTGGAGGGAAGCTGCATGTACTGATATGCTGATTACATTGGCATGCAATTGAATTGCATATTCCCAAATGAGGAGAGAGGTACAGCTAAGACGTGTTAGCGACCTTTAAATGACAATGCAGGGAATCAGGAAAGTGAAGCAATGATGCCCATTCATGCAAGACTAATATCATATGTGGCATTGATTAATCTTCTTGTTTTAATCCCTTGTTTGCGGCGTGGAAATTGCCCAGAGCGATAACGAACTCCAGAGCAATTGAGCAGATGGACAAACTCCAGAAGCCTATTAGAAAGTTAGTGCTGGATGTTTCACTGAAGAGAAGCCTCAGGTCCCCCTCTAATAATCTCATTTCCTGAATAAACATTTATCCTCATGTTTATTCCCAGGAGTGTAGTATTAGAGTGCAGTGAATGAGGCTCCCAGCACCTGAACTGAAAGCAGCACTTCCAAGCATCTGGCCACAACAATGTCAAAATGGATGGCCATGTTTTAGGGGGTGGGAGGGAACCTTGGCATGCATGCTGCACTGGCCATCATTTCAGACGTGAGTATTCTCCCACATGGGAATAAAGCCCTTGAACCCACAATCACAGACGAGTCATTGACAGAAAGAGGACCTTTGGAGACTAATGCTGACACTTGTCTGTTTCTCATTGATACTGCAGAGAGGAGACAATCAAGAGGATGGAGGCTGGATTTATTGCTGCCTGCATTACCACTTGTAGATAGGAGAGAAGAAGGAGAAGATTGCAATGGAGGCACCTGGATCGTCAAAGGGAGGAGCAATACCCTCATGAACAAGGTCAAGCAGGGCCTCTGGACACAGGGGATGAGGCTCACAGACACATCATTCATAGGTGGCTCATAAGACCCAGCATCTACAGAACTCGCATATCTTATCTGCTGATAAGCGAGAATGAGTGTTGCCAATGGCTCTGCATGTCCGGGGATCTGATAACTCACATTGCCACATTCTGCAGGAATTGGCACCATGGGGACTGGGAGGGCATCCTTTGCCAATGGCTCTGAAATTAATGGCTGTTCTACACCAGTGGCTCCTTCCAAGGCTCCACTGGGGACCTCTGTGTGATCTCTCAAATGTCCACACACAAATGCATTCATGAGGTCAGAGACGCCCTTTTTGCCAAGCCCCCCACAATTACATCAACTTCAATGGAGATCAAGCAAGCCAGAGTACTGAGCTTTGCTGAGATTGCCGGATTCCCACAGGTGTAGGGTACCATCAACTGCACTCGTGGCTATAAAAGCTCCCTGGCAACAGACACCAATACATAAATCAGAAAGGCTACTGCTCGCTCAATGTACAGCTGGCTTGTGACCACAAGAAACTGATCGTGCAGGTTTGCGCCAGATACCCAGGAAGTGTCCATGGCTTATAAATATTGAGTAGATCACAGATTCCAGACATCTTTGAGGGACCATACAGGTTCCAGGGCTGGATCCTCGGTGACAAAGGTACCCACAAAGGAAGTGCTGATGACGGTTGGTTGGCAGCCTCAGATTCCTGCAGAGAGAAGGTACAATGAGGCTCATGCCACTAGCTGAATATTGGTGGAGCATACCATTGGGATCCTAAAGATGTGATTCCAATGCCTGGACAGATCTGGCAGAGTACTCCAGTACAATCCACAGCGGGTCTTGCATAAAAACAGACAGAGGGAGTGTGAGCAAGACGCATGCCAGGGCAGATGATAAGAATGTCTGGCATGAGTGGATGGTGAGGGGAACCATGGGTGGGATGAAGGCGCGACCTCCAGAGTAGATGAGCCCAGGTGATGTGAGGGTATGTGAGTGGTGATGCCTCTTGAGCTGGCAGTGAATGAGGTGCCAGTTAATGTGTGATGGGCTTGTAAGTGTCAGGAAAATATAATAATTTTCATAATGTTGGAATTTATTCTAAGGTAGGAATAGTGTGTGTGTGTGCGTGTGTGTGCGTGTGTGTGTGTGTGTGTGTGTGTGTGTGTATGACCTAACTGAATGAAAGACAGCTAGTCTGAAGGCTTTGATGTGTCAGAAGCGAAGCTAGGTTTCAAATGCTAAATAGGTAAACATGGGTGAAGTTGTAGAATGTGAGGTGTAAAGGGAAAATTTGCATTTTTAGATAAACCAGAGTAATTTGAATTTCAAAATAGGTGGTGAAATATTACAGAGATAAAAACAAAAAACTGCGGATGCTGGAAATCCAAAACAAAAACAGAATTACCTGGAAAAACTCAGCAGGTCTGGCAGCATTGGCGGCGAAGAAAAGAGTTGACATTTCGAGTCCTCATGACCCTTCAACAGAACGGTCATGTTGAAGGGTCATGAGGACTCGAAACATCAATTCTTTTCTTCTCCGCTGATGCTGCCAGACCTGCTGAGTTTTTCCAGGTGAAATATTACACTTAGCCAGAAGAAGCCAAACAATGTGGTTGTTTTTCCCAAAGCTTAATGATAAAATTGTTACTATGAAAGGTTTTTATTATTAGAAAAATAGAGTGGAAAAGACATATTTACACCAAAAACGGAGAAACCTGTATAAAGGTTGTGTGTAAAAGAAGGAATTCTAAGATCTAACAAATGTAAAAAAACTCCAGCCTCTAAGCTGTTTACATGAACTGAAGTGAAGAAAACTCACTTTGAATTCAACTGTTCTGGGTATTGTGTTACTTTGCCTGGATCTCTTAAAATCTATATGTTTTGCTGTTGCCTTAATGGAGGTGTAACTGGGAGTTGGATTAACTAGGGGAGCTAGGAGTTATCGTAGTAGCAATTTGAAACCTATGTTTGTGCTTAAAATCATTTTTTAATTAATAAAGTTTTAATTTAGTTTTGTAGGAAACTTATAAGACTCAGTAGTCTTTTACTACTGAATTCAAGGCATGCATCTCGAAATAAATACAAATTGTAAAATAGTTGCGGCAATTGTTTTCAAGTTTCCATCTGGGATTTGAACAGCTCAGCATTTATCATCCGCTGTGCCATAACAGTGTTTGAGTTCAGAGCGATGAGATGGTTGACTTACCCTGGTGGAACGGATGAGATCATCTATCCACTTCTTGCACTGGGTGGCCAATCTCTTTTGGACTGTGTTGTCAGTAACTACAGCTGCTAGCATTTCCCAAGCTGGATTGGTCACCTTGCTGGACCTTCTGTGGCCAGAGTGGGAATAGAGGACATTGTGGCGGGCCTCAACTGCATCCAGCATGCGCTCTAGTGAGACGTCACTGAAATTGGGGGCTGATGTCTCCTTGGGTTTAGGAGCCATGTCATCAGTGGAGCAGTCCTACACCAGTGTCCAACTTCTCCCTCTTGTTTGTATGCCAGCTTGTCCTGCATGAATACAGATGGGGAGACTATAAGTGGGACACCTGCTAGGCCAGGCGATAAGCATGCCTAGCATGTGTGGGTGGTGAGTGTAGCCATGGATGGGCTGAGGACAATGAAAGTGTGTATGAGAGAGTGAATGGTGATGTCCCTTGAACTGGCAATGAGTGAGACCCTGTGGATGTGTGATAAGTTTGTAAGTGTGTGAGTTGAGAGTGATGGGAAGAGTGACTGACCCTGGCAGAACGGAGAAGATCATTCAACCTCTTTTGGCACTGGGTGGCTGTCCTCTTTTGCAGGGCATTGGCACTGACCACCGCTGCCACCACCTCCCAAGCTGGATTGGTGATGTTGCTGCCCCTCCTGCAGCCAGAACCAGGGCAAAGGGCATTATGATGGCCCTTCACTGCGTCCAAAAGGTACATTAGTAACACATCATTAAACTGGGGAGGGGGTGGGGGGCGTGGCTGCAGTGTTCTTGCCTTTCGGGGCCATGTCTTCTTTGCATGAGTGCTTGTCTGGAAGCACTGGGAGGTGTTCGTGTGGCTACACTTTAAATATGGTGCCCGGTTTGATGAAGCAGAGAGCTGATGGCATGGCAGGCAAATAAGAGCCCGCCACCATCAAAATGGTGTGTTTCCTGGGAATGCATTATTAATATAAAAACAAAAAATTGTGGATGCTGGAAATCCAAAACAAAAACAGAAACAGAAATACCTGGAAAAACTCAACAGATCTGGCAGCATCGGCAGAGAAGAGCACAGTTGATGTTTCGAGTCCTCATGACCCTTCAACAGAACTTCTGTTGAAGTTCTGTTGATACGACATGAAAAGCTGTCATTGCGGCCAGCAGGTAATACGTCCTTTTTCCCACTCACTCCTGCACTTAGAGCAAATGTGGGACGATTCTGCCCAATATCTTCAACAGTACAGCTGCCCCCAGTATAAAGTCTCTGGAGTGAGACTTGAATCCACAACCTTCTGACTCAGAGGTGAGAATGTTATTATATGGATACAAGTGTGAATAAAAGAAGCAATTTTGAAACAATTATTTGTTTTGATATCAGGTTTGTATATTTTTATGCCTGTTATACACTTGCTTGATCTGTGGGAATTGTTTTACCCTTAGCCTGCAGTTTTATATTCATACCTTGCATTCTCTTACATTTTGCTTCTCTTCTCAGGCTATTCACTGGACTGTATCTGTTTGGGTAGCTGTTGTTTTCCTTCATCCTTTCGTCTGCTTCCCCACCACCCACCACCCCACCCCCCAACTTTTTACTCCTAGTTCTTTGTCTTTTTAAGTATCTTTGTGACCCTTTGCTTACTTTTACTCTCCACTACTCTGTTCTTCTTCATTCTTTACTTTCACTTTTCTCTTACTCAGTCCAGGGCTGTATTGCTCAGGCTCCAAACAATAGATGAGCACCAGCAAAATGACTGACATCTGCTGAGATCCTCAGAGCTTCTCCATGATTCTTTGCACTTTCTCCAGCCATTCTTGTGAGTATTTTGTTTAGTTCTCTAATGTATGGGAAAATGCATGGAAGAGTGTTTACAGAAAATCTATCCCACAGCTGTTTTATACTGAAGTATCCCATTGAGTGCAGGAATCCCTGCAGAGAGAGGAGCACTGGAATGCATGTGCTGAGAGACAATTACAATGCTTCATAAAACGTCCCCTTTCCATCACAGCATGTAATAACGCCTGTAACTGGATCAATAAAGCAATGTCAGGCAGGATTTTCCCCTCATCGGATGGGTGCAGCGGGCAAGCCCTGGAGCAGCTGCGAAATGGTCCACTGCCCAATTAATGGCCAGCCAGCATGAAACATGCGCTGAGAGCCTCAGCGTTGCCAGGTTAGGGGTGGGAGGAGGGTGAGTGCTAAAGTCTGTGCGTGCATGGGGGTACGCTCACTGAAAGCTCCCTGAAGGCACAGAGCTGCCTCAGGGAGCTGAAGATTTTTTAAATGAAAAGAGAAGAATCTACAATTAATATAAACTTGTCCCCACATATGACTCAGTCACACGAAGAGGGACATGTTAAAACTGAGTTTAAAAAAAAATTAATTTTTTTTTGTTCATTGTTGGAAACCTCATCCCGCCTGTGGATGAGGGTTCACTAAAAATGTAAAGGCCGCCTGGTCTATTCGCCCGCCCGCCAACTGTAACGTTGGACAGGCAGTGAAAAATTCTGCTTAATTAGCTGCTTAAGGGCCTTAGTAGGCCTCATAATTGTCGGCAGGCATGCTGCTGATTCTCATGCATGCCCGCCGACTGAAATATTGCGTGAGTCCAAAACGACGCCAGGTCGCTCGCCCGATGTCATCCCGTGCTATTTCATGCACGGACATGTTGGGCACACAACCACACGCCGAGCTGAGGATCCTGGCCATCAAGAATGATGCAGTGTCAGGAATATAAACCAAGTCGAAAGATAGAGCAAAATTTGTCATGAGGCAAAATGCAGTAACAGCCAACCCTTTAAATTTATGCAGAGAAGTAACATTTCAGCTTTCAGATGGAAATAATGACCAGCTCATTTAAACACCTGGATTAATGGCTGATCTAAATTTACTTCACTGACAAGATGGATCACAAGTTCTCTTGATAATGGCATCCATATTCAACCATTAAAGAAAAAAGTCACCTACCTGTAAAAATTGAACTGTGAAAAAAAATGTTGAAAAAGGATTTAGAAGATAAGACAGTCTGGAAGGAGGAGAGGCTATTGTCCAGTCATCTTTGATCCCTTCAGAGTATGTGTATTCTATTATGAGCTTCCCTTTCAGTTCACCAGTTGATTCTCAACTTCTAAGAACACACAAACATACAAATTAGGAACAGGCGTGGGCCCTTAAGCCATTCGGCCTATTGAGCCTGCTTTGCCATTTGATAAGACCATGGCTGATTTCATTGTAACCTCCACTTCCCTGTCTACTCCCTTCACCCTTTGACTCCCTTGTAAGTCAAGAATCTAGATAACTCAGCCTTAAACATATTCAATAACCCTGTCTCTACTGCCCTATAGGGAAGAGAATTCCATAGACGAACGACCCTCTGAAAGAAAAAATATTCTCCTCATCTCCATCTTAAATTGGAGACCCTTTATTTTCAAAGCGTGTTCCCTAGTTCTAGTCTCTCTTATAAGGGGCAACATACTCTCATCATCCACCGTGTCATGTCCCCTTAGGATCTTATATGTTTCAATAAGATCACCTCTCATTCTTTTAAACTCCAATGGATACAGGCCCAACCTGTCTAACCTTTCCTCATAAGACAACCCCTTCATCCCAGGAATCAGTCAAGAGAACCTTCTTTGCATTACTTCTAATATAATTATATCTTTCATTAAATGAGGAGACCAAAACAATACGCAGTATTTCAGATACAGTCTCACCAATGCCCCATACAACTATAGCAAAATTTCCTTACTTTTATATTCCATTCCCCTTGCAATAAATAACAACATCCCATTTACCTTCCTAATCACTTGCTGTACCTGTATTTTTGTGATACTAGCTTTTTGATACCAGAATATCCAGATCTCTTTGTAATGCAGAGCTCTGCAGTCCCTCTCCATTTAAATAATATGCTGATTTCCCATTCTCCCTGCTAAGGTGGACAAATTCACATTTTCCCACATTCTACTCCATCTGCCAAATTTTTGCCTAATAACTTCACCTATCTAGATCCCTTAATGTCCTCATCATAACTTACTCTCCTGCCTATCTTTGTGTCATAGCAAATTTAGCAACCATACATTTTGTCCTTTCATCCAAGTCATTGAAATATATTGTAAATAGTTGAGGCTCCAGCACTGATCCTGTGGCACTACACCTGCCTTCTTTATTGTATTTTAGTTAACAAATTAATTTGAGTATTGCTGAAAAAGGGACATGTACAAGCTTTTCGCCTTGCACTCATAGAAAATAGGAGCCATTCATTATGATCATGGATAATCATCCAACTCAATAGCCTGCTCCCGCTTTCTCCCCATATCCTTTGATCCCTTTCACCCCAAGAGCTATATCTAACTCCTTCTTGAAAACATACAATGTTCTGGCCTCAACTACTTTCTTTTGGAGCAAATTCTACAGGCTCACCGCTCTCTGGGTGAAGAAATTTCTCCTCATCTCAGTCCTAAATGGTCTACCCCATATCCTCAGACTGTGACCCCTGGTTCTGGACTCCCCCACCATCAGAACATCCTTCCTGCATCTACCCTGTCTAGTCCTGTTAGAATATTGTAGGTTTCTATGAGCTCTCCCCTCATTCTTCTGAACTTCAGGGGATATAATCCTAACCGACTCAACCTCTCCTCATATGTCAATCCTGCCACCCCAAGAATCAGTCTGGTAAATCTTCGCTGCACTCCCTCTATAGCAAGAACATCCTTCCTCAGATAAGGAGACCAAAACTGCACACAATATTCCAGGTGTAGTCTCACCAAGGCCCTGTATAATTGCAGCAAGACATCCCTGCTCGTGTACTCGAATCCTCTTGCTATGAAGGCCAACATACCATTTGCCTTCTTTACCACCTGCTACACCTGCATGCTTACCTTCAGTGACTGGTGTACGAGGATATCCGGGTCTCGTTGCACATTCCCCTCTCTCAATTTATAGCCATTCAGATAATAATCTGCCTTCCTGTTTTTGCTACCAAAGTGGATAACCTCACATTTATCCACATGATACTGCATCTACCATGCATTTGCCCACTCACTCAGCTTGTCCAAATCACACTGAAGTATCTGTGCATCCTCCTCACAGCTCACCCTCCCACCCAGCTTTGTGTCATCTGCAAATTTGGAGATACATTTAGTCCCCTCATCTAAATCATTAATATATATTGTGAATAGCTGGAGTCCCAGCACCAATCCCTGCGGTACCCCACTGCCTGCCATTCCGATAAAGATCTGTTTATTCCTACTCTTTGTTTCCTGTCTGCCAACCAGTTTTCTATCCATCTCAATGCACTACCCCCAATCCCATGCGCTTTAATTTTACACGCTAATTTCTTGTGTAGGACTTTGTCGAAAACCTTCCAAAAGTCCAAATAAACCACATCCACTGGCTCTCCATCATCAATTCCACTAATCACATCCTCGAAAAATTCCAGTAGATTTGTCAAGCATGATTTCCCTTTCGATTCTGCCACTGTTTTCCAAGTGCTCAGCTATTAAATCTTTTAAAATGGACTCTAGGAGCAGAATTTTGCCCTTGGTGGGCGACCCCCGCCACCGAAACCGGACCCACTGCCATTTTGAGTGGGTGGGTCAATTAAGGCCCGCCTAGCGGCCTGCCCGACAGGAAGTGCTATGCGCTTCCTGTGCAGGTGGGAGGGAATCTCCAGCTGTCAAAGAGCGCTCTTTCACGCATGCACGCAAAAGAGCGCACTGCTCCCTGAGACAAAGTGCTGTCTCAGGGAGATTACTGACAGTCCAAAAAACTTTAAAAATAGAAAAATTTAAAAAATTATTAACATGTTCCCCTCTTGTGACAATGTCACACGAGATGGGACATGTTAATAAATATCACATAAAATGTATTAAAGTTTTTCAAAACGGACATGAAACCTCATCCTGCCAATGGATGAGGTTTCATGTATTATCAGAAGCCCTCTGGGGCTCCTGGCCTGACCGCCAGCCTTAAGGTTGGACGGGCAGGGTCTTTAAAATCATCTTAATTACACTGTCAATGGTCTCAATTGGCCATTGACAGGTCGGTGGGTGGACAGCTGATTTCGCTGTCCCCTGCTTTCCTAAAAATTTAAAGGGACAGAAATGACGTCGGGGGTTCCTCCCGATGTCATCCCGTGTCATTTTCCCATCGGCAAGCGGGCCCTGCCCCCAAATCGCCGACAGGAAAATTCAGGCCTAGAATTCACTCATCAGGACACTCTGCAAGAATACCAATATAAGGGGAAAACAACAATTTATACTCTATGTGAAGAGAGTGCTGATTGGTTGGCAAGTGGTATTACCATGGAGAATGCACCAGTGATGGTAACTGCCAAGCATTGTTTGAAATTTAAACCAGGCAGCATGACCCTGATTGGTCAAGGAATTACCCTGAGGAATGAGTCAGCAAATGACTGTCACTTACTTTGTTTAGCTGAAACGGGTGCAATGTGTAAACATGCAGCTGCTGATTTATGTGATAAGCCCTGCCTCCATGAATCACAGATGTGCAAGCTCGAACCCATCCCCATTATCCCCCCATGCCCCCCCAATGCCAGAGGCCAGGTTTGGGGATGGGATGTCCAGATTCAGGCCTCTATGGCATTTAGAAGAAGTGGTAGGCCTAAAAAAGTTAAGAAACTCTGATCACAAGTGGTTGCATGGGTGAACACATTTTGTCACTTTATAATCTGAAAATACATTCACTTTCACTGAATCATGTGTAATGTTGTATTTAAGCTTCATTGACAGGCTTCACGAGTCCTCCCCCTTCATTCCTCCAACACCAGCAGTTCAACTGCCCGCAGCTGGACCACGAGTGACACTGGAATGAGAAGTATATTTGTGGCAGGGCCTTTTGGAGTCTCATGCAAGCACCCTCCCAAGCATGCGGAGCCTTCATCCATCACACTCATCGCAGTGTCCTGAGAATTTTCAATGCTGCCTGCTGGTGTCCTCTTTCAGTTGTCCATCTGAGCTGACCTGCACCTCTGTCCTCCCACTGATTGCACTCCCATGCAGCAACTGTGCCTGTCCAACACGAGGCTCTGCTTGATTTTGATTTGAAAACCATCGTCACAGCCAAGTTTTTGATTAGTTGCCCTGTCCTTTCCCCTCCTCCAGTCAACCATGTCCTCTGCTTCATCACTGTGGACCCCCCTGGCATCACCTTCCACCTCCTCACCATCATCCATCAGCCCAAACCCTTGTCATTCCAGGATGTCCAGGTGAATGTTCGCATTCCCTACCTTCCTGAAAGTCCCATCCCCATCCACATTGACCTCCTCGAGCTCCTTCCCACATCCAGAGTCTGTGCCTGCCTCTGAGCATCCACCAATCACCACCCCTACTACTGTTACTGAGACATCCTCATCCTCCCACCCTACTGGCTCCCTCTGCCCTCTCTCACATTCACAAATTTTTCCTACTATGCCTACCCTCAGTTCATTCCCCAGGAGGCAGTCATTGACCGCTGAGACCCCTCCCTTGCACATTCATCTGGACATCCCCCCTTACTCCCTTCTCCACCCTTACTCCTTCCTCCCCCCCAGACTCCTTCCCCTCTCCAAACTCCCTCCTCCCACTGGACACCTTCCCCCATCCGAACTCCCTCTCTTACACCTTCTCCCCATCTTACATCTACTCCCCACTTGCAGCATTGTCCCCGTTACACCCTCCTCCCCCGTACTCCCTCCTCGCCATAACATCTTCGAACCCCCTCCCAACCTAATTCCCCGAAAACTTTGTTTCCCCTCGCCCGGTTCACCTTACTCTCCCACACACAGTTAGCCCTTCCTCTCCTCGCCACTTGCTGATCATCCTTAGCAGTCCTTGGGTAAGACCGTGATGTTCCAAAGCAGGCCCTAAGCATCAATGGAGACTTCCAACCTTCCAGGAGCTGCTTTGCAGCGGAGCCATGTGCATGAGGATCCACCCAGCATATGATCCATGTGTTTTTTCAAGGTCTGGTAGCTGTAGAGCTCTAGCATCTTCTCGGATGTCCATGATCTGAGCAAGGCCCTAAAAGTAAGTCCCAACTTCTGCACGTCACACTTGTCAAGATGTGTTCTGGGCCAGCGGGTTTTCCTGCCGGCACAATGGTAAACCGGGCGTGGGGGAACGATTCCAGTCAGGCCTTACTCTGCATCCCATTAGCGGGATGCAAATTGTGTCCATGCTGGCCTCCAGCGGGATTCGCGTTCTGCCATGGTGGACACCATCGGATGATTTCACGCCAGTGTGAAACCAATTTCTCTCCTTATGCAGAATTCAACCCCCGGCTACCATGACGCCCACCACCAACAGGACAGGATGATATCATCCCTGGTGTTTATACACTGACAAATTTTTATTTAGAGAGACAAACATTACATATCATGCATCTCTAATCCAATAACCACATTTTCAACTTATTATAGATTTGAGCACAGACGAATCCCCAGTTAATGCCCATCACCTGAATACAATTAAACATCCAATTAATATGCAATTAATAAACGATTCTATGGCACTGTTGAAAGAAGAGCAGCGAGTGTTTTGGTAAATATTAATCCCTCAATATCACTAAAACAGGTGATCTAGTCACTACCAAACACATCTATTCCCTCTCCTTTCACCATTTTGAAGGGATTGTTCCCTCCCCGACACTCTGATCCAATTACCCCCAACACCCCTTCCCCTTTCCAATCCCCTATTCAGTCTGCAAACATGACATTGATCTTCCAGTCCCTTGCTGTTTTAATTCTCTGCTGCACTCCCATTCTGACCTCTATGTCCTTGACCTCCTGCACTGTGACAGTTACAACACTTCAGCAAGAATTTTCCGGCCCCGTTGATGGCAGGCGTCATGGTGAGCGTGAGCGGACAATATGGCGAGAAGGCCAAAAATTGGTTTTATGCTGTCCAACATTAGGAACTTAATTTTAATGCATTTGCATCTCATCATTGTGCCCACATGCTGAAATCATATCCCCACATCAAATTTACCTCTCACATTGGCGTGACTTCAGAACAGCATGATTTACGACTGCTTTTAAAAGGCATGCACCCGGTGAGCTGAACTTTGAGGGGAGCTCGGAGGTGAGTGCACACAACCTTGTGCAGCGCTCGCGAGGATCGGTTGTAGGACATCAAGGAAGCGGCGCCATGCATTCGGGGGGTCACAGACAAGTTGCTTTTTCCTGACTGGCTTTCAGTGCGGTGCTTGGGCAAAAGCTCCAGAGCGGGCGGGGCCAGGTGGCTAGAGGTGTGCAATGCAGCACAGAGTGAAGGAAGTACACGAGCACATGGAGGGGCTGGGTGCAGGGGGAGGAGGGAGGTTGGAGGGGGAGGGAAACTTCAAAAGGCTTGTCAAAAGTGAACATTCTTCTGCAGCTGAGACCATTCAGCTGCAGCTCCATTGACATGCTTGGAGTTGGCCTCTGAAGCTTTTCTGCCCTCTCAAACAATACAAAAGCATGAATATGCCACCAAATGCTCCAGAAATTTTCACCCTTTGGGCGCAGGCTGCAAATTAATATGTGTTTTAGGGGACAGCAGAACAATGGGACGATGGGACAAGTTGTAAAAGTCCCTTGCGAAAGGTGGCCATGTCACTGATGGAGGGGCTCACAGCCCCTTGCAATGTTCTTATTAAGGTTTGGACTGGTATCCTTCATGGCTGAAGCTAACAATGCAGCCTTGCAGTGTGGGTTAGGGGAATGCCTGTGTCTGAGCTGAGAGCATAGCATGCAGCCCAGTGGCCGAAACTGCCGCTAATCGGTCAAGTGGAGTGAGGCAGAGGTGCATGGGGTTTCGGACAGCCAATGGGCGTACTACATAATGGCCATCCAAGTGAAGGCCAGACTCTCTGGCAAACATGAAGGAGCCTTGAGACTTAACCAAGGGAAGTCCTCAGGACACATATGCTCACCCACATGTCTCTCTCTTTGATCCTACAGGAGGAGAACATCAGGATCATGGAGCCTGGTGATTTAGTGGTATGCCTCGTGGCTCACAGTGAGAGAGAAGAAGAAGAAAAGTGCGACAGAGGTGCCTAGCTCACCAATGGGAGAAGCACCACCCTCAAGGTGAAGGTGCAGCAGAGCTTCTTGTGCACTCAGCTGAAGATTCACAACAAGCCGTCGCTCTTAGGCACCTCACTAGACCCAGGGACTATAGACTGCGTTTGTCATTCCTGCGCATGTCTAGGGAACTGGTCAGTCACATATGCCACCTGCTGCAGGATTTGGTGCCACAGGGACATGGAGGACATCCACTGCCAGTGGCTGTGAAAGTGACATTGGTGCTCAATGTTTACACCAGTGGCTACTTCCAGGGCTCCACAGGTGACCTGTGCGGGATCGCGCAAGCCTCCTTGCACAAGTGCATCCAGGAGGTTCGGGCGCCATACTAACAAAGGCACACAACTTTGTGCATTTCGCCTGGGATCAGGAAAGCCAGGAAGCAAGAGCGCTGGGATTTGCGGTGATCTCTGGTTTTCCACAGGAGCAGGGTGCCATTGATTGCACTCATGTGGCGTTTAGAACTCCATGGCAAAAAGCAGTCAACTACATCAACTGCAAGGGCTTCCATTCGCTGAATGTTCAGCTGGTCTGCAACCACTACAAACACGTCCTACAGATTCCCAAGGAGCGTCCATGACTCCTACATCCTTAGCAGGCATCAGATCCCTGACATCTTCCAGGGCCCACAGAGCTGCAGGGTTGGCTCCTCGGGGATAAGGGCTACCCACAGAGGATGTGGCTGATGACGTCCATGCGGTGGCCTCAGACTGCAGCAGAGAGCTGATACAACGAGGCACATCCCGCAAGCCGGACTTTGGTGGAGCAAAGGATAGGCATATTAGAAATGAAGTCCCAGTGCATTACAGCCCCCAGAGGGTGTTGTGCATCATCATAGCACACTGTGTGCTACACAACCTGGTGCTGCAATGACGGGGGAGGACCTAGCTTAGGAGGAGGTGGAAGATCTACATGTGTCCTCCAATGAAGAGGACATCAAAAGGATGAGGGTGATGAGGTCCTCGAAGGTGAGGATGCTGACGATGAGGCCATCGCACTGGCCAGATGAGGCAGGCATGCCCATTTGTCCCTAAAACAAGATTTGTGGAGGATGATGAGATGCAGTGAGGATAGTCCTGACGGCCTCTGACTTGTATCTGTGAACGTTTGACTCCTGTGCGGCTGATGGCAGCGCACATACCCACAGTGCTCAGGTTCATGTCATGGAGATGCAGCGGAGGCCCTACTAGTTGCTAGATTCCAGGAGGATGATGACGACATGCAATGAAGACACTCCATAGATCATCACATTGCCTTTGTGAATGTCTGATTCTTGTCCGACTGAGGGCAGCTCACTTGCGCTCTGCGATCAGGGTCATATCATAGAAACACAGCTGTGAAACTTTCAGTGCACCAGATTCTTTGTCCGCCTTCAGCATCTGATCCCTTCAGGACCATAATGTCACCGGTCAAAGATATTGAAGACATGGGGAAGGGGTGGGGGGTTGCGGGGGGCTGGGGGTGGCTGGCAGCCCCAACTTAAAGGTGCTGAGAGCACACAGAGAGAATGATGGACTTCTGTATCACCTGCCCACGACATTCTAGCAGCAATGACAAGCCATCAAGATGTAGGAATCACTGCTGTGTTCGGAGAACGTGAAGCCAGACCATCACTTTGATCTGAAGGTTACACACTGCACATGGAATAGGCCCTGCACTGAGATACCTGCCTTTATCTCATGCAGAAACCAAGGTTTCACATCAGAGTGACACGAACACTGCTCATGATAACAAGGAGCCATAGAGAAAGAGACATTTGTGGGAGTTTATTTACAACAGTGAACACTGAGTATGTGATTAACACCTGTGCCCATGTGGTGCAACAACATCTTTTCAACCCTTCTAATGCTGCCACTATATCTTGGTGCTCCCCCATCATCCACAGCAGAGGTGGAGCCCGCCTGCTGATTGCTATGCCCTGTCAATGATGACTTTGGCGGCATCCTCTGGATGGCCGAAACCTGGAAGACCCCGCCCTGCTTTGGCTATCCTGCTGTGGGTCAGGTGCTCTCTCCTCTGCCTGTGGAGCTGGAGATGATGGGGCTACAGGAAAAGGGGATTTAGATCAGCCAAACATCCCCAGAGTCACCTGGGTGAATGGTTGGTGGTGTCCAGCTGCTGGCCCTCCTCCCTATGGGTGCCCGACGGCCCCTGCCTGACTCCTTGAGGAGAAGGGAAAGTTGGAGTGAGATTGAGCTGCTCTGCACCCCTCTTTTGTTGACACTGCTTGAGGCCAACTATGGCTTCAGCAATGGAGTTCAGCCCATGCAGCAGTGCAGGACTGATGTCCTGGACCAAGGTCTCCATGGCGGCCACCATCCTGCTAGCATTGACCTCGGTGTGTTGGCATGCTGGCATTATTACCTCAGGCTGAGGGTGGACGGACTCCTCCATCATCCCTTGAAATCTGAGGAATGCAGTGGATATCCTTTCCTGATGTTCCCGTGATTGTCTTTGCAGCTCCAACAACTGATTGAGGACAGAGTCGAGAGGCTCTTTATCTGACTTGGACTCAACAGAATCCTGGCCTCCAGCAGTGAGCTCTGAGTACCAGTGACCTTGCATGACCCTGTCTCTGCCTGCTGTGGAGCAGATAATGTGCTGTGCTCACCAGATTGTTATCCTGAGGTTGCTGTACTTCTAGGTCCCACTGAAACGTGTGTCGCTGCACTGGTGGAGGGTGTGGGTGAGCACCGTGATGGGTCTTCAATGGTGCTGCCCTCAGAGTCCTCATCCAAGGTGCATTGGTCACTGAGGTCGGGGTTAAGGTTGCCTGACAGCGACATGGCAATGTGTCTTGGAGAGAAAGTAGAGATTATTAGTGCTTGGCAGCTACGTTACACACAGAACAGTGGACTAAGAGTCACATTGAGAGAAGGGTGATATGGTGCGGGATCCATACATGGACGCTTGCCACTGACCTCACCGTAGCTGCAGGAATGGTCCACGTCCTCTCCATGTCCCCAGACAACTCCAATGCATGACTCCCAAATGGAGTGTGGACCTTGATGTCTGGAACCTCTCCTGTTGATTGTGCATGATCTTGTCCTGCATAAAGGCAAATGGAGAGAGTGTGAGCAAGGCGAATGCCAGGCTAAATGAGAATGATACCAGGCATTTGTGTGTGCTGAGCGGAGTCATGAATGGGATGAGGAGGGGACTTCCAGAGGAGATGAGGCCATTTGGAGATGTGAGGGTGCGTGCAAGAGTGAGTGGCGAAGTCCCTGAGCTGGCAGTGAGTGAATGCCAGTGAATGTGTGATGGGCTTGTGAGTGTGTGAGTTGAGAGTGATGAGATGGTTGACTTACCCTGGTGGCATGGATGAGATTGTTCATCATTTTTCTGCACTGGATGGCTGACCTCTTGTGTGCAGCATTGGCACTGACCACCTCTGCCACCAGTTCCCAAGCTGGAGTGGTGAGACTGATGGGCCTCCTGCAGCCAGAGGACAGTACAGGACATGGCGGCGGGCCTCCATGGCGTTCAAAAGGTGTCCCAGGGATGTATCACTGAATCAGGGGGATGCACACTTCTTGGCTTTTGGGTTCATGTCTTCACCGGAGCAGCCCTGGACTGCAAGCATTGAGAACTGTGTAGTTTAATTATGGCACCTGAAGTGAGGAAGTGGCGAGGCAATAGCATGGCAGGAAAATTGGAGGCCGGCTTCCATCGATCTGATGTGTTTCCCTTGACTGCATAATTTATGAAGCAAGTAGGGGATGATATGGCGCGAAAATCCACCATTGCAGTCTTTTTTCACGTCCTTTATCTCAATTAGTGCAAATCTGGAATGATTTTGCTCTTCAAAAGTACCTCATCAATTGAAAAGCCCTTTGAGATATCCCGAGGTAATAAAAGATGCTATGTAAATTCAAGTTCTATCTTGCTTCATTAAAGGAGCTGAGCATCATTTCAGTTGTTGATCTGTGATAGGATTGGATGTGGAAGTGTGTATCCAAGTGGAGCTTTGCATTTTGAAATGTTGCTGATATTTAGGGCTAGAAATTTTGCAATTTTTGGGCGAGGTGATCATGATTTGCAATCTGCCTGTACCTGTTGCTGTGGAGGTAGACAGTCCACAAATTTTGTGCTCATTTACCTGATTCTCACAATGGTCTGAACATGGCTTGCATGCTTGGCCACCTGAGCACTTAACAGAGGGCTAAGCAGTGTGTGCTGATAGCACATGGTGTAGCCAGCCTCCTCTTCTTAAATACTGTCTGTCTCTTTTCAAGGGGTACCACACTGAATGACTGAAGACTGCTGCTGAATGCGAATACATTCAGGATGGATTCGAAGTAAATGACAAGGGAGGTCAGTTCCTGATTCTGGCCCCAAGGACCTGGTAGCAGCACTATAAGAAATCTAATGACCTCACGTGGGTGTTCAAGGTCAGTGGATGCATCTTCACATGACTTCTCCTACCCACCACATCACCGGCATCTTATGCTGCTCATTGCACCGCACCTCCATCACTCACCCAGCAACAAGCCCTGGCATTCAGAACTCATACTTAACATCCAGATACTCCACTTCCTCTCACACACATTCCAATGATGCCAGCCTCATTCCTGGCTCCCGCTGCTTCTGCATACTCCAGCTGGTTATCTGTGGCAGGCTCTTAGTCCAAACACAGTGTAAAACAATCCATCAACATTCTTCCCTCTCCTTTACAGGACAAGGTGATCTTCCCCATCATGTTGCCAGTTGTAACAGAGACTGTGCCGTCCACTGAGAACATTGAGGATGGTGGTATGTTTGTGTCTTAAGCCCCTTCTCAATGTTAGCTCAACCTTATCCTGAATCTGGTTTGTTAAGCAAGCTGCTGGTGCTGTCACCATGGACCTCTTATTTTCAACCTACCCCCTTCCCTCATTCCAACCTTCCCCTTCTGATTTCCTACTTTCAGACACCCAAGATCTTTTGCTGCCCAGCTACAGCACACGCAAAAGGAGGAGAGAGATGAAGAGGTCCCATCACTTGATCTGACACTTGCAGCCATTGTACATGTGAATCACTGGGCACAAGTGGGCTGCAGCCAAGCCAGGGAAAAAGGATAGTTTGTGTACCAGCGAGGTCACAAACATGTTCTCCTGCAGGCGACTCAGATGGGCCTCAATGGAGTGGACTAAGATAAACTAATGATGATGCACACCAAGATGATGGTGGCAATGGCTGCCTGAGAGGAGTTGTCCCTGCAAGGATGCAGCAACATTCCCTACCAATCCCAGGAACTCACCACAACACTTCCAAATACACTACAGCATGCTTTCACACACTTCGTAATACCAGCAGTTATTCTAGACCTGAAATTTAGATGCCAGGCCCTTTAAAGAATGATGGTGCTGGGCTCATGGTGAGTGACAAATTTGCAAATAGAGCATTCAATCAGTCGGTTGGTGTCATGACAGCACCAGTTCTGTGACTTCAGGGTTGCTCTTTGCAATATGTGGCGCCATGTGGGCCCTGCTGGAAGTGGAGCTGCACAATGTCTCACCTGGAGAACCTTCCGTTTCTATAGTGCTGGCTCCATTGCTATGGATCCAATAATGTTTAAATCTGCCTTTCTGCAAGAAAGCTCAAATGCAATCAGTCCTTTGTAATGTTTTATTGAGGATGCCTGTTGTTGTTCAAAAATAAACAGTTCATATAGCTTGAAATATAGTGGTTGATTCTTTCCACTGATCATTGAGACAGCATTGTGAGGACACAAATTTAAACTAAACACAAAAATAATCAAATTTGTGGCTAAAGGAATTTCTTTATAAAGAGGGACTTAGCTGGATGAGTGCAGCTCCCATACACTGGAGAAGCTTGACATCGTCCAGGACAAAGCAGCCCACTTGATTGGCACCACATCCACGTTCACTCCCTCCACCACTGACGCACAGTAGTAGCAGTGTGTATGATCTACAAGATGCACTGCAGGGATTCACCAAGGCTCAATAGGCAGCACCTACCAAACCCATGACCACTACCACCTAGAAGGACAAGGGCAGCAGATAGATGGGAACACCACCACTTGGAAGCTCCCCTCCAGGTCACTCACCATCCTGACTTGGAAATATATCGCCATTTTTTCACTGTCACTGAGTCAAAATCCTAGAACTCTCTTCCTGGCAGCATTGTGGGTCTACTTACATCACATGGACTGCAGCGGTTCAAGAAGGCAGCTCACCACCACCTTCTCAAGGACAACTAGGGATGGGCAATAAATGCTGGCACAGTCAGCAGCCAGCAAAGCCCACGTCACATGAATGAATGAAAGAAATTAAAGGAGAGTCCATAGATTGCTTTGGAAAAGAAAAATTGTTACATGAAAAAAAGAGTAAGACCTGCAATTAAAGGTGTAAGGTGCAGATAATAGAATGCAGTAAGTCTAAATGGTTTGTGTGGAGAAAAGCACCAGCACAGATTTGATGGTCTGGATGGTCTCTTGCTGTGCTGTAACATTCTATAATTCTGTGAACTATTGATGTGAGACAGGTGCCTTCCATAGACAATGCATAGTTGGCAGAATGTTTCTAAGCTGCAGACCAAACCTGTTCTGATTGGCACCAATTTGCAGCAATACCAATACTATTTTTAATGCATTTTTTCATTTATGTACAAAGATCTTCTTTTATGGAAACTCATTTTAAAGGTATGGGAGAGCAGCAGCAAAGACACTATAACTAATTTTAGAAGTTTCCATGTGGCTCAACATGTTGAGTAAGCATTCAATTGGAGACGGGTTCTTGGAGGGGTCTCGCATCAGATGACCCTTGCCCTCACAGCATGCGCTTTCCGCAACTTTGTGGGCATAATGTGTAAAAACTTAAACATGCATGAAAAAGGCTAACTAACAGAGCATGCTATGAAACAGCTCACTCCAGCAAAATCTGATCCTTTATTTTATTGTACAATAATGGTGTGAAAATAACAGTACCCAACTTGGCATATGTTACCACTAGGGGGAGGCATATTTCTTCAAATATTCTTCATGGCAGGAAATACTTGAATCCAATTGAATCCAATTTGAAATGAACATTAACAGTCAGTACTTTACAGGGAGGACTAAAGACCCAAATCTTTATCAAAAAAATCAAACGATTCTCATTTTTTCACGATAAACAACTATTATTTTCAGGACATTCCAGCAGGATATGCCACGGGTGAGGACTTACTCTGAAAATGACCATCAAAATTCATTTTGCTGTGGCGTAGAGGGTAAACCTACAATAGTCTGAATTCTACTTTTCTCCTGCCAATCCTAACACACCTAATTTTAAATTTAAACTTTGTAGAGACAGGGTTATGCCAACCTTTGGGTTCCTCCCTTATTATCATTTAATTTATAAATGGAGGTGTGCACAATGAAGTGTTTTTGGAAAACACTCTAAAAAATATGCAACAATATTTCTTAAAGTTAGATTCAATAAAAACAATTAGGCCTGGATTTTTCAGTGGTGATGATAGCAACAAAACTGACAGCATTTGCTGATTACTCCACTGAAATTGATGGCAACATCCGGAGTCTGCACATACACACATTAATGCAGAAATCTAGAAATTGCTATCAGTAATTCTATGCTAACCCAGCGGGCGCATTACTGAGATCCCCGTAGAAATATATGAACTGACTTTTATACTATTAATCTTGCTGTAAAAATCCTTGACAAAGTTACACCTTGTTGAATAAAGTTTAATTGGGTTTTAATAGCATATTAACTTCTCAGTTACAGCTAACCACCCTCACTGGTCCTGAAAGGCTTATTTTATATTTGTGGGCTGTCAAATTTATTGTGATAAAAAATTCAAACATTTTTAATTTTTTATAATTTATTTATTCTGACTTTATCCTCTATCTTAATCCAGTCATAAATAATTTATTTTGCTATCTGAAATTAAAACTAAAGGGATTTAACTTCTTGCTTTCCATCTATGTGAATACTTCAACGTGATTGGCTGCTTACCCTGCTTGCTGACATAATTGTTGCTGCATGCCTGCGGATTGCCTTTACATGGTGCCAGATTTAAATTGCCATCAGCGAAGAAGAACTCCCCACCACAGAGATCACTAGGTCTTTGTGGGCAGCTTTCTTTGTGGTCAGTGAGCAGCACTGTTGCAAAATTCAGGTCTTAGCTTATTTACATAATAACACAATTTCTAAAACCCATTCTTCTCAACTGGCCTAGTTTAATTGGGATGTTAACATGAAATAGTATTTGGTGAGAAAATGTGCAGTGAAACCAAGAGAAAAATCCTTGTAAGTATAAATATCGCACCTTTCACACAGAAAGTGCTTAACAGCCAGTGAGTTACTTTGAAGTCCAATATTATAGGCAAACCCAGCAGCTAAGTTGTCCACTACAAGGTCAGTAGATAGCAGTGAGATGAATGTCCATTTACACTAGAATCAAGATTGTAGTGTAAATGCATTTGAAGTTTCCCAGGCTGGGAAAATTCATTGATCCATTGGTTTAATAGAAAAATGTACTCTCAACCCAGGTGTCTACCCAAAATTCCATCTTTTCAGCAAATTGCAGGTCGAGATGGATCCTGGAACACCTTGTGATACGATGTTTACACTGGCAAGATTTTGTTGGAGAATTGAACAATTACCATTTTGAATGGTACCTGCCTATATGTTTCATACTCTGAACAGGCAACTCATTGGGGATGTTTGAGTAGGATGAATTCCAGAAAAACCTTTGCCTGAATAGTCCATTCAGTTCAAAGTAATTTGGTGCTTTGGTAGAGTTTAGAATTAACATATGGCATTAACTTAATTATTCCCTTTTTATCATAGACTAATACAACAAGCTTCCTTGAAAATTAACAGGGAATATTTGAACATATCAATTAACTATACATTTAAGTAGTTTATGCGTAAATAACTACTCATGCAGTAAAATGTGACTTCGTTCCTTATCTGAATGTTCAGCTACTCTAAAACCACAGAAATAACTTTTAATGGAAGAAAAAAGGAAACAAAGAGTGTTGCTTTCCACCTCAAATCTGGAATTTGAATTTTCCATTTATCTTTTCTTTAAAGGTGACTGCACACTTTAATAACAACCCTGCTGTCAAACGATAGCTTTCGGTCTCTACAAAAGTGTCACCGATCTTCAAAATGCCCTTGAAAATGTTATTCTATGAGAAAGGCAACCGAGATAATTGAATAACCGACTAATTTCAGATAATTCAACAGGTCTAGGGAAAACGGTTGCATAGTGGAGTTGGAGCAAGTTTAACCCGGTTACTCCTATTTTTTCTTGTGTTTCTGTTAAGTAGAAGCTCATTTTTCTGCCTCATCAATTACCGAATGCTAATCTGTTTTCTTGTAATTACTTTGGTTCTGTAACTAGTGATGTAATTAAATGTCGGTTCCCAGCACAAATCCATCAACTTTAATCACAAACATACTTGTAATTACCAAGCTCGCTTTAGAGAAAAATAAACTTTAAAAAGTGCTGAGCTCGCGGTGCATTTTCCATTGATCCCTAGAGTCAAAAGTACTCAGGGCTGACCTTTAAACTTAACACTCACCCCAAAGGGGGCCCCTAAAATCCTAATGACTCCAGAGCCATGTGCTCCAATCGGCACACAGCACTCTCCAGGGTATCATCTTGCCTGTTTGAGGAGAGGAAAGAGGCTGACCGGAGCCGTGAAGTTGCAGTCTGAGCAAAATTCTCCAACAGCCAGGCTGCTTCAGAGAGTTGGGGACATTAAGCAGCCCAACTTTATAACAGAGGAAAACGAAATCGAGAGAGGAGGGATCTGGCTATCTGCAGCTTTGACTAACTTCTGTCTGTCTGGCTGCCTGCCTGCCTTTGGAGACCAGAACCGGACGAGATACAAGTTTTGATTCTCAGATCAAAGTTATTTTAAAACTGCTTTTTCCCTTTTTTAAATGCATCGTTTAGCTTTAGACGTCTTTTGATTTTTGAAGGTGTCTTTTTTAAGTTGTGCCATTCTTATTTAAAATGACTGTGCTAATGAACTTTAAATGGTTATTTAAAATCTGCACAGCGTGCCTGGTCCTGCTCTCGCAGTCGACAGCTCAAGATGCTGCTGAGACCGAGGAGAAGGCGGAGGACATCCCGGAGGGAGCCTCTACCCTGGCCTTTGTGTTTGATGTGACTGGGTCCATGTATGATGATTTAGTTCAAGTTATTGAAGGAGCCTCAAAGATTTTAGAAACATCCCTAAGTCGACCCAAGAAGCCTCTATATAACTTTGCTCTTGTGCCCTTTCACGACCCAGGTAAGACTATGAACCGATTTCATTGTAGTAATGTTTTGGGCACACTTTTTGTTTCGGTTATTCACGCGGCCCTTGTCTGAAACACGTCCACGTTGTTATTAACTTCTTTTGCATTGTCAGCTGTTTTCAATATTGCATGAATTGGGAGTTGTTTTCCTGATATTTCGCCAGCTGTTGATGAAACATCTGTCATTTTATTTGCAAAATTTAAATGAACAAAGACACGTCCTTTATGATGAGCACAGAACCAGTTCCACTAATTGTTTGCTTGCACTCTTCCTGGGATTAAATCTGAACTATCCAGTTGTTTTGAGAGTATCTCTATTGGTCTAACGGTGGCTTTTCTGAATGTCAGACTGTTAGGACAGAAAACAGACACTGGGACAAATTAAATACTACATCTCTACAGGGTGAAATCAGCAGTATTTGGTGAGCACTAAATAGAACCAGCCAACTGCAGAGGAAATCGGATCCATGTAATTCCCTGCACACTAGGAAATATAGATGGGTAAATTATACTTGGCAGAGAATAATACCAAGGTGGTCTGGCTCCTGGCTGAATGAAAGTCACGCTGGACAAGACTAGATTCCACTTTGAACAAAAAGCCGGAGGATATCTCTTTGTAAAATTAATAGCCTGCTGAGAAGTCACATCCTCAAATCACACATTTGGAAGCCATCATGTCCCCATGATACAGGTAGTCTGTCATTAATGGGAGGAAAAGGGCCATCCTCCCATCTTTTGCTGTAAAGAGGAATTTTAACCCATAGATGAACATGATCATGTGTATTCGAATAGCAATACATACTGGCAGATCACCATGAATTGGAGAGCTTGATCTATGGCAGTAGAGGTGCCAAACACCATAGCATGACAGGAAAACTAAGGAAGTAAGTATGACATAGGAAGTGTATGCTATACTTTTAATAAATCAAATATAGATGAGATTATGGATAAAGTTACAAGGCAGAAGCACAGTCAACAACAATAACTAACTTACATTTATCAAACTGGCTAAGTTTTTTTTTAAAGTTTTTCAAGAGCAAATCACGATCCATTTATCTGCATCACGTGAAGCTAGTGATTGTTACTGTCTAAAGTTCCTTTTATACAATTATTTACTAAACATGTTAGGCAGCAATCACTGGCTTTACTTGAGGATACCAGTAACACAGAATATTGACTTGGATGCAACTTCTACCGATGAAGTGGAAAAGTAGTTTTGGTTGGTAAATGAAGTCACATTGTTGCTTTTGAATTCCTCTTGAATACATTTATAATGTCAATAGGCACAGCCACCAGAGCAAACCTTCCGCCAACGTAGACAAATTGCCAAATTAATTTACTAGGATAGGAAAGCTCTCAGTTTAAAAATGTAGTGGTGCAGTAAAGCATCTAAATCCTCTGCCGGTTTTTTTACCCCAGTAGAAGATACTACTTTTTGACACTGAAACAATTGTTTTGTGCAAGTTTGATACAAATTCTGGAATTCATTCCTATTGTTATGCATAATGCCCTGGGCCATTGTGTTCAGCAGAATTACAGCCTTGTAACTCCTTCCAGGAAACTGTTCCAATGCAGATTGTAAGCATTGCAACTGTAACTCTCTTTTTTATTCACATGTGGAATGCAAGCATCGCTAGTAAGGTCAGCATTTGTTGCCCATCCAGAATTGCCCTTGAGAAAGTAGTGGTGAGCTGCCTTCTTGAACCATATTGTATTAGAGGACTACCAGATAGCTAATGTAATTCCTATACAGGATGTGGGTGTCACTGGCTAGGCCAGCATTTGTTATCAATCCCTAACTGCCCTTGAGAAGGTGGTGGTGAGCTGTCTTCTTACGAACACACGAACAAGGAGCAGAAATAGGCCATTCAGCCCCTTGAGCCTGCTCCACCATTCAATAAGATCATGGCTGACCTGTTTGTGTTTCAAATTCCACTTTCCCACCTACTCCCAATAACCTTAGATTCTTGTTAGGCAAGGAAATTTATCAACCTCTGCCTTAAAAATATTCAATGATCCTGCCTTCATTGCCTTCTGAGGCAGAGAATTCCAAAGTTGCCCAACCCTCTGACAGAAAAAAAACTCATCTCTTGAACCACTGAAGTCCCCATGGCGTAGGTACACCTGCGGTGCTGCTAGGGTGGGAGTTCCAGGATTTTGACTCAGCAACAGTGAATGTGATGGTGCATGGCTTGGAGGTGAACTTGCAGATGGTGGTGTTACAATGCATCTCCTGCCCTTTTCCTTCCAGGTGGTGTATATCATGGATTCTGGTCACCAGGTTATAAAAAGGATATAGATGTACTAGAAAAAGTGCAGAGAAGATTTATAAGGATGATACAAGAAAAAAGGCTGAGGGGTCTTCAAAATTGAAAGATGTTGATAGAGTGGATACAGAGAGAACTTAGGGGGTGGGAAGAGCATAACTAGATGCCATCAATATAAGATAGTCAGCAAGAAATCCAATAGGGAATTCAGAAGAAGCTTTTTACCTAAGTGGTGAGAATGTGGAACTCCCACAGAGAACGGTTGAAGCGAATAGAGGCATTTTGGGGCAAGCACATGTGGAAAAGGGAATAGAGGATTACGATGATAAATTTAGATGAGGGAAGATAGGAGGAGGCTCAAGTGGAACATAAATGCTGCATGGACTGGTTGCACCGAGTGGCCTGTTTCTGTGTTGTATATGCTATGTAACAGCTGTAGTACATGTGGTATGCATACATCCACAGTGCTGTTAGGAAGGGATTTCTAGGATTTTGACTTAACATCAGTGAAGGAATGGCGATATAATGCAAAGTCTGGATGGCATGTAGCTTGGTGGGGAAGTTGCAGGTCATGGTGTTCGCTGGCATCTGCTGCCCTTGTCCTTTTAAGTGGTAGAGGTCATGGGCTTGGAAGGTGCTTTCAAAGGAGGCTTGACAAGTTGCTGCAGTGCATCTTGTATTTTGTACATTATTTTCATATTCATTCATGGGATGTGGGCGTCACTGGCTAGGCCAGTACTTATTGCCCATCCCTATTGGCCCTTGAGAAGGTAGTGGTGAGCTGCCTTCTTGAACCACTGCAGTCCATGTGGTCTAGGTACGCCTACAGTGCTGTTACGGAGGGAGTTCCAGGATTTTGACCCAGCAACAGTGAAGGAACGGTGATACATTTCCAAGTCAGGATGGTGAGTGACTTGGAGGGGAACTTCCAGGTGATGGTGTTTCCATTTATTTGCTGCCCTCGTCCTTCTAGATAGTAGTTGTCATGGGTTTGGAAGGTGCTATCGAAGGAGTCTTGGTGAATTCTTGCAGTGCATCTTGTAGATAGTACACATTGCTGCTACCGTGCGTTGGTGGTGGAGGGAGTGAATGTTTATGGATGTCGTACCAATCAGCTGGACTCTTTCATGTTCCTTGGCAGTGACAGGAAGCTGCTTGTGCACCAAGTATCTCAGTGTTCATGTTCATCAGTATTCTGTTGTATGTCACTCTGTTGAAGCTGTCATCTGAGTCCTCTGTTGCAGAACTCATCTATAACCTCGTCCTCCACAGAACTGGCACATATGCCATTCTTTCCCTTAGCTGCAAGCAATGCCATCACAGTGGACTCTGGGTTGTAATTGGTGGGAGCGCTTGTGGAGAGTTGAAACCCAGTGGATCTGGTTCTTACCCCAATTGTGGCTCCTCCATCAGAGTCACACTGAAGAGTAGCCCACTAAGTATTAAATAGCATGTTGAGGAAAACTCTTATACTGAGTGATTACTTCCTTTCAGTATTGTAAAGGAAGATCTCAGCAAATGCCATCTGCAAACAGAAATAATCCAAGTAAAAACAATAACTTGGACATAAATGAGATGAAAATCCTGGGGATGGAAAATTTGCCCGAGGCCAGAATCAGTATTGCACAAGCTCAAACATATTGATGCAACTAGAAATCAAGATAATCATAAAATAGGCATGATGGCAGCACTTTTGACAGCTGTCTTACTAGTTGGGAGGCCTGGGGTGAGGGGGGGGTGTTTGGTGTTGGGGCTGTTCTAGTGATGAAAGTACAGGGATAATACTAAATAAAGGCATTAATCTGTTGGCATATCAATATTTTCAAACAGGCCCCTTACTCTCTCTCCTCCCTAAATGATAGATTTAAAATGAAGTCCAGTGTTGGGTAAGGGACATTGGCTTCTTTCACTTCAGGTAGCCCAGATTCTCTGTTATGAGGTCACCACTCCTCTGACATCATTCTGATCATGTACCTGAATCATGTCAACTATTGCTTTCATGAAGTTCTGTTCAGCAGTTTCTGGTTCAAAAGGACTCTAACGTTTTTTGTGGCACCACTATCCGATACCTGGGGAGATTTAATCATTATTGTTCTCATTATTAACTCATTGTAGAGCATTGTATGAAGAAAGTTGTTTTATAGTAATGTAGTGCTTTATTGTCTAATAAAGGCAACACATCTATTGGTAGTACAATAGTCTGAAGTTCTTATACTTTTATTTGTTAGAGAGGGAGTGTAGTGTGCAGGGGTCACACTGCTCAGGATGCTGGCAATATTCTATTGTTCTCAGCTTTCCTCTGAAGTAATGACATGATTTTTTTTGAATATTTTAATTATCCATAGCCCACAAAGGACCATAGGCATTTTTCTGGATTAGAGAGATGATTGGTTATGTAGCTGGAAGGACACCACTCTACATCAAGCATTGGGCAAGGCAAGGAAGTAGGCCTCCATGAATTACCACAACTGATATGGGGAGCCAGAATGAATTTGTGCTGTTGACATCATTCTGCATCATGCTCCAGCCATCTCACCAACCCCCTCTCAGAATTAAGCTCATAAGATATACTAGAAAGCAAGATTTTTGGTAAATGTGCCGCGTAGAATGTGACTGAGTTGTGTAGGAAGCCCCGGGCTCAATTTTTATTCTTGTGTGAAGATAGATGGTCTCAGTCAGGGTAGTAATTAGTACAATTGGCCTCAGCATATCTAGGCTATGGAGGGGGGCAAATAAACCAGGGTTTCATTTCTTGATTAAAAAAACAGAAAATACTGGAAATAATCAGGAGGTCAGACAGCACCTGTCATGGAGAGAAACAGAGTTAATGTTCTGGGTTGATGACCCTTCAGCATCTGCTATATTTTGCTTTTGAATTTTAAAGTGCCACTGCTGAATTTAGTAGAATATTTTCTTGCATATTAACAGAGTAAGAGTAAAGCACTTCCATTTCCTAGCAGATGAGTTTAAAGCACGAGCTCAATCACTCAGGTTCTGCTGATGCTTTTAAGATTCACTTTCCAGTATTCCTTCCCTACCTGATGGGTTGCCTGCTAATTCCTAAACGCATGACACCATCCAGCTGTCCATACTTTGTGAGGCAAGGCAATGGATCTCAACAGGTTAATCTCGGTTTACCAGAAGTAAACTTAATCTTGCCCTCACCAATGTTCGCATGTGCAAATTTAAGTTTTCTAGCAGGAGTTACTGGGCAGTGATATGGCAAAAATAGATACCAATATTAGGTTTAAAAGTCGGTAAATTGTAGGTGCCAGCCTTGGCTCAGTAGCAGTACTCTGGTCTGATTTCAGGTCCCACGTTGAGATTTGAGTCTTAGGATGACACTTCAGTGCAACACCAATGGAGTGCAACTCTGTCAGGGTGCTGTCTTTCAGATGAAATGTTTTTCAGATAGTGTCAGGAAGTGTTTTTTCCCTCCAGAGAGTAATGGTTCTCTGGAACAGCTGCTGTCTTTTATGGTCAACACTGATTCACTGAATTCCTTTAAACGAGAGTTGGGCTCATTTCTGGCTTGGGTGGCCATCATCTCTCCTAAAAAGATAAGTCCTGCAGCAATTCAGGGCCAGGGTGATCTCATGGCCCAGTTTTGATCACCATAGTTGGGTTTGAGAGGAACCACCCAGATTTTATTCCCCCAAATTGGCCCAAGATTTTTAATCTGGATTTTTGCCTCTCCCAGGAGATCACATGGTTTAAGATAGGATGGAGAGTTGTATATATTATGAAACAATATTGTGATACACCAACTACTATAAGCTATGGATATATGAACAATGATGGACAGATAATGGCCCTCTTGTCCATCCATCCACATAATCATGATACCTTCGGTGGAATTTTCCAGTCCTGCCAGCGGCAGGCATCGGGGCAGGTGGAACTGGAAAATTTGGAGTTCAGCCAAAAGTCAGCTTCCAGCCGGCGTAAAAATGGGTTGGAATTGTCTGCTTCTGACTTCCATGGTGGGTTGGGTAGCCTGCCTTACCATGTCAGAAGCGGTAGTTGCTTGCTTTTGCATATCATGAATGCTCATTAAAAGCCCAGCTCACTGGAATCATGACCCCCCACCACCCACAAATCCGTTGGTGGCTAATTAGACTGGAGTGAATCACGATTAGACTTCATTGACTGAGGCTGATAGTGCCTGGCTGTACTCATCCAGATCCAACTCCACTTTGTGAAAGCACTGTCACACCTGGGGCGTTTGTGGGGTAGTGGTGTTGGGGTGGATGGCATTCAGCTTCCAGTGATCTTAAGGCTTTGCGACAGCTGCAAGGGAGGATCTGGAGATTAAATGTCTGGAGTGAGGGCACCCCAAAGACTTCACAATAACTCCCTAGCTTGATGATGGAAGGTGATCATTACGTTCAACCATGTCTTTGTTCAATTCCCCCGTAGAGATGAGGAGGTGTGCAGAATGGAGCCTTTTTCATGGCTCTCATGCAACAGAGGAGGGGAAGAAGGGCCTGTCAGTGTCAGGCAGGGCAAAGGGAAGAGCCTTGCCCTGATAAACAGGTCACTGGGGCTCCATGAAGACCCAGAAGCTGAGGCAGAGACCAATTCCATGGAGGTGCTTGGCATGACAGTGTACCAAAGACACCTCTCATACATGCAGATGAGTGGGAGACAGTACTGTAGCGCCGTCACTTGCCAAGAGATGTGGTTGCTTACATCTGCCACATTCTTCTGGAGGATCTGACTTTGCACAGCCTGGGAGGCTATGCATTGCCAGTGGCTCTAAAGGTTACCATCGCACTCAACTTTTTTGAGAGTGGTTCATTCCAGGGCTCCGCTGGGCGACTTTGGCATATCACAATCCACCTCTCAAATGCATCCAAGAGGTTCCTGATGCCCTAATCAGTAAGGCACACGATTATGTCTCATTCTTCCTGGATGAAGCCAACCAGGCTGCCAGAGCAGTGGGATTTGCAGCAATCTCCAGCTTCCCAAGGCGGAGAATGCAATAGACTGCACACATGTGGCTTTAAGAGCTTGCTGGCAGCAGCCACTACAATTTATAAATAAAACAAGTTTCCACACTTTCAATGTGCAGCTGATTCAGTTGATCTGTAACCACCAAAAGCAGATTATGCAGGTCTGTGCGAGATACCCTGGGAGCTCACATGACTCTTGCATCTTGACTCACTCACAGGTACCACAGATCTTTGAGGGCCCTCAGGGTTGGCTTATCAATGACAAAGGATCCCCCAAAAGTCATGGCTAACGACGCATGTTTGGTGGTCACAAAGTGCTTCAGAGGAGTGGTACAATACAGCTCATTCTGCCTTGACTGAGCAAACCATTGGCATACTTAAGATGTGCTTCCGATCTCTGGATTGGTTGGGTGGTGTCTCCAGTATTGTCCTCAGAGGGTGTCTTGCATCGTCATCATTTGCTGCGCTCTACACAACTTCATGCTCCAAAGTGGCGATGAGTTGCCAGATGGAGATGGAGGAGCTGTGTGTCTCCTCCAATGAAGATGTCGCGAGGGATAAGTTCAATGAGGGTGAAGATATTGAGGCCCCAGAGGAAGAGGCATAGTATGGGCCAGACGTGCCCACAAGATCCTTATAGCCACAAGGTCCCAGGACAATGAAAACAACTAGCCCATATGAGCTTCTTTCACCTGTGCCCTCCATGCAGGCGCGACATTAACACCTTTGTTATCCCCAGCATCCCAATGAAGGACATTAATCTTGTGTGATGATGGCCTCAACCTTGGAAGGTCAGACAGCCTCTGGAACATGTGGCTGTTCTGTTATGGGATAAGAACTCCACTAGTGCGCACTGTGAAGAAATTAGACATGGTACAGTCTTTTCAAACGTTGTGTCAACATTTCACTGCCTATAGCAGCCTTCAAGAGGTGGTCTTCCCATGTATCTGCTGCCCTTGTCCTTCTAGATGGTAGTGATCGTGGGTTTGGAAGGTGCTGCCTAAGGAGCCTTGGTGAGTTTCTGCAGTGCACCTTGTAGATGGCACACACTGCAGCACTGTAAACCTCAGTGCACTCATGGCAGTATCCCTGAAGTGTTACAAGGTGCCTCAAAGACAATATTCATCAATCCCTGTCTGAGGACCTATCTGGATCCGGACTGCAGCATTTCTCCACAGGCCATCCCTCATGCAAGAATAATGTTCTGGCCTCATCCTCATCCTGAGTCCCCAGCATGAGATTGTTCTTTAGGATGCAGTGCTCTGTCACACTCCGTTATGGATGCAAGACTGCAAGTTTCTGTGCACAGAGAGCTTCCGCAGTACCATGTCCTAGGTCCAACCATCTTCAGCTGCTTCATCAATGACCTTCCATCATAAGGTCAGAAGTGGGGATGTTTGCTGATGATTGCACAATTTTCAGCACCATCCACGCCTCCTCAGATACTGAAACAGTCCATGTCCAAATGCATCAAGACCTGGACAATATCCAGGCTTGGGCTGACAAGTGGCAAGTAACATTTATGCCACACAAGTGCCTGGCAATGACCATCTCCAACAAGAGGGAAACTAACCATTGCCTCTTGACATTCAATGGCATTACAATTGCTAAATTCCCCCCACTTTCAACATCCTGGGGGTTACCATTGACCAGAAATTGAACTGGACCAGCCATATAAATACTGTGGCTACAAGAGCAGGTCAGAGGCTAGGAATCCTGCAGCAATTAACTCACTTCCTGACTCCCCAAAGCCTGACCACCATCTACAAGGCACAAGTCAGGAGTGTGATGGAGTACTCCCCACTTGCCTGGATGAGTTCAGCTCCAACAACACTCAAGAGGCTTGACATCATCCAGGACAAAGCAGCCTACTTGATTGACACCCCTTCCATAAACATTCGCTCCCTCGACCACTGATGAACAGTGGCAGCAGTGTGTGCCATCTACAAGGTGCACTGAAGAAACTCACCAAGGCTCCTTAGGTAGCACCTTCCAAACCCATGATCACTACCATCTAAAAGGACAAGGGCAGCAGATACATGGGAAGACCACTACCTGGAAGTTCTGCTCCCAGCCAGTCACCATTCTGCCTTGGAAACATATTGCCATTTCTTCACTGTTGCTGGGTCAAAATCCTGGGTCTCCCTCCCTAACAGCACTGTGGGTGTACCTCCACCACTCGGACTGCAGTAATTCAAGAAGGAAGCTCACCACCACCTTCTCAAGGGAAATTAGGGACAGGCAATAAATGCTGGCCTCTCCAGCAAAGCTCACATCCCGTAAATGAATAAAAATAAACTGTCAGATCATTGACAAACACTCATGACCCAGCCTTCATACGGAGCTTTCCAAGTTCACCTCCAGAATTGTCTTGGTTTCTGTAGCCCAGAAAACGTCGACACTGCATTTAAGCATTACTTGGTAACTTAGTTGATAATAAAGAGCACACATCAGATGCTGTGGAGCTTCACTCTGATCCCATTTGAGGCCTCCACATTTTCATTCCAGCAGTTTCAGATATACACAAGGAAACCTGGGACACTGATGGCACTGTCACAATCAGAAAACCATGTCAATTGCCCTTTGGAGAGCTAGCTCAAGAGATTATGTTAAGGCATGCTAGCCGGACCTTCAGGTCCAAAGCAGCATCCTCTCGTTTAATAGTATGGCATCTGGGGCCTAGACACACACCTCTGATCTTTCATAGTTGTGGCCGTCCAGCAGACATTTAAGGTCTCACCATGTTCTAGCTAGGTCCATAGATCCGCAACATGCGGTGGAAAATGGTAACTGCTATAAGGGAAATGTTTAGTTGTCCATGCAATCACAATGTCATGCTACAGGCTGCCATGAATGCTTAAGATCCCCAACTGTTACTTGTAATGTTTTAAGTGTGGGTTACATTTCATGGAAGCCATTGAAAGATGCATCGAGTTAGATTGACTCCAATGCGGGTCGCCGTTGAAACCTATAAAATCCACTGGTGCAGTCTTCAGTGCAACAGCATTGGGAGGAGATGCCAAACTGCAAAATCTATATTCATGAGGCCACATGATATGATCCTTTGACGCAAGTCTAAGGTATGCATTGCCCAAGCACCATGTTGTTAGAGCAACAGGCTTTGCTATTGTCACTGGTGTGGACACAAGGGCGACTCACTGTACTGATGTTGTGTGAGGCACCATAGACCTGAGACACACGAAGGGAGATAAGTGAGGAGTGGGAGCTGGGGATGTGGGGAGGGGCGAGGTGAAGGGACTCCTGGAGAGGAGATTGAGGTGCCCCGTCCCCTCCTGCATAGCCACTGATGCATCCCACTCATGGCTATAGCGATGGTATGCAGGTTCTCGCACATATCCAGCACAAATTGCTGGACCAAGGTCTCCATGGCGATTGCCACCCATTGCATTGGCATGTTGGTGCCACGATGTCAGACAGAATGTAGACGGACTCCTGCATCCTTTCTTCTAATCTGGTGATGCCCTTTGAGAATCCTGCCTGCTGTTTGCCTGACTGTCTTTGAAGTTCCAAAATCTCTCTAAGGGCTGATTCCAGAGGCCCATCATTGGAATCGGACTCAGCAGGAGCCTGGTCTCCAGTGAGCTCCGGATGTTGGTGACCTTGGCTATCACTGGCTCTGCCTACTGTGGACCCGAATCTGTGCTGTGCTCACCAGATGATGACCCCAAGCCTGCTCTAAAACTAGGTCACACCGAGGTGTGTGTCTGGCTGTGGATAGTGCAGTTGAACACAGTGACAGCTCCACATCCAATGGGTCCTCAGGATCCTCATCTGAGGTGGCCTGGGGGCTGGGGTTGATGGGTTGGCTGGCAGTGTGTCTCTTCCTTTTCTTGCTGGTGGCTGTAATAGAGAGAAGAGATAGTTAGTAATTGGCTGGATAGTCACTCAGTTTTGGCGGGTGGGCAAAGACTTGTGGATGGGGCCTCACTGGCTTGTTGGGAGGTGTCAGTCTCGCCTTCGGTGCAGGAATGGTCTCTGACCTCAGCAGCCAGCTCTGCCGTTTGCTCTTCAAAGAGGGTGAATTACCTAAGCTCCAAAATCCCCCTCTGTCTGGGATCTCTCTCTCCTGTTGTGGGTGATCTTTTCCTACATAAAGACAGATGGACAGACTGTGAGCAGGACAGACGCCAAAATATATGATAAGCAAGCCTTCCTGCTGTGTGTGCTGAATGGACCAAGTAAGGGCCGAAGGCGCAACTTGTGCAGGATGTGACAAGAGATGAAGCGGCAAAAATGTGTGAGAGAATCAATGATGATGTCCCTTGCGCTGGTAGTGTGTGAGATCCTTGTGAATTGTAATCCTATAAATACCTGATGGCCTTGAGAGTGAGAGTTGAGATTGAGGAGATTGTTAACTTATCCTGGCGGAGCGGATAGTGGTCCTCCTCTGAGAAGCGCAGGGGCTGACCACCCTGGCAACCCTCTGCCAAATCTTGGTAGTGAGGTTGGTGGACCTCTGGCTCCCGTCACTGGGTTATAGTATCTTCCGCCAATCTTTGACTGCCCGGAGGGATGTCGCCAGTGCCTTGTTACTGAACTTAGCGGCACAGTGCTTGTCTCTTCTCTGAGCCATTCTGGTGCTTGCCACGACAAGTCCCGGGCTGCAGAGACTGAATGTGTATGTGGGTTCTGTTTAAATATGGTGTCCAGAAATACGAGCCAATGAGGTAATGGCAGGATGAATCCCAGCCCATCCTCGATGAGAGATGATGTGCTGTTCGTTCATGTATACACAATGAGGTGAAAAGTGGATGGTTAGGCGCTGAAACCCACGCTGCCTTTCCTGCCTGCCAACACACTTAGTCTCCGGAGAGGAAAATTCTACTCCTTGCTCCAGCGCAAAAGTTCAGTTCTAGATTTGCCAATATTTAAAATCTGCTTGAGGTCAATATTTTAAAAAATAAACATTATATCTATGGGCAGCAGCCTCTCCTGCCTTTTGATGCACTCTGTGCATTAAATACATTTTTTGGGCGGATGAGGGAGTAAGATAATCTTGAGAGTGCTGTATTTTTCCAAATTTTATATAAAGTACTGTCATTGAAGTTTCCTGAGTGGGAAAACAACATTTGTTAGATAGGGATTAAAATTTTGTTTCCACTGTTCCAACGAATACTCCTAGATTCAGGTCCAACACATTAGAAACAGGGTAACTATCTCTCCACTCTGTCAGCAATAATGAACAGAGTTAAAGTAGAATCTGAGCTGTGGAACAACCTGTAGTCCAACTTTTCCCTCTACCCTCCCCCATAACTGAAAAGGTTCACATTAGAAATGTTGAAAGGTCCTGAAATGGGAAGTAGACAAAAGCAGACATATTAGTAATCCCTGTGTATATATAAAAAAAATCATTACACCCTGCAGAATCTCTTAGATCATGAGCAACAGCTGTATTATTTTATTCTTTAGTGTGTTCCTTTAATTTAGTCCATGGAACAATAATAGACCTATCTTAGAAATATAGCACACAGTGGCAAAGAACTAAGAAGAAGAAACATCTGTCTGGAGATCTACTATCAATTTTGGAATGTAGATCTTAACAAATAACAGTGTCTGCAATGTATAACATTTAAACCTGTGGTTTCAAAAAAAAATCAGGATGAAAGGCTGTTGTATATTTTTAGGAATTACGAAGCATTCCAGAAATGAGTATTTTGTGGGGGTAAAATACTGTTCCAGTATACACAGTCCTGATCATACAATGAATAGTGTAACTGATGAAGAGTTTTAAATAACTGGACCAAGTATATACATTTTGGTATGTGACCAAGTCACATGCAGCTAATAGTCAATGACAATGCAACTATATATCCTACTAAAGATAATCCATGTGCAACTTCTGAGAGTTGGATTGTGTGTAAATTGTATTTAACACTGAATAGCCACACACCCCTACATTGAAACACTTATTCTGTTCACACCTAAATGTCAGCATTTTTAGCCAGCAGAACTTTAGGCAATGATTTGTATATGTACTTGTTTGTATCTACAGTGATACCTAATTATATTGATATATGTAGTCAAAGCTGTTGTGTAAATATTGAATTATTTTACATCTCCCTGGGTCTCGTTGCTTTAATATTGGGCCAGTTTTCATTGTAACATAGGTGAGGAGGTTGGTGGAAAAATAGGTTTGAAATTTGTCCATTTACTTTGCAAACTTTAATTTGAGTTTAGGGAAGAACAATTGGAGAGTTGCAGTCAACCATTTGCAGCTCTTGATGTTGCATGAATTCACAGGAACAGAAGGCCATTCAGCGCCTCCTTTTTGTTCCACCTTTCAATTAGCTGATTTTGTTCCTCAACTCATTGCTTTGATGCTCTTAGCTGACAATAATTATAAATTTGAGTTTTAAAAATTTGCACTGACCCAACATCCACAATCTCTTGGGAACAGGTTCCAGATGTCTAGTACTCTTTGCGCTTCATGATTTAATTGAGATTATGTCCCTTTGTTCAGGGCTTCCCCCACCAGAAGAAATAATTTCTCTGTATCTACTTTTTCAAAAATTTTACCATTTTAAATACCATGGTTAGAACTTAACTTAAGATAATATAAGGCAAGTTTATGCAATCTATCCTCATAATTTAATCTTTTAAGACCTGGCATCATTCTAATGAATCTGTGCTGCACCTTTCCCAGGTCAATATATCTTTTCTGATATTAATTGATATGCATTGACTGACTGATATGCATTGATATCAATGCCCATCCAGGACCCTCCACCCATTTCTGCCCCTCTGACTCTATCCCTTCTTTTAACCCCAGTCCTTACTGTGTATTCACCATTCTGTTTGACCTTCCCCTGTCTGATGCTGAATATTCTGTACTCAGCAAAGGACCCGGTTTCATACCCTTATGGCCTCACCTCAATGAGTTTCAGGCTTGGCATTATGTTGAACTCTTCTTCTGTCACTTTTGTCTCCTGGCTCAATTCTTTGGGCAGGAGTCCCCCCCCCAACCTCCGTTAAACAGAATCTTTCACCTGTCTCCAGTATCGTCCCTCCACCTGGACCCCTCCCTCTGGCCTCTTACCTGCTCTTGATCTTTTCATTGAGAACTGTTGGCGCGACATCGGCTGCCTCAATTTCTCTGCTCTTCTCAGCTACTCTAACCTGTCTTCTGAACTTGCTGCATTCTATTCTCTTAGGTCCAATCCTGAATTTGTTATCAAACCTGCTGACAACAGTGGTGCTGTTGTTGTCTGGCATACTGACCTCTACCTCACAGAGGCTGAGTGCCAACTCTCAGACACTTCCTCCTACCTTTCCCTGGACCATGACCCCACCACTGAACATCAAGCCATTGGTTTCAGGGCTGTCACTGACATCATCTCCTCTGGAGATCTTATTTCCACAGCTTCCAAACTTAGCCTCCTAATCCCACACAGCCAGCTTCCACCTCCTTCTCAAAATCCATAAACAGGACTGTTCCAGTAGACCCATCATGTCAGCCTGTTCCTGCTCCACGGAACTCATTTCGTCCTATCTTGACTCCATTCTCCCATGTCCATTATCTTCCCACTGACATTCGCAATTCCCCTGGTGCCTTACGTCATATCAACAATTTCCAGTCTCCTGGCCCTAATTGCCTCCGTTTCACCATGGATGTACAACCCTCTATACCTCCATTCCCCACCAGGATGGTCTGAGGACTCTCTGCTTCTTTCTTGAGCAGAGGCATGAACAATCCCCATCCACCACCACTCTCCTCCATCTGGCTGGACAAGTTCTCCCACTGAACAATTTCTCCTTAAACCTATGTCACTTCCTCCAAATAAAAGGCTATGGGCACCCGCATGGGTCCCATTTATGCCTGTCTCTTTATTGGGTATATGGAAAATTCCTTGTTCTAGTCCTACTCGGGCCCCCTCCTACAACTTTTTCCGGTACATCAATGATTGTTTCGGTACCGCTTCATGCTCTCGTTTGGACATGGAAAAATTTATCAATTTTGCTTCCAATTTTCACCCCTCTATCACCTTCACGTGGTCCATCTCTGACACTTCCCTTCCCTCCCGTGACCTCTCTATTTCTGGTGATAGACTGTCCACCAATATAGATTACACGCTCACTAACTCCCACAGCCACCACAAGTACACACCTTGCTCCTGTAAGGATTGCATCTAATTCTCTCAGTTCCTTTGCCTCCATCACATCTGTTCTGATGATGCCACTTTCCAAAACTGTGCTTCTGAGATGTCTTCTTTCTTTCTTAACTGAGGTTTCCTATCCACAGTGGTTGACAGGGTCCTCAACTGTGTCTGACCCATCTCACTAGCCTCTGCCCTCACACCTTCCCCTCCTTCCCAGAACCATGATAGGTCCCCCTTGTCCTCACTTTTCACCCCACCAACCTCCACATTCAAAGGATCCTCTGCCATTTCCGTCAACTCCAGCATGATGTCACCACTAAAGACATCTTCCCCTTACCACCCCCTTCAGAATTCTGTAGGGACTGTTCCCTCCATGACACCCTGGTCTACTCCTCCATCACTCCCAACACCTTATCCCCTTCCCATGGCACCTTCCCGTGCAATCGCAGAAGGCGCAACACCTGCCCCTTCACTTCCTCCCTCCTCACTGTCCAAGGACCAAACAGTCCTTTCAGGCGAAGAGTGCTTCACTTGCACTTCCTTCAATTTGGTCTATTGTATTTGCTGCTCTCAATGTGGTCTCCTCTACATTGGGGAGATCAAATGCAGACTGGGTGACCGCTTTGTGGAACACCTTCAGTGCGTCTGCAAGCATGACCAGGTGTTCCTGTCACTTGCCATTTCAACACACCATCCTGTTCTCATGCCCATATGTCCGAGCTTGGCCTGCTGCAATGTTCCAGTGAAGCCCAACGCAAACTGGAAGAACAGCACCTCATCTTCCAATAGGGACTTTACAGCCTTCCAGACTTAACATTGAGTATAACAACTTCAGTCTATGAACTCTTTCCTCTCACACCTTTTTAATTCCCCTTCTTTAAAAATTTTTTTTTATTTTTTTATCCATTTATTTTCATTTTTAGTCATTTTATTGATTGGTTTATCCCCTTTTTTACCCCCTTTTTACCCCTTTCCCCCAGCCATTGCCCCCTCCACCCCCAAAAGGGCCATCTGTTACTTGTTCTATGTGCTTCTCCTTGTTCTGCTATTAACACATTCTGCTTTCTTACTTTTATACCACTATCAGCATCTCCTTCAGCCCTTACCACTACTATTAACACTTCCTTTGTTTTTTTGTCCATGACATCTTTGTCAGTCTCTCCTTAGCCCTCACCTATTGCTGGCCTTCTATCCAGCTTCACCTGCTCTACCCACCACCACCCCCACCCTCAAACTGTATAAATTTAATCACATTTCTACTTCTCTTTAGCTCTGAAGGAGGGTCATACAGGATTGAAATGTTACTCTGTTTCTCTCTCCACAGATGCTTCTCTCTCCACAGATGCTAACAGACCTGCTGAATTTTTCCAGCATTTTCTGTTTTTATTTCAGATTTCCAACATTCGCAGTATTTTGCTTTCTTCTTTTTTGAAGTTCAGTGTCCAAAATTGAACACGGTACTCCAGATAGAAGCTGACCAGGGCTTTGTACAACTGAAGCATAACTTCCTCACCTTTTGAATTCTAGCCCCTTTTGAGGTGAAGGCTAATATTCCATTAGACTTTTTGATTACTTTTGTACCTGTGCACTAGCTTTTAGTGATATTTGTATATGGACACCGAAATCACTTTGCTCGTGCACAGCTTCTAGTCTCTCACCGCTGATAAAAAATTCTGAGTTGCCTTTCTTGCATCCAAAGTGTATGGCTTCACACACATGACAAACTGAACTCCCTCTGCCATAGTTTTTCCCACTCACTTAGTCTGTCCATGTCACTTTGCAACTTATTGTACCTACTTTTCCTCACATTCCAATTCAGGCTTGTCATCACAACATTTTGTCAACTCTTTTGGTTGAGGATGGTGCCTATACACACCATCCTTCCACATTTCACACAGGTAGTCAGTGTTTTTGAATCAATGTCAGCTTGTCTGCATGCACAGAAAAGAATCAGCAGTGTCCCGTCCAGCTCCCACCCCTTAATTTTTTAAGGGATTGAATCTTGTTTTGGTTGGGAATCTTTGCGATAGTATTGTAAGATTAATAATTTCCATTCATAAGAGTTCCCTCCCCAGACTACCAGAAGTAGCTAGTAGATGTTGGCAGCTTTGGTGCAGGGTTGCGGTGAAAGATACTATAGTGAATAGGGGAGGGAGACAAATACCAGCACCATGGTGGACAGGAGGAGGAGAGTGACTGATTAGAGGAAGAGGGGAACTGAGTGTGGCCCTTCAGGAGACTGTTGGAGGTTACTCAAAGCCAAGTGTCCAAAACATTTTCAGTTGTTATTATTCTGAGTTTGGGTGAAGCAGGAATGGAGTATTTGACTCTTGACTGCCCTCTGAAATGGCCAAACTGCTACAGGAGGAAAAAGCACTGTGGGTGTACCACCATCTTCTGAAGGACAATTAGGGATAGGCCACGCCCACATCCAATGAAAGAATAGAAAAAAATCAATTTCTCCTTGAGAAACTAGAGGAAATCTTCAGATATTTTGCCACAATCCTATGCTATCAAGTTGTTGAATACAACTTTTGACAAACCCGTGTCACACTGCACTTTCTTGTGTAATCATATTTTCATTGATGATTTTGAGTCACCTACTTTTTCAAAGTTATTGGTCAATTTTTACCAGGTCTGTAGGTTGGCACCTGTAGGTTCATGGAGTGGGGAGACAGAGAAATAGAGAAAACAAAATGTCTTAAATGCATAGTAGCATTTGAATTTTTGCTCCTATTATTCTTACCCTTTTTTGCACTTTGTCCAGACATTAAATTATACAGAATTATAGGCAGTCCAACAGGAAAGTGCCCTTAATAGTCCTACTAATCCTACTATTAAATATTTTAAGATGGAGTGTGTTTCACGTACATTTATGATGGAGCCAAAGCAGACTCCTAACAACTGGTATGAGCCTGGTGCTTCCTTAAACAACGTACAGTGTATAGCTAAGTGGGACTGACTCCAATTGTGCAATACAGAGCTAATATCTGATAATATTCCAAGATCATAGGCCTGTCCGATTGGAAAAGTTAAAATAGCAGCTTAGGAATGTCTGGCAAATCAGTACAGCTTCTTAAAGGCTGAAATGTAAAATGCGTTTTATATATCCAGTTTTGTGTGTGATAAAAATAACTAAAGCTCTCCAGACCTAGACAGATAGCCTGTTCATTTGCAGTGACAAGCAGATGGGCACTTTGTTGGCCCAAATTATCGCACTCTGGAATAATACCATTTTAAATTAGTAGTGTGTGAGCAAGAAGACATTCCAATATTCATGCCTAGATTACTGCATACTTGAGTGCTTTAACTGAGCTCAACTCAAGTATTTCAAGAGACCCCAAGAGTTGCTGAATCATTTCCTGAACATTTCAATGTGGTGAGCTAGCAACCAAATCTACAATAAGTTGTTTACAATAAGTAAACATGTATGTATAAAACTGTTAGCTGTTTTCTATTGTGCATGGCAATGAATAATTGAGTGACTCAAGGAAACAGGGTTTATCTCATTAAATCAATAAGGGCAGAATTTTACAACTCACAGGTGGGTGCGCAGCCGACCCGATCAGGTGTAAAATAGTGCAAGAAGACATTGGGCAAGCATCCTGATGCCATCCTGCATGCATGTAATCTTTAGTTCGGCCGGTGATCGCACGCAGGATTCGGAGCCCATCTGCCATCAATTAAGAGGCCACTTAAGGGCATTAAAGACCCAATTTAATCTGATTTTATGTTGCCCGTGCAATTTTGTGCTCATCGCATGGGCAAAAAGGGCAGACGGGCAGCCCACATTTTGCAAAACCTTATCCAAGAGTGGGATAAAAAGGTTCAGCAGCATTGCCAGTGTGTGTAGTGAGGAGTTTAGGAGATAGTTTGCTGCCGGTTGCTTATTTGAACTTGAGAGCTTCATCTCTGTTCTGAACTTCATTCTTAGCATTTCTAGGCTTCACTTCAGGACTCACTGGTGTCTTCATGGCCCTTGGAGGACTTTCATCATGTGGGCCCTTCCAGGTATCAGGCAGCCTTCTGTAAACCTGATAATGAGGATTGTGATCTCCGCTGATGACACCTCCTCTCAAGAGGAAGAGAAGGACAGAAGGGAGAGGAGGTCATGTGTCCCAATGCATCATCCAGGGGACCGACCTGTGGGAGACACAGGCACAAGGGGCGCAGGGCCAGCAGGTAGTCCAAGGTGGAAGGGACCACAGAAGATGCCACCATCCTGCTGCCAGGATTTACAGGCGGCAATGCAGCTACCTCAATATATCTGGGATGCAATGCCGAAGGAGGCTCTGCCTCCAGGAAGACCGTGACTTCCATTTGTCAGATGATTGGGCCTGAGATCACCTCCAACTGTGGGTGGAAACCCGATGCTAGTGGCTCTGAAGGTCGCAGTGGCCCTCAACTTCTATGCCCCTGGATCTTTCCAGAGGTCAGTGGGGAGAGTCCCAATCAGCTGCCCACAGTTGCGTCAAGCTGGTGACAAAAGGTCTGTTCAGGCGGGTTCCCCCACATCCAGGGTGCAATCAATTGCACACATGTGGCCATCAAGGTGCCAGAGGGTCAACAGGAAGGGGTTCCACTCCATGAATGTCCAGATAGTTTGTGACCACAAGACACAGATTCTGCCAGTCTACAAGGTACCTTGGCAGCTCCTATGACACTTATATCCTCAGACACTCCGAGTTGCTGAAGTTATTCAGTGCTCCAGCCTGACTGGATGGATGACTGCTGGGAGACAAGGGCTATCCATTGAAAAGGAGGCTTATGACACCTCTCTGCCAGCCAAGAATAGAGGCAGAGCAGCATTATAATAGGAGTTATGCCTCCACAAGGGCAGTGATACGGAGGACCATTCTTCTTCTGAAGATGCACTTCCTATGCCTGGACCGTTTGGGGGGGTGGGGGGGTGCTGGTGTGTGTGTGTGTGTGTGTTTGGTGATGGCGGCGCAGAAAGCAGTATGACCCCCCCACCCCACCAAAGCGGGTGTCACTGATAGTGGTTGCATGCTGCAACCACAATCTGGCACGGGCAAGGGGGGACCCACTGGAGGATGAAGATCTTGGTGCAATTCCACAGGCCAGAGGTTGAATCAAATAGTGAGTGAGAAGAGAAGCATGGTGAGGAGTACACTGAGGGCATGGAGGCAGACCTCTGGATCCTTCAGGGAAGCAGGGACACAAGGGACACCTTGATCCAATGCTCCTTCAGCTAGGCTGCCAAAGATCTGCTTCGACCTCATGCCAGGGCTGCAGCCTCCATCCTGGATATCTGAAAAGATCCTTTAATTTGAACCCAAAGTCCACTCAGTGCCTGTGCAATAAAGTATAGAGCCACTCTCGTCCAGCATTACATACTGGTGTACCCCTGCACCAAAAAAATCAAAAGGTGAAGCATATCAGGCCATTATGACAAAAATAAAATTTATCTCATTTTGACAATCCAAAAGAATTAACATAACCTTCTCTGGTCTTCATTTCTAGACCACAAAACATAAACAAAACGTTACACAACAGAAGATCACCCGTGAACTGTCTGTCTTGTGCTCATGGTGCTTTAAACTTATGTTTGCGAGTGCCACGTCTTGGTGACACCCCCCTTGCTGGCAGCAGCATTGGAGGCACCCTGCTGATTCTGTCCAGTTGGCCTTGATGACCTTGGCGGTTGTCCTCTAGCCAGTGGAGCCTGTGCTGTACCAGCCTGGGAGGGAGCGGCCAGTGCCACGGCTGGCATCTCCCCAGTCATCACAGCTTCATCAGCTGCCACCATCACTAGCAGAGAGGTGGAGGAGCTGCTGCCATCATCCAGAGTGCCCTAAGAGGAGCCTGCGGAGACAACAAGCAGCTCGTATGCCAACATGAGGTCACTGGACCTACATGCTTGCCATTGATGGATGGGCACCTAGCTGGGATATTGGGTGTCCAGGTCTGACCAGGTCATTGCCTATGTGAGGGCTCACAGGTCCGAGTGCAACCCCAGGAATCCATAATTCTGTTCTGTAGCTGCCTCTCCATGAGGGTCGCCACTCTGTCAATGGAGGAGGCAGTGCGCTTAGCCATGAGGGTCAATGCAGTGTCCATGCTCTGCATGGACTCCTCGACCAACAGAGACCATGGCACGCATACCCTCATGGATCTCTGCCCAATCCTCCCACATAACATGCTGGACATCCAGCATCTACATGGTGCCCCTCCAGCTCCAGGGCACCCTGTTCAAATCTGGATAGGATTAGGAAGTTAGGGGGGCCTCCGCCTATCCGTGACCTATCAATGTTGTTATGGGTTGTCTTCTCTTGAAAGGACAGAGGAGCATGGATTAGTCTACTGTCTACCTGCAGTGCCATTGCAGCCTGGCCAGCCCCACCTGAGGAACACCTTGCTGGGCACATCCAAGTCATGGCCCTTGAGCCGCAAGGCACTCGGTCCAACCAGCCAGGGCTCACCCCCTTGCCCAGTTCTGGCATCATTGACAGTTGGCACACAGGCTCTTACGCTCCTGAGTGCCACAATGTGGACAGCAAGCACACACGGCTTTGCTAGGATTGTAGGCTTCCTCATGGTGGAGAGTGCCATGGATTGCACTCTCATTGCTTTGAGCACACTGCATGTCAACTCGGCCCAATGTGTGAACTGAAAGGAATTCACTCTGTCACTGTTCAGCTGGTTTATGATCATAGGCCTTGAAGCATGCAGGATCACGCAGGTCAATGTCTGATATCCTGGCAGCAGAAATGATGCCTTTATTCTGTTGCAGTCCGTTGTGCTAACAGTATTTGAACCATCATGGCAAACCAATAGGTGGCTTCTGGGTGACGAGGGCTATCCTCTAACCACATGGCTGATGACTCTGGTGCTGGACCCATGTGCACGTATGCGGATGCATACAATGAAAGCCATGCTATCACAAAAATGTGATTGAGCAGACTGTTGCCACACTGAAAGAGTACTTGAGTAGCTTGGACCATTCTGGAGAAGAAGGATGTGAAGATTGATGGTGGTCTGCTGCAAATCATACGATCTCACCATCATAAGGGGATAGCTGTTCAGTGAGCATTTGGGATGGAGCAACATGAGGAGGAGGAAAGAAGGAGGCAACCTTTCTAGCTGGGTTGTCTGAACAACTCATCTGATTGTGATACCAGTAACCTCAACTCCAATTCCCCATTCACCAGTAGTTCTCCAGCTTTTCTCTTTGACAGTGACCATTACAGTGTCCACTTGGAAACAATGTAAAAATAAAAGTCACCACAAAATTCTAAACCAAATTTATCAATAAAATTATGCCATATTGCATATAAAAGTGAATCACTCTTGTCCATTCCCTTAGTGGCTGTCTTCCTGCTTTAGTCTGCCCTAGTGCTTCTATGCAGTGCTACCCCAGTGGCTTCTGCAGGCCTGCTGGGGCTTTCAGTGGAGGAGACTGCATTATGAATCTGCTTCCGGAGCTCCGCCTGCCTTGTATGTTGTACAGCTTTTTCTCAAGCTAAATCATCATTAGTTTGTAAGAAGTCTGATAGCTCCTTATCAATCATGCCGACAACTATATGGCATGGATTAACTCTTGTTTTAAGCCTCTGTAGCCACAACAACCGGCTTGTCCTAAAGATCAGTGATAAAATCGATGGATTCACCTGGCCTCTGGCTTATATGGTTGAATCTCACTCGTTTGATTACCAGGTTTTTCTTACAGCTGCAATAGGTATCAAACACCCTCAGAACCTCCTCGTAGGATGCCGATGTCTCCTTGACTCCTTGCTTCACCAGGACATTGTCTGCTATAGGTCCGATAGCATACAGACTACTGACCTGGTGTTTTTGTGCCTCCTCCTGTAAGCCCGAAGCTGTTTGGTACCTTTCAAACTGGCGCCTCCAAAGCTCCTATCATTGTCCTTGCTGCAGATCCTCGATGTTTCTGAAGTGCTGTGGAATGTGTAGTGACTTGATCAATTGATGCAGACATCTTTACCAGTTCACTTTCTGCCTCTTACCAAGGTAAGCCTTGTTTTCTCTTTCTTCTTCTTTGTGAAGTCAAGCTTCCACTTCTAAAGTGATGTTCCTAGGTTTTCTCCTATGGGTTTGAAATCCATGACACAGTTAGTTTAACCTGTTGCCTCCACCACTGCCACCATGGTTTTGATTGTTGTCCTATGCTTCATATTGCTTTTGGGTTCAACGAGGTTCATCTTGCACTTTGAGTGACTTGGATATGTGCTGTATTCAGTTTTTCCTAAAATTATTTATTTATAACTAAGACTGCATGGTAAGGAACATTACTCTTTACCGGACTGTTCTGTGACCTCTTTTGGAGTCCCTTGGTCATCTGCTCAGATGTCATGCTTACATCATCATTAACATCATTGCCTAATTAATATTAACATTAACCCTTTACTCTCCATCTTCAGTGCCATTCAACCATCCCTATCCACTCTTTCCCCTCTTCTCCACTTTCTGCCCTTCCTATCCTTTTCCGTTTCACATCTCTCTTCTCTTTCATCTTCTGATTGTTAGGGAAGGAAACAGTTAAAGAAATTCAATTGCTAATTATTAGGTAATTAAACGTAGTACCAATTTGGCTATATAAAAGGGATAATAGCTGAGACTAGTGCTGTCTGTGGAGAGTTTTATGACAAGAAATAAAACTCTGTCTGAAGTAGTCTGTCTTGCTTTTGGTTTTCATTTCTAAACAACTATTGCAACTTAACAGTGGTAGCAGAGAATGGTTGCTGCTTGTAAGTAATAGATTGGAAATTAAACTTTCTTCTGACAAACTGTATTTGGAGTTAACTTTATGATTATGATTACCCACTTTTGTTTTCTGAGAGTGAACCCCATGTGCAATGGAAGAATGAAGTAACTATGTGGACATGGATTATGTCCTTGCTGAAGAGAAGATGAGGAAAGGCCTTGGTGCTTTCATTACCATACAAAAGCAAAATAAGATGCAAAGTATTTTTGGAGTTGGAGCCTGAGCATTTGAACACTGATGAAGGTTTGGAAATGTTATTAGAAAGTTATGGATAAGATCTATCAGAAGGATGACTTATTAAGTGCTTACGAAGCATGGTCCTTTTTTGGACAAATTTAGAAAGTTGGAAGAAAGTTCCATAGAAGAATAAATATTGGAATTCAGTAGACTATATGCAAGAGTGCAAAAGTTCTGTCTAGAAATTCCCAATCGGTGCTGGCGTCCAAGATACCAGACTGTGCCAAAGTATTGAATATGGACAGGCTTCTAGTTCTAATGGGAGTTAAGTTTGCGGAAAGACACACACTGCTAGAACAGATGTCAGAAGCTCTTTAAAAAAAAATTCTTCAGAAAACATTCCTTTCCGGCAATGTTCGTGGCGCAAATGAGCCATTTGGCGGTAAGACAGAAAATGGAGGGTACAATGTCAATGGGATGGCGAAATTTTTTAGAAAAAGGATGCAGGTGTCTGTACAAAAGGAGATTTGTAACCAGAAACAATGAGGACAGAAACACCTTGGACAATTATGGGGTGAGAAAAGAATTAGGGATTTATGACAAAAGAATGAACACCAGAAATGCCCAGGGTGTGACCATTTGGTGTTTCAGATGCATTCAAAATACCATTATGCAATGAACTGTCCTAAACAATATAAGGTGTTTGAAATTAAACATGAGACAGGAAACTCAGAAGATGGAGATATTGACCAAAGAGAGGGCATTGTATTAATTACAAGAAGTTTCAGCCTGGTGATGAAATGTGTTGGTGGCAGAAACCTTCAACTGTGCAGCACTAGATAGCAGATGCACATCTACAGTCCGTGGAATAGACTAGTTAAAATGCTACCTGGACTCCTTAAATGACAAGGACTGGAATAGGGTTAAAGAATTTGAGTTCTACCAGTTTTAGATTTGGAGATGATAATACCCTGAAATCTTTAAAAAGGGTAGTGATTCTCTGTAAGATAGCTGGAGTCAATCATTTCATCAGCACAGATGTAGTGTCTAGTGAAATACCATTACTGTTGAGCAGACCATTGATGAAGAGAGTGCAGATGAAGCTGGAAATGGAAAATGACAAGGCCATTGTATTTGGAAAACCTGTGGATTTACAATTTATGCAATCTGGATACTATAATGAAACCTAACTTTTCTACTAAGGAGATTAAAGAAGTCTTATTAGCGTACTAGGAATTTGGAAAACAAAAAGCAAATTGTTAAAATTGCATCGGAAGTTTGCCCACCCTTCTTAGTAAAGGTTAAAAATTTTGCAAAGGGATGGAGATGACGCTAAACTTAGAGGAGATAAATGACAGATGTGATATATGTAAGAAATACAGAAGGACACTGTCATCGCCGATAGTGCATCTACCTTTAGCGAGAAATTTCAATGAAGTTGTGGCGATGGATTTAAAGGTGTTGGATAAAGAAAATAATTTTTTTATTCAACATTTCGTAGATTTGGCGACAAGGTTTAACCAGTTAAAAATCATATACAATAAAGGAAAGAAAATAATTGTGGATCAGCTAAAGAAATAGTGAATAGGGACTGGATTGGGATCACCAACTAAATTTCTCACTGATAATGGCGGGGGGGAATTTGCTAACGACGAGTTTCAGGATATGTGCGAAAACATGAATATAATAGTTATGCATACAGCAGCAGAAAGCCATTTTAATAAGGAAGGAATCAGGTGGTGATAGATGAGATGCTTCATAAAATATTGGCAGATAGACTAAACTGTAAATTAACATCATCTCTAGCATGGGCTGTCCATGCCAAGAATTTACTGCAGATGGTTGGGGGTTATAGTCCATATCAGTTGGTTTTTGGTAGAAACCCAAAAATTTCTTCAGTCCTGAGTGATCATCCCCCAGCTTGGGAGGGAACTACAATTAGCTCTACCTTTTCTGAGCATTTAAATGCACTACACGTGGGTAGAAGAGCGTTCCTTTAAACCAAAGTTTCAGAAAGAATCCGACGAGCTCTAAGACGCAATGTATGACCATCTGAAACTATTTTCAATCAGGGAGGCATGGTATATTATAAAATAGAAGGACTTACCAAGTGGAAAGGCCTGGAAAAGATTATAGATAAAGATGGTAAAATAGTCATTTTACAACATGGGAATCAGACTATTTGGGTATGCTCACCAAGGTTAGCTGGCGCGGATTACAAATTTGCAGGTTCAGAAAGTGTTGTAGGAAGTGATGAGGAACTATTGTACTTCTCATACCCATATGTTGCATGATTGTGAGGACCATGTAGCTGAAGTTGACAGGGTAACTGAAGATGGAGACAGTAATTTGGATGAAGAAAATGAGGTAATTTGTCCTGGAGGACAACTGCCGAAAGTTGGCACTAAATTACGCACTTGCCAGAAGGGACCAGTCAATGGCAGGAAGTGACAATTCTAGGTAGAGCAGGGAAAGCCACTGGAAAATGTAAAAACTGGTTAAATGTACGAGATAAAGATCAAGAGGTTATGCCTATGGATTGGGAACATGAAACACAAAAATAAAAGGCTTAGGAAAGCAGTAGGAGTTCAGATAGTGGGTCTGGGAGTGAACATCTCTCTAGGAAGAGATCATGAACTGTTGAAAGAACATCTATAAATGGAAGAGGGAGATCAAACAGTAACAGTCTGGAGCATGATCAAGGGAGTAGCTTAACAAGGTCAAGGAATATGGCACAGACTGGTAACGCAACAAGGAGCAGAAGCCCATGTAATCAAGAAGTGTTAGTAGCTTCAAACAAATTAAACGATCAATTAATAAAGGATGCCAAACAGCAAGAACTACATAGTTGGAAAGAATTTGGGGTATATACAGAGGTGCCAGATAAGGAAAAACCAGCTCTGTCTCATTGATGGATAAGCTCAGAAAATGTGCTTCCTGATGGGACTTTTAAAACTAAAGCCAGGCTAATGGCATAAGGGTTTGAAGAAAGGTTGGGTGACCAGGATATGAGTAGATTCACCTATGGCAGGGCAAGTTAGGCTAGAGATCTTTTGAGCTCTATTAGCTACAAATGCTTGGGAATGTAAGACCATAGATATTAAAGCTGCTTTTTTGCAGGGACACCAACTTTAAAGGGAAGTTTCTCTCTGCCCACCAAAAGCGGCGCCAAACTCAGAATAAATGTGTTTAAATGGTGCCTCTAGAGTTTGGTATTTCTCAGTGAGGTCAGTTTTGTTAAAGTTGGGCTGCCTTCAGTTGGAAGCAGACCTGGCAATGTTTTATTGGCACCGTGGAAGGAAACTTGCAGGTATATTTATGATGCATGTAGATAATTTTTTGTGGAGTGGTAATAGCAAATTTGAAACTGTTGCCGTTAATGGGCTCAGAATGGAGTTTAAAATTGGAAGTCAGGATTCTGGTACATTTAAGTATAATGGATTGGAAAGCAGACAGAGCAGACCACAAGTCCTTTTACAGCAGCAATCCTATTTAGAGAATGTCAATCCCGCTGCAATTTAGTTGTGGTAGGGTGGTAGGTACAGTGGCTTCTGAAACAGAAAAAGAGGAACTAGGATGTCTAATTGGGCAACTCAGTTGGCTAGGCAAACAAACAAGGCCAGACATCAGTTTTGACATTTTGAAATTGAGCACTAAAATGAACGGTCCTAAAGCTGAAGAAATCATTTGGGCAAACAAAACATTGACAAAATTAAAAATGGAGCAGTGTGTTGAAATTCCCATCTTCGGGTAATGTTAGAAAAATGAAACTGGAAGTGATGCATCTTATGCAAATCTATGTGATGGGTTTTCGAGTGCAGGAGGATTTATAATATTTCTTGTGGGTGGGAAAGCAAACGCTGCCCTTTTGGCACAGGAATCTAAAGATACGAAAAGTTGTGAAAATTACCTTAGCAGCAAAGACTCTCGCCTTTGAGGTGGTAGGTATGGCATTCTTTATATCAAAGAAACTGACAGAAATTTTAAATGGAAAAGGGTATTCAGGAATGGTACCTATCAAATGTCTTATAAATAACAAGTCACTTTGGGAAAAATGTTCACTCTACTAAGTGCGTTAATGAATTGACATTGTGAGAATAAGGAGATTGCCAAGATCAAATGGACTGATAGTAGCTACCAATTATCTGACTGTTTCACGAAAAGAGGAGCATGCTCCAAGAAGTTACTAGAGATCCTCCAAAGAGGGAAGTCTTTTTCTTTTAAGAAAAAATACTTTTGTGTGGACATATGTGTATACATGTTTTTATTTAAGGAGGGGGATAAAGTCAATTTATTGAATAAAAAATATATATTGATGTTTGTTATTACCACTTTTTGTGTGATTATATACATTTCAGGGTTACTTTTTTAAGAAAAGGAATCTATTAGGAAGGAAATAGTTAAAGTTCAATTGCTAATTAAGTTATTTAACTAAGTATTCATTTGGTTGAATAAAAGGGATAACAGCTGAGACTAGTGCTGTCTGTGGAGAGTTTTTTGATAAGCAATGAAACCCTGTCTGAAGGAGCCTGTCTTGGTTTCGTCTTCATTTCTAAACAATTGTTGAAACTTAACACTGTCCTCTCCCTCCACCTCTTATCTCCCCACACTGGCCCAGTATCACCCACCCCTTCATTGTCCACAAGTGTTCCATCTGCTTCTCAGACTAGTCTTGCTTGCACTTTCCTCATCCTGTCCCCTCCTCATTCCTACAACCTGCCTCTCCCCTTCACTTCCTACCTGCCCTTGACTCCTGCTTTTTCTGCCTAGATTCACTTCCGAATGCCTTTTAACATGCTTATCCTAAATTCTGGACCCAATCTTGATTACTTATGTGCTTATATTAATTATAGTACCGTGGAGTATGTGTTACGTTAAAACATCTACAGTTCTTGTTGCTCCTGTAGATGGCGCAATGATAAGCATTTCCAATGATAAAGGCAAAATAGCTACTATTTTTTGTGAGAAGTACATCACTCCATGATTGTACAATCGGAGTCCCACAAAACACCTGAAATGTCTTTCGGTTGCTATTTTTTTTTTCAGTAACCAGAATTTCTAACATCCAAAGTAAGGCCTTAACAAGACAATTGCATATGTTATTTCACGATAACATAATTAAACTGGTCCACTAGATTATCTTTTATCTGTTTCAATGCTTTCATTAATTGAAGGCCTTCAGGTTTTTTTCCCAAAAGCTCAGTCATGGAATAAATAATTTGGTCTTGGTGTAATATTATGAGCGGAATTTTTATTGCTCAGTTTGAGATTTGCTGTACATATTTCCCAGGATTTATCAGTGCCGTTCTGTCAGCTATACTGAGGAATATTTCTCTTTCTAAACCTGCATTCTGCTCAAGTTTATCAAAATTATTTGAAGAAAAGTTAAACGTCAAATTTCTAAAGCTTTACCGAGGTAAACTGTATATTGAACATTTTTAAAAACTTGTCCAATAGAGAAATAATGCTCTGTACATTTAATGTGGACTTTGTATGTTTTATAAATCTCAGGATGTAAAAAAGGAGACTGGTGACAAGGGAAGAGAAGGGATGAGTGAAATAGGTGTGAGGGGAGAAAGAATTTGATTTCTTTTGTGTAATGTTCCTTCAATTTAAGAAAAAATCCCCAGTTAAATATTGAAGCCTGCTAATGAACTCACCTGTGTTGTATTAGTGATTAGCAAAGGTCAAAGATAACACCTTCTACCTGTTGTTAGAAACTCTTTGTTCCAAAATCTGTGTGGTAGCAAGGGGAGGGAAAGAGAAAGAAAGTTGAACTCTGAAAACAAATGGGGCCTTTTTGAGGGGAAAAAGGGAAGGAGAAAAATAGGTTGAGAGTGAAGGGTCCTGTGGCCTCTCTCCACCTGCCCTTTGGCAAGTGAATGGGTTCATATATAGGGAAGGATAAAGAGGTTGAGTAGTAAGTTCAAAGGGGAAGGAGTGGGGTTATTGATGCAAGTGAAGGTGCAATAGATAGAAGTGTAGGGGTAGTATTGGGAGTGAAGATGTGGTAGGAAGAAGTGGAGGGGTACTGTTGGGAATGATGGTGTGGTAGGGAGAGATAGGGAGATGTTTGGTGCATTAAGGTCTGGGAAAGCCTGACTAATTGGTAGAGGGAGAGATACACATTTTCCCTACAAGCACCCAAGTGTAGCCTGCAGTTATTAGTGGCTCCTTTCCCTGGTTCACAATCAACCTTTTTTTCATAAAAGGAAAAGACGGAGAGAAACAAAAGAAGAGTTAATGGGCAAAACATAGAATAGAGAGAAACAGAATCGGAGCTAGAGAGGCAGTAACATGCAGAGATGGGTAAGAGACCATATTCTCTGTCATACTGTGCGGAGTGCCATAGCAGACTGAATGGCTTACATAAAAAGTCTACATCAAAATGCTGGAAAATGAAGTAAAAATGTCAATCGACATTTTAGGGGGAACAATGTTTTCAGATCCCTTAGAAAATAGAAAAATTCTGCATTCATTTTACATAAACCTCAGTTTACTGTGGAATCTGGTCAGAAGTAAAAAAGCAATTCTATCATCTTCTGACCCTCAGACAGTGGGCGGAACCTTGTGGAGGCAACTGGGTCTTTGGCTGCCGGCTGGAGAGCTAGGAAGACCCCTGCTTGATCTCTTTTTGGGAAGGCTGCTACATCTTGTGCCATGTGGGCATTTAACAGGCCAGTGGTGGGCATTCCTTCAGGATCAAGGATCCCAAGGACAGAAACTCTTCTGTACTCTGCAGTGCCACCGGCGAGATGGTGGCAGTCGTTAGCTACGTGCCTTGGATTGAGGAGGGCACAGGGATCTTATTGGGCTGCGATGTCACATGGGAGGGAGGTTTGATGGGGGTCACCAGCAAGGGCAGGGGGCTGACTCTCAGCAGGCACCCCTCTTTTCCATTTCCAGGTCCCTCAATCAGGCACTGAGTGCCTTTGAATGAGGGGCCTCCTTCCCCCTGGGAGCCTGCAAACAAACATGCCGGGGTTTGCTTGTGCTCTCCAGATGAGAACATCCACAGGCCTTCTTGCCCTGGACTTAATTGGAGTGGAGGTGGGAAGGCAGTGGAATCCCCACCCACCACCTTCCCACCCGATTTAAATGCATCCCTGTCACCAAAGTCACCATGGCTGAGGGCACAAGATTCTGCCTAATATTTCAGGACAACGATTAAGAACAATTTAGCAATATGTGATTTCTATATAATTTGTTGAATTACTGGAGCACAGTCAACCACAGATACAGAGTAATTACGCTGTCAATTGAGCTCCTTAGTGTAAAGCAGCTGAGCTGCACTAAAATCAGGACATCATTAATGAAAAAAGATGTGGGTATTTTGAGTTCAGTCTGGGTACAGCTACTGCTTTTATTGAAATAAATTGGGGGGAACTGGTGTCATCTTTGCAATCTGACTCTGCAGTGTTCAGCAGTGCAATGGGAACAGATCTCCAACGTCAATAAGCTGAGAGTAATGCCTAGAGTTCACTTTCCCAGAACAGGATGAAAAATACTATAATGTAAGTGCCTTAATGCATGAACTTACTGAGCAGCAGTGGCCTGTCACTGCAGGATCTGTAATTCACAAATACCTGAGTGTTGTGTGCGCCTCATACATGCATACCTTGCCTCACTGCCTACTGATGTATGTAAACCCTAAAATAATCACAATGCTTATTTCACTCTCCTTCAGCATCAGTAGGTTTTAAAAAATTCTTTCATGGGATCTGGGCCTCACTAATCAGGTCAGCATTTGTTGTCCATCTCTAATTGCCCTTGAACTGAGTAGCTTGCTAGGCCATTTCATAGGGCAGTTAAGAGTCAACCACGTTGTGGGTCTGGAGTCACCAGGTAAGAATGATGGATTTCCTCCCCTGAAGGACATTATTGAACTAGGTAGGTTTTTATAACAGTCAATAATTTCATGGTCACCATTACTGAGACTAGCTTTTAATTCCAGGTTTCTTAATAATCAATTTAATTTATTAGTTTAATTGTTAGGATTTAAATCCATGTCCCAAGGGTTTTAGCCTGGGCCTTTAGATCACTAGCTAGCAACATCACCACTATGCCACTGTCTCCCCATATTGTGCAAGGATAGTTTTGATAATTTCAGGTATGTTGAATATCTAACATTTCTCACCTGTGAAAAATGAGCATGGCCATTGTGAAAATATCTTGTTTGTATCAAAGGAGGTTCCAAAATTGATGATACATCAAAGTTTTCAGGGCAAGTTTTCCTCAAACATGGCAAGGCATTCATATTCAGAGAAGATACTAGATGGGATTTGTTGTTTTTCACTAGTTCATGGGATGTATCACTGGGAAGGCCAATATTCATCATCTATCCCAAATTGTCCTTGAGAAGGGGTAGTGAATTGCTGCAGTCTAGGTTTTACCGATACACTCACAGTGCATTTAGAGAGGGAGTTCCAGGATTTTGACCCAGTGACAATGAAGGAATGGTAATATAGTTCCAAGTTAGGATGGTGTGTGACTTGGAGGGGAACTTACAGGTATTGGTGTTCTTGTGGATCTGTTGCCCTTGCCCTTCTAGGTGATAGAGGTCGCAGGTCTTGAAGCTGCTGTCAAAGGAGCCTTGATGAGTTCCTGCAGGGCATCTTGTAGATATACACTGTGGCCACTGTTTGTCAGTGGAGGAAGGATTGAATATTTAAGGTGATTGATGAGGTGCTGTTAAACGGCTGCTTTATCTTGGATGGTGTTGAGCACCATCAGCTGTTGGAGCTGCATTCATCCAGGCAATTGGAGACTATTTCATTGCACTCCTGACTTCCACCTCATTGATACTCTTTCGAGTACAAACCTGTTTCCATCTGTTTCAGATGAAGTCACATTGTTCCATAGTTTGCCATTGTGAGATTTGAACTCTTGATACTCTTTCGAGTACAAACCTGTTTCCATCTGTTTCAGATGAAGTCACATTGTTCCATAGTTTGCCATTGTGAGATTTGAACTCTTGATCTTGGGGTTACAAACCCAGTACCATAACCACTTGGCTATTTAGGCCAAGCAACACGTTTCCATCTGTTCCTATTCAGATGAAGTTACATTGTTTCATAGTTTGCCATTGTGAGATTTGAACTCTTGATCTTGGGGTTACAAACCCAGTACCATAACCACTTGGCCATTTAGGCCTTCCACCTCATTGATGGTGGATAGACTTTGGGGAGTCAGTAAGTGATTTACTTACCACAGAATTCCCAGCCTCTGAACTGCTCTTGTAGCTGCAGTATTTATATGCTTGGTCCGGTTTAGCTTCTACTAACCCACAGGATGTTGATGGTGGGGGGATTCCACAATCGTAATGTGGAAACACGTTCTTGGAGACTTATTAGTCAAACGTAACAAACTTTATTTACACAAGAGCTTCTGTGGCTGCTTGTATCTTGCCAGCCCCTCATACAACCATTTCCTAGAAGACTCCTCCCCTAGAATTTAATCCCCCACACTAGCTACACGTTGGTTGAACAAATTACCTGACCCCTACTAAGTCGAACTGATCTTAAAGCGACAGTCATCACATCCCTCCCCCCCTTAACTCTTCTGTACATCTTTTCAGTTAACAATCACTTTATACAATTAAACCAAGAATTTCCTGAGTTCCAGACATAATTACATATTTCGTTAGACTGGACTTCAATTACACAACACATACAATAGACCCCATAGTTATAAATTAAGCCTTTGGGGTGATTTTCAAATTTGCGTCGAGTGGTGTGGTTTGACAGATTATGAGGCTTCTACTGGATTGATATTTTCCAGGACTGTACTAACGGGTACATCCTTTGGTACACACAATTCATAATCATTAGCTTCCACAGGGATGACTTTGACATTTATTAGAGGCTGACCAGAATCTTTGGTGCACACAGGTTAACCAACACTCGCTGGTAACATTGACTGCGGGAGTGTTTTTCTACCCCTCAAGTGGTCAATGTGCTTCCGAATGATCCGTCCCTCTATCCCTTCTTGATATGAAAGAGGTTCCATCTCAGACTACCCTTCTGGGAATCCACCTAGGACCACCAACTAAGTTTTTCACATACACATTTTCATTACTTGAACTTCCTAGCTCTACTGTGAGAATCATGTCTCCTGGTTGTACTGACTTGACTCTACCCTCCCCTGCAAATTTGGAAACACAAGACCTAACCTTGTCCTGAGACGACATTTCACTAACAGTTCAGCAGGAAGAACACCTGTTGTTGCATTGGGGTGGTACGGTAACTCAGTAGGAAATGTGAGGCTCTTGTTGCTAAAGATCTACCTGATAGTCTTTTCATGCCAGATTTAGAAGTTTGGACGGTTCTCTCTGCTAAGCCATTTGATGCTGGGTGGTAGGCTGCTGTCTTTGTGTTTAATACCATTTGAGTGGTGATGTTTTGAAACTCCTTACTCATGAACACTGCCCCAAAGCCATATGGAGAGGCATAACATGTCAGTATTAGTTCCCTCAATGGGTCGAAGTGTACAAGTCGGCTTGAAGACTGCAGCAATTGCTTCAACTTGTTGAAAGCTGTTTCCTGAGGAATTCCCCAAGACCAGCAGTAGTACATTAGTGGGGTGTGTAAGGGGGTCAGCACAGTGGATAGATTTGGAAAAAACCGGCCATAATAATTGACAATTCCTAGAAATGATTTAAGTTCAGACACGTTCGTAGGGGAAGGTGCTTCTTTTATGGCCCTGACTTTCTCCTTGACAGGGTGTAAACCTTGAACATTGATCCTGTGTCCCAGGTAAGTCATCTCCTTGGGTTGAAAAGTGCACTTTTCTTTCTTGAGGCAAACTCCAGCCTCCTGAAATCTTTTTAACACCCTTTCTAAATTTGCCAGATGTTCAGCCTTAGTGGTCCCAGTGATGAGTACATCATTGAGGTATATCACAACCTATGGCAACCCCTGTAGTAGGCTCTCCGTTGTGTGTTGGAATATTGCACGTGCTGACAAGACACCAAAAGGCAGGTGCCTGTACTGAAAAAGCCCTTTGTGTGTGTTTTATTGTGACATATCCTTGGGAACCATCACCAACTCGAGCTGTTGGTAGGTGTGACTTGTGTCCAGCTTGGTATATTACTGGTTCCCAGCCAGTCTTGCATAACGATCTTTGATTTGTGGAAGAGGATATTTGTCCAGCTTTACAGCCTGATTGATAGTTTGTTTGTATACATCGCAAATGCAGATAGTCTTGCGGGCTTCAAGACAGGGGCAAGCCCACTCCGAAAACTGAACCGGCTGGATAATACCTAGTTCTTCTAACCTCTAGTTTGGCCACCACTTTCTCACTTATGATACCAGTCTAGCTCTGAAAAATCAGTGTGATTTCCAGATCCATGTAGATTTTGACTTCTAAGCCTTTAATTTTGTTTAACTTGTCCCGGAAGACACTATCATATTTTCTTAACAATTCTGCAACCCCCCTGTTCTCACCTGGAAAACGTCAGCCCAATTTAACTTTATTTTCTTGAGCCAGTCACGGCCCAGAAGGCTTGGCCCCTCAACCATTACTACTATGATAGGTAGCTAGGCAGGCTGCTGTCCATAGATTACAGGCACAATGGTGGCACCCCTCACCTTCTTCTCCGGCGTATGTTTTCAGCTTGGCTGAAGTGCTCGCTAAATTTAAAGGCTGGGGACCCCCTCTCAAATACTGGAATGTATGCTCACCCATCATAGTGACTGATGCACCTGTATCTGCTTCCATCTTTAGAGGCTTCCCATTGACAGTGTAACATTGATTGGGTCTGGGTTAACAACCTTGAGGCTGAAAAGAGAGAAAATGTCAGACTTACTGATACTGGGGTCTTCTACACTGTGTACTTGTAACCTCTTGTTGGTTTGGCTATTTGGCTGCCTGGGCCAAGCCCTGCATTGTCTCCTCGGGTATCCTTTTTTCCCACAATAATGGCACTCAGCCTTCTTAAATCAACAAGATTCAGGAGTGTGGTTACTCCCACATAGATAATATTGGATCTTAGGAATCACTGCTTCCGCTGTATCTTTTTGATCTGTAGCTTACTGGAACTGCTTCTTCCTTCTTTCCAGTAGTTTTGACCGATTTGGCACCACAGCTGGCTGCCGGTTCCCGCTCTAATTAGTGTCACTCTGCGCACCCTGCAGTTCCAATGCATCTGCCTCAGCGCTTTCCATAGCGAGTGCAATCTCCATCGCGCATTTGAAATCTATATCAACTTCTGCTAACAACCGACATTGTATGGCATCATTACACACACCACAAACTAATTGTTCCTGCAGCATATCACTTAGGGTTGTACCAAAATTGCAATGCTTTGATAATTGTTTGAGTTTTGCAATGTACATCACAATCAATTTCCCTGGGGCTCACTTGCGAATTAAACTTAAAACGTTGCATTATGACTGAAGGTTTCGGTTGGAAATGACCCTTAAGTAGATCCACTAACTCACTGAATGATTTGAAGTCCAGTGCGCTTGGAGCAGTAAGGCTGTGGATCAGACTATAAGTCTGGCTTCTACAAACGCTTAGGAGGAGCGCCTAACACTTCCCCTTGTCCCTTATTTCATTCATCTGAACGTAGAAACTAAGGCATTCGAAGTATTGACCCTATTCCTCTGGAGAGGAGTCGAACGGGTCTATCCAGCGGAAAAGAGGCATCTCAGTGAGTAATATAATTTCCTTTTCACAGTCGTTGATTAAACATGATACACTCAGATGCAGGCAGGAGACAGTGCCATGGTAGTTTTTCCTCGTTGCCGAATAGGGAAACAGGCTCTGGGAAGCTTCTTAGTCAAACAAAATGAACTTTATTTACACGAGAGCTTCTGTGGCTGCTTGTGTCTAGTCAGCCCCTCATACAGCCATTTCCTAGGAAACTCCTCTTTTAGAATTTAGTCCCCCATGCTAGCTACACTTTGGTTGAACTATTCACGTGATCCCCTACTAAGTCGAACTAATCTTAGTGAGTCATCACAGGTAATGTTAATGTATATCAAGGGGAGATGGTTAGATTCTCCCTTGTTGGAGATGGCCATTGCTTGACACTTGTCATTCGCGCCAAACGTCAACCCAATGCTGAATTTTGCTGTGGCTTGTCGCATGCTGGCATGAACTGCTTCAGTATCTAAGGAGTTATGAATGATACTGAACATTGTGCAATCATCAGCAAACATCCCCACTTCTGATCTTAAGATGGAGATAAGGTTATTGACGAAGCAGCTGAAGATGGTTGGGCCGAGAACACTACCATGAGGAGCTCCTGGGGCTGAGGTAATTGACCTCCAACAACTACAACCATCTTCCTTTGTGCTAGGTATAACTCCAGCCAGTGGAGCATTTTCACCCTGATTCCCCTTTACTTCAATTTTACCAGGGTTCACACTCGTTCAAATGCTGCCTTGATGAGGACAGTCACTTTCAGCTCTTTTATTCGTGTTAGCACCAGGGTTGCCATGAGGTCTGGAACCAAGTGGTTGATTGGAATAGAAACTCTTCTTTTTCTCTCAAAGTCCAAAACCCTGCAAGAATACCAATGGCTCAAAATATCACTCCCACCTTTTAATTCAGTTCTATGAACTGATATATTGGTGGTCAGTTTGTTTTTTGTTTTCAATAATTTACATAGTTTTGTGGTAGTAGTTTCAAAGTTCCTTTAATGTATATCATATATTCTAGTCATTATAGCTGTTGTTTGGGGATTAGTGCTGCAGCTGCTGGAATGTTTTATGTGTAATAACAGAAAACGTTTATTAAAGGCATCTGAAGAGAATTAATCAAATTCTGGAAGACTGGTTCTTCAAATGTTGACTGGACATTACTGGACTAGGCTTTACCCACATTTTACTTAAGCTATATAAAAAATACACATACTATAAAACTTCAAAGAATTTATATAGCTTATTTTGACTAACAAAATGTAAAATATTCACATGATATTATAAGGATTTTAAACACTAATGTATTGAGCAAAAATAATAAAAGATTAAACACTTCCAAACTCTCCTTTTCTTAGCATGTGTCACTTTTTTAAGAAATGTAGCACCCAAGAAACACCTCAGCATCAGCAACAACTTCCATCAGTCTAATGCTCCTCAAATTTGAAAAGATATCTGTGTTTTTTAGGATGGTAAGAAACAATGGATATCAACTGAAGAATTTTAAAACGAAATTGAAGGAAGTCAGAGTAGGAAAGAAAAGTCCAGTCAAGAGAAGAATTTTATAGATGGCTTTTTGCTGGTAAAGGAATAGAGGGACTGACAAAGGGATTTGGGGAGGGAATTCAAGGTCATACAGTGGCTGAGGGACAGTGATCAATGGTGGAGCAGAGGAAGGGGAACAAGAAGTAAACCAGTGTTGTGGGACAGAGGGTGTGCATGGACATATAATGAGTCATGGAGGAGCAAAGCTATTGGTGGACTAGAAAATGATTCTTAAGTCAATGTTTGCACTAGAGACAACAAGGGCCATATTTTCGTGTCAGAGGCAAGAATCGGAAGTGGGTCTAATCACGCTGTAGCAATCCTGCCTCTGTCTCCAGACTGCTGGCAGGTAGGATTTTCTGGATTAGGCAGTTGGGTAGTCATCAAGAGCCCATAAAACATCACGAGTAAACAATCAGACTTCAGAACTGCTACCTCAAAAGATGTCTAGACTGAGTAATGGGAAAAGATGAAACATTTCCACTTGGTTATCATACCAGGCTACCTTTTGAATAGTTTGTAATGTATGCTACTTTTTATCATTTAGATGAACTTTAAAAAAAATTCATCTGAAGGCTTCATCACATTTCTAATGTTGGTCATTTACTTGACAGCTTGCCAGTTGGCAGAAGTAACAACCTGGCAAATCCATTGTTTAAGGGCTGTTATGTCTTCCAATCATAGCACTGTCATAACTCGCCTTACTGAACACAGATACAACTCGTGCTACATCATTTAATGATGAATTGTAAAGGAGGAAAAACCATTTTATTTAGCTTTTCCTATGCCCACTCCATAGTTCACACCACCATGCAAAATGCAACAGCTGCTAAAGTCCAGCTGCTTCTGTGAATATTAAAAAAAATTAGCTAGGGCGGGCTTTCAATGAGCCTGCAACACTGTCAGTTGCCTCCTTCATAAAAGCCATGGGTTCCAGGATCTCATGAAAATGGCCGAGGGTTGGAAGGGTGATGGGAATACCAGGTGTGCTGCTTAGCAGCAGTTTTGTTCAGTTTCATCTTGGTTTGGTCCTAATCAGGATCATAAATGGAGACGTTACGCTGGATTTTCATCTCCTTTGCTCTCTATGCGCCTGACTGCAAAATCTGTTCTCATTAAAGTCAGATTGAGAAAGAACAAAAGCAGAAAATGCTGGAAATGACAACTGGTTTGGCAGCATCTGTGAAGAGAAGAGCAGAGTAAACATTTTAGGTTAATGATCTCTCATTGGAACTAGGAGAACTTTTCTCGGCATTCCTTCTCAACTTAATGGAGAGGGAGCAGCAGCTTTGGGAATTGTAAGCTTCTGGAAATTCCCTACACTTCTTGATGAGTAAGTGGAGCTGGCAGATCTGAGGCCTGGGAGGGATTGTTTTAAAGGCAATCAGAGCATGAAAACCCAGAGAAGAATGGTGCAGGCTGTCAGATGGGAGCTGGAAATGGTAGTCAGTACAACCTCCATCATCCCAAGAGCTGCCATAGAGTGCAGGAGAAGGTTGATGATCTTGCAAATATATTCAAACTAAGTCTAGGCTATGGTGCAATACACGTTCTCTACCACTCATACAACTTCACCCATCACATTACCTATCATGACACTGACCAGTAGTACCTGAGGCTGTAACCAGCATACTTGGACCTCAAAGTGGGTGCAGATCTCACTGCCTGTGGATAATGTTAATGAGCTCATTTCCTCAAAATCCCCTCAATGCTTTGATGGGAAGGAACTAAGTTGTCGAACTTGGTTCAGTGGTAGCACTTTTGTCTTTAAGTTAGGAGGGTGTGGCTTCAAAACCTGCTTTAGAGTGTTGAGCACAAAACATAGGCCAACACTTCAGTGCAACATTGAGGGAGTTCTGCACTGTTGCAGGTGCCATGTTTTGGATTAGTTAGTGAACTAATATTCTATCTAAGCTTGAAAGTGGATGTAAAGAACAGGTAATGTGGTGTTCTAGCCAATAATTATTCTTCCATCAACATCAGTTTAAAAACAGATTATCTGGTTATTATTTTATTGCTTTTAGTGGGAACTTGCTGGGCTAAAAATTGGCTTAATCCATTCCTTTGGATGCAGGGTTTGCGATTTATGACTTGTCTGGGTTGGTTCCATGCAGGTGGACAGCATGTAGATTGATACTGCCACCTCATTACCATGGTTATAACCCAGGGCTTTTGCCGTGCTGACGGCTGCCTTTGTGTCCTGCAGCCTGATGCTGTTTGCACGTCATCTAGCCAGCCTTTTGCTCTTTAAGGTGGTCTGTCCCTCCTTAAGGAAAGCTGCACTGAATGATATTGCTGAAATTTAAAACATGGAAATGGAACACCAGGGCAGAGATAGTTCCAGCATGATGAATACAGTGCTGGAACCATAAGTGGTTGAGGTGGGAAGGAGAAGGAACACCGTGGTTCTGTAGGAGGCTGGGAGACCCTCGAGGACCACCTTCACAAGGGAGTGGGAGTGGTAGATAGAGAGGTGAGTTCCTGGTAACTGGCCCTAAGGAATTGGCAGCAACGCCACAAGATAGCTCACGTTCTTGCGCAGGTGGTGAAAGTCAGTGAAAGCTTCTTCACAGGACATGTACCCACCACACCATAACCTCTCATGTTGTTCAATGCACCACATCCCCATTACTCATCCATTGGCTCCTCTGACACTCAGAACTTAAATGTACCATCCAGATACCCAACCTTACCCTCCCATACTCACCAATGTTGCCAGCCTCATACTCTCATCTCTCTACATACAATGGCAGATACATCATACAAACTCAGTGCAACACAATTTGACATTCTGCTCTTTCTCTTGCAATATATGGTGGCATGCAATAGGAGGGAGCCATTAAAAACCTAATTGAACACGATTTTACATTTTTGCAAAATGGGCAAGCAGGCAGCTCATATTTTGCAAAACCTCATCCAAGGGCGGGATAAAAAGGGTCAGCAATATTGCCAGTGTGAGTAGTGAAGAGTTTAGGAGTTAGTTTGCTGCTGGTTGCTTACTTGAACTTGAAAGCTTCATCTGTGTTCTAAGCTTCATTCTTAGCATTTCTAGACTTCATTCAAGGACTCAATGGTGTCTCCAAGGCCCCCGGAGGATTTTGACCCTTCCAGGTATCCGACAGCCTTCTGTTACCTTGGTAATGGGGATTGTGGTCTCTGCTGGTGGCACATCCTCTGAGGAGGAAGAGGGGGGCAGAAGGGAGAGGAGGCCAGGTGTCCCATTACAGCTTCCAGGGGAGCGACCTGTGGGAGGAGAGGCGCAGGCATAAGGGGCATAGGGCCAGCAGGTAGTCCAAGGCAGAAGGTGCTGCAAAAGATGCCACTATCCTGCTGCCAGGGTTTACAGGCGGTGATACAACTACTTCAGTATGTCCAAGGCGCCATGCCCACCGAGGTTCCGCCTCTCCAGGGAGACCATGACCTCCATTTGTCAGATAATCGGGCCTGAGATCAGCTCCGTCTGTGGGTGGACATCCCATGCCAGTGGCTCTGAAGGTCACCAGTGGTCCTCAACTTCTATGCCTTTGGATCTTTCCAGGGGTCACTGAGGGATCTTTGTGGAGTGTCCCAATCAGCTGTTCACAGTTGTGTCAAGCTGATGGCAGAAGCTCTCTTCAGTTGGATAGTGATATTTATTCATTTCTGTACGAACGAGGCCAGCTAGTCTGAGTGAGCCAGAGGCTTTGCAGTGCTTGCTGGGTTCCCCCACATCCAGGGTGCAATCGACTGCACACATGTGGCCATCAAGATGCTAGCGGGTCAGCTAGGCACTTTCATCAACAGGAAGTGATTCCACTCAATTAATGTCCAGATAGTGTGTGACCACAGGATGCAGATTCTGCAGCTGTGTGCAAGGTACCCTGGCTGCACCTATGACATGTACACCGAGACACTCCCAGGTGCCGAGGCTCTTCAGTGCTCCAGCCCGACTGAATGGATGGCTGCTGGGTGACAAGGGCTATCCATTAAAAAGGTGGCTTAAGACGCCTCTCCACCACCCAAGAACAGAGGCAGAGCAGCGTTACCTTACGAGTCATGCCTCCACAAGGACGGTGATAGAGGGCACCGTAGGTCTTCTGAAGATGTGCTTCTGATGCCTGGACATTTCAGGGGGAGCACTACAATAGCCCTAGAATGGGTGCCACTGAAAGTGGTTGCATGCTGCACTCTCTATAATCTGGCACTAGCAATGGTGACCCACTGGAGGAAGAGGATCTTGACGCAGCTGCACAGACCACAGCGGATGAACCCAGTGGTGAGTCAGAAGAGAAGCATGGTGAGGAGAACACTGAGGGCGTGGAGGCAGACCTTTGTATCCTTCAGCGAGGCAGGGACACCAGGGATGCTTTGACCCAATGCTCCTTCAGCTAGGCTGCCAAAGACCTGCTTCGACCTCATGCCAGGGCAGCAGCCTCCATCCCCATTGTTTGAAATGACCCTTTCAATTGAACGCAAAGTCCACTCAGTGCCTGTGCAATAAAGTTTAGAGCCACTCACATCCAGCATTAGATACTGACCTATCCTGCACCAAAAAATAAAGTGAACCATATTCAGGCCATTATGACAAAACAAAATCTATCTCACTTTGACAATCCAAACAAATTAACATAACCTTCTCTGATCTTCATTTCCATATCAGTAAACATAAACAAAACATTACAGAACAGAAGATCACCCGTGATCAGTCCCTTTAGTGCTCATGGTGCCTTAAACTTAGTTTGCAAGTGCTACATCTTGGTGCCTCTCTCGCTGGCAGCAGCATTGGAGGCAGCCTGCTGTTTCTGCTGTCTTGTTCGTCTTGATGACCATGGCGGTCGTCCTCTAGCCAGTGGAGCCTGTGCTGGCCCAGCCTGGGAGGGAGCAGCCAGTGCCACGGCTGGCATCTCCCCAGTCATTGCGGCCTTATGAGATGCCACAGTCACAGGCAGAGAGGTGGTGGAGCTGCTGCCATCATCCAGAGCGCCCTCAGAGGAGCCTGCAGAGACAACAGGCAGCTCATGTGCCAACTGGGCCTCACTGCTCACCATTGATGGACAGGCACCTAGCTGGGACACTGAGTGCCTCATTCATCTCCCACACTGGCTGAGGTCAGTGCCTGTGTGAGGGCTTGCAGCAACCCCAGGAACCTCCAATTGTGTCCCTGAAGCTGCCTCTCCATAAGAGTCGCCACTCTCTCAATGTAGGAGCAGTGCACTCCACCATGAGTGTCAACGCAGTTCTTATGTTCCGCATGGACTCTTCCACAACTGAGACTATTGCACGTATGCCCTCATGGATCTTCACCAGATCCTCCTGCACGTCACGCTGGACATCCAGCATCTGCTGCCTAATGGACAATTCCAGAGGCTTATCATCTGCCTTCGACTCAGCATCGTCCTGATCTCCAGTAGTCCTCCGACTGTCGGCACCCTGGGCATTCTCTGCCTCCTCCTGCTCCTCAAGTGAGTGTAAAGTGCCCTCACTGCTGTGCTCCTACATTCTAGCTGAAGTTCTAATGCCCACCGAGGTGCTGGTATCTGCGCAGGTTCCTGGTTTAGAAAGTGGGTGTGACACAGGTGATGTGAAGCCAAGTGGTCCTCTGGCATCAAGGGTGACTCTTCAGGGTGCAATTGAGTGCATGCTGTTGAATCTAAGGAAGAACAATGATATATCATTGGTTTAAGTCTACACACTGTCACTGTGCATGCCAGGCACCCTGGTGAGACAGTGGAGGTCTGCATCATGGTGCCCTCATCTTTCAATGATCAATGGGGAATCCAGTTTTGGGGCTCTCATCAGTGATGAGACTGCACAAGAATGTTTGCACCATCTGAAACATTCACCTCTGTGCACTGCACTCTTACCTTCATCTGACACCTCAGCCTCTCTGCGGCCGGCTGACTGAGGTGCGTGGTGCCTCTCCAGCTCCAAGGGGTCCTGCTCAAATCTGGTTAGTATTAGGAGGTTTGGGGGGCATCCACCTGTCCGCAACTTCTCAATGTTGTTATGGGTCATCTTCTCCTGAAAGGACAGAGGATCATGGATTAGTCCACTCTCTACCTGTAGTGCCATTTCAGCCTAGCCAACCCCACTTGAGGAACACCTTGCAGGACACATCTGAGTCATGGTCCTTGAACTAAAAGGCACTCGATGCAGGCAGCCAGGGCTCACCCCCTTGGCCAGCTCCAGGGTCATTGACAGTTGGTACCCACACCCCACTCCTCACAGGGGGACAGCCGGACCTTAACACTTCACCACACTGATCCATGTCAACATGGTACTCGCCCTTGCTGAGCGCAGCAGGTTGTTAAACCTTTCGTGGCACTGCACCCATGTATGCCACATGACATCATGGCTGCTTACCTGGGCTGCCACCTCCTCCTGTACTCTTTTTTGTCAGGTGTGGTGGCCTCCTCCTTACATCTCTGGGGACGAGGGTGTCCCTCCTGACAGCTGCCTCCTCCAGGAGGACTACAAGGCACTTGTCTGGGAGGGTGGGGCCAAGTGCCTGCCAAACCTGCCCTCCTGCCTGGCATCTCCAGCCGCATTTGAGGCCATGGCTTCGGCCTTCAGAACGCAGAAGATATGTTCTTCCCCGGCAGCCTTCAAGGAGGTGCCTGTGCCATTTTGTTATTGGACCTAGCGGCCGACAGGTCACTGCCCCCGCCCGGCCCTTCCTGACCACTGAGAAGGCGTGTTTCATACTAGGCAGGCCTTAATTGGCCATCCAGCATGAAATCACGGTCGGGGGCCCACTGCAGGCTTTTCTACATTGTAGATTTCATTGGGCGACTTCTTTTGCTTACAAGTCTGCTTGAATCTTTCCTTGCACTGCCTCATTATATGTCCATTTCTGTGGCAATAATAGCAATTGATTTTTTAAACAGCCAATCACAAAGACTGCTTGTTTCCACCTCTTAAAATTATTCTTCAATTTCTCTGCTAAGTTATCTTCCTTTATTCTTCAGCCAGTGGGGGCTGTTTCCCACTTCTCTGCAGTCTTGTATTTTTGTGCCCTTTTCAGCTGGGGTTTCCCGTCTGATGTTGAGGACGCTGACATTTTGCGCACCTTGTGTTGCTTTTGAATCTCTTACTGTGCTTTCCATGGCCAGGGCTATCTCTAGCACCTTCTTGAAATCCAGACTTACTTCAGACCACAATTTTTTATGAATAGTGTCCTCATTTCACACCACACACTAAACGATCTCTGAGCACATTGTTTGGAGTCGTACTGAACTGACAAGGCAGGATTTTTCCCTTGGTGGGGGTGGGTGGGGCCGGTTTGGAAGCCAACCACTGCCCACGATCAGCTCCACACCACGATTTTATGTGGCGGGCCAATTAAGGCCCACCAAGTGTGGAACGCGAGCGGCAGAGCCAAGCGCTGCCTGTGTGGGCAGGAGGAGGAGGGCGAGCAGGCCTGTGTGCGACTGTACTTGCTGGCTGGTAGTGCAAAATTGCCAGCATGCCCACCTTCAAATATATCTCTAATGTGGAATGAAAATCCAGCCCCATGTAACCAGGGGCAGAATTTTTTGCTCGGTGGGCAGGCACACGCCCGAGCCACTTGAGTGTGAAATGACATGCACTGACGTTGGCCAAGCGTCCTGACGCCAACGTGCACTCTTGTGATATTTCACTGAAAGGATGCATGCCCGCCATTAATTAAGACACCAGTTAAGGCCCTTGACACACCAATGTCTCTGGGTTCATATAACCCATGTGAATTTTCAGCTGCCGCATGGGCAAAACGGGCAGGAGGCAGGCTACAATTAGCAAAAACTCATCCAGGGGCGGGATAAGAAGGGTCAGCAGAATTGTCAATATGACTAAAGAGGAGTTTTGGAGAGATCATGTGCTGCTGGTTGGTTTTGTGAACTGGACAGCTGCATCTTGGTTCAGTGCTGCATTCTGAGCATTTCTAGGCTTCATTTCAGGACTCATTGATGTCTTCCAGGCCCCCGGAGGATTCTGACAGTGTGGGTCCTTCCAGGCATCAGACAGCCTTCCATGACCCTGGTAAAGGGGATTGTGGTCTCTGCTGGTGGCACCTCCTCTGAGAAGGAAGAGAGGGGCAGAAGGGAAAGGAGGCCAGGTGTCTCTATTCAGCTTCCAGGAGAGTGACCAAGGGGAGGAGATGAGCAGGCACAAGGGGGTCAGGGCTAGCAGGAAGTACAAGGCAGAAGAGGCCACAGAAGACTGCACTATCCCGCGCCAGGGTTTACAGGTAGTGATGCAGCTACTTCAATATGTCCGAGGTGCAGTGCCGAAGGAGGATCCATCTCTCAAGGCTCACAGTGACCTCCATTTGTCAGAGAATTGGGCTGGAGATCAGCTCCGACTGTATGGGTGGACACCCCATGCCATGGCTCTGAAGGTCATAGTGGCCCTCAACTTCTATGCCTCTGAATCTTTCCAGGGGTCAGTGGGGGGATCTTTGTGGAGTCTCCCGATCAGCTGTCCATAGTTGCGTCAAACTGGTGACAGATGCTCTGTTCAGGTGTGCATTGACTTTCATTCATTACCATACAGATGAGGTCAGCCAGGCTGAGTGAGCCAGAAGCTTCACAGCGATTGATGGGTTCCCCTGCATCCAGGATGCAATCGATTGCGCACGTGGCCATCAAGGCACCAGCGGGTGAGCCGAGAGCCTTCGTCAACAGGAAGGGATTCCACTCCGTGAATGTGCAGATAGTGTGTGATCACAACCTGCAGATTCAGCAAGTCTGTACAAGGTATCCTGGCAGCTCCCATGACTCTTACATCTTGAGACACTCCCAAGTGCTGAGGCTCTTCAGTGCTCCAGCCCAACTGGATGGATGGCTGCCGGGTGACAAGGGCAATCCCCTGAGGCTCATGACGCCTCTCTGCCACCCAAGAACAGAGGTAGAGTAGCGGTACAACAGGAGCTATGCCTCCACAAGGGCGGTGGTAGAGAGAAACATAGGCTGTCTAAAGATGCGCTTCCGATACCTGGTCTGTTCGGGGGCGCACTGCAATACCCCCCAGACGGTGGTTGCATGCTACACTCTGCATAATCTGGCACTGGCAAGGAGGGACCCACTGGAGGAAGAGGATGTTGATGCAGCTGTGCAGGCAACGGATGATGAGTCCAGTAGTGAGGACGGACACAGTGAGGAGAATGCTGAGGGCATAGACGCTGACCTGGGCAACCTCCAGGGAGATCGGGGACACACAGGACGCTTTGATCCAATGCTCCTTCTGCTAGCCTACCAAATAAGAACCATCATCACATGCCAGGGCTGCAGACTCCATACTCGATCCCAAAGAGGACCATTTTCCAGTTTCAGGAGACACACATCAATCATTACGTAATGGCTTATCCTGCACCTACAGAACAAATGAAGCTTGGCCTAAATAGCCAAGTGGTTATAGTACTGGGCTTGTAACCCCAAGGTCAAGAGTTCAAATCTCACAATGGCAAACAATGTAACTTCATCTGAAACAGATGGAAACGGGTTTGTACTCGAAAGAGTTACAGAACAAATGAAACGTACGGAGGCCAATAGCACAAATAAAGTTTCATTTAATTGTGCATATGAAACATAGCTGAAATAAACATTAACAGATGTTGTTTAACACACCATTAAAAAAAGTTAAAGCAAAATAAGGGAACAAAATATCACCTGTGCTAAGGCCGTCTTGTGCTTAAGGTGCTTTGTGTTTACGTTTCTAGGTGCTCCGCCCTGGCTGGCACAGGCATTGGAGACAGCCTGCTGACTCTGTTGTCTTGTTGGCCTTGATGACCTTGGCGGTCATCCTCTGGCCCATGGAGCCTGTGAAGGCTCCGCCTGGGAGAAAGCGGCCAGCGCAATAGCTGGCATCTCCCCGTTTGCCGCAGCCTCATCAGATGCCACGGTCACTGGCAGAGGGGTGGAGGAGCTGCTGTCATCATCCAGAGCGGCCTGAGAAGAGCTTGCAGAGACGATGGGCAGCTCATACACCAAAGTGCGGTTGCTTTGGACCTCCCTGCTCACCATTGATGGACAGGCACCTAGCTGGGATAGTGGGTGCCCAATCCATCTCCCACACGGATACTGACCAGCTGAGGTCATTGCCGGTATGTAGGTTTGCAGGTCCAAGTGCATCCCCAGAGACCCCTGATTGTGTCCCTGGAGTAGCCTCTCCATGAGCGTCACCACTCTCTCCATGGAGGAGGCATTGTACTCAGCCATGAAGGTCAACGCAGTGGTCATGATTCGCAGGGACTCCTTCCAAACGGACACCATGGCTCGCATTGCCTCATGTATCTCTGCCAGATCCTCCTGCACCCCACTGGACGTCCAGCATCTGTTGCCTAATGGACGACTCCAGAGGCCATCATCAGCCATCGACTGAGCATTGTCCTGGCCCCCAGAAGTCCTCTGACTGCCGGCACCCTGGGCACTCTCTGCCTCCGCCTGCATCTCAAGTGTGTGTGAAGTGCCCTCACCAATGTGCACTAGATGGCGATCTTATGCCCACCAAGGTGCTGGTACCTGCGCTGGTGCCTGCTTGACAGAGGGTGTGATGCAGGTGCGTGCTGAGCATGGTGGTCCTCCGGGGTCAGGGGTGGTCCTTCAGGCTCCTCATTGCGACCACATACCTGGTGAGCCTAAAAAGGAGAAGAAGGACATGTCATTAGTTTAAGTCATCACACTGTCACTGTGCATGCCAGGCACCCTGGTGTGACAACAGATATCTGCATCATGGTGCCCTCGTCTTTCGATTATCAATGGGGACTCCAGTTTCGAGGCTCACATCAATTTAAAGACTGCACTACAATGGTTGCAATAACCGACATTCTCAACTCAGTACACTGCCCTCTTACCTTCCTCTGGCACCTCAACCTCACCATGGCCGGTTGACCGAGGTGCATGCCGCCTCTCGAGCTCCAGGGCTTCCTGCTCATAGCGTGTCAGGATTAGGTGGTGTGGGGGTGCCCCACCAGTCCGCAACCTCTCAACATTGTTATGGGATGTCTTCTCCTGAAAGGATAGAGGAGCATTGATTACTCCACTCTCTACCTGCATCCCCATTGCAGCCTGGCCAACCCCACCTGAGGAACACCTCGCAGGGCTCAGCCGATTCATGGCCCTTGAGCCGCAAGGCACTCAATCCAAGCAGGCTAGGTTCACCCTCTTAGCCAGCTCCAGCATCATTGGTTGCCCCTCACACTCCAACAACCCTCAGGTCCACGGGGGTATGGCTAGCCCTTAACTGTTCTGCACACTGACCCATGCCAACTTGGTATTCGCCCTTTCCGGTTGCAGCAAATCATTGATGTGCTTCTGGCACTGCACCCATGTGCACCTCACCATGTTGAGTCTGCTCATCTTGGATGCCACCTCCTCCCAGGCCTTTTTGGTGAGGTGCGGGGACCTCCTCCTTCTGTCTCTGGGTACAAGGGTTTCTCTCCTGGCTGCCACTTCCTCCAGGAGGGCAGCGAGGCACTCATCGGAGAAACACAGGACCAATGGCCCCGCCGACCTGCCCTCCTGCCTGCCATGTCCAACCGCACTGGCACCCATCAAGACTTTAGCGTCCTTCCGTGGCAGCCTTCCAGGGGCTGTCTGGGCCGCTTTTGAATCAGCTGCCGGATCGCCATTGGACATCATGCCCCCTCCCTGGCCTGCCCCTTCTTGGAGCTTCCCCAGGTGCCTTTCATGTTGGGCAGGCCTTAATTGGCCCGCCAACGTGAAATCGCAGTGCAGTGCCAGTTGCGGGTAGCAGTCGGCTTTCCGACCACCCCCTCCCGCCACCGCCGAGCCCGCCCGCCAAGGGCAAAATTCTGCCTCAGAAGATATTAGTATCCAGTCCTGCCCTTTTTTTTTGAGCCAGATCTCTCATTGCCGCAACATCATATTCCCATGTGGCTATCTGTACCTGCAACCAAGATGTGGGCTGCTGTCATTTGGCTTTGACTTGTATGTGCATGTCTCTATTAACAATTGGAATGGAACTTCCCTTACAAACTGATTAATCTCGTGCTAACTGGTCTTATTTGTGTTGCTGTTGCAGGCCGCATATCAATCACTAAAAGGTGCCCCACGGGTGTAAGGCCATAGAAAAGCAAACCAAGCGCTAGGATAGAATTGAAAACCAGCAAAATTATGCTAAACCTATATCATTAGAGCACACTTGGAGTACTATGAGCAGTTCCGGTCACCAAATTATAAAAAGTTTATAGAGGCACTGGAGAGGATGCAGAGAAGATTTACAATGATAATACCAGAAATGTGTGGATATACATATCAGGAAGAGATTGACAGGCTGGGACTTCTCTCTTGAAAAAAGACTGAGGGGTGATCTAATAGAGATCTTTAAAGTTAGATTCAAAATTGATTGATAAGAGGAAACATTTGCTGTTTTATTTATGTAGAAGACATAACTAGAACTCATCAATATCAGAGAGTCACCAAGATATTCAATAGGGAATTTAAAAGAAACTTTGTTTACCCAAAGGGGGTTGTGAGAATGTGGAACTTGCTACCACAGCGATTGGTTGAAGCGAACAGTGTAGGTGCATTTAAGATGGAAAAGTTACAATGGTAGATTTAGTTGAGAAAAGATGTAAGGAGGCTCAAGAAGTAATTCACTCTCTTATTCTGTGAGAGAAGGATAGCAGGGTCTCCAAGCCTTTAATTCACTATGTTCAGGGAATTGGCCTTAGCTGTCAATCATAATGTTCCCCATTTGACAGGAAGCAAATCTGATCATTAATCAATCTCATAAGTTTAAAAACTGAAAGTGTTACAGAAAATAGTGCAGCAAGTGTGTTTTTTCCCCACATCAGCCATGATGACGTGGACTCGCTAAACCAAAAAATTTGCTCAAAAGTGCCAACTTACTTGGAGCAATCGTGCTCAGTGGGTTGACACTGTTCAAACTCATTTAACTTGGGACACATAATCATGACCCCACTCAGTTTGGTTACCATGTAACAGTAGCAAAGCTTCAAAGTCAGAAGTAAAATCATTGACCACCAGCCAAAGAAAGCATTAGAGTACAGTAGGCAAGAAATATCTAATTTATTATGAAGAATAATGCATCCAGTGAGGTTAAAGTAGTGTAAATTGTGGAGTTTTGCTGATACTCCTAAAGTGACCAGAAGTGAATTGCCGAATTTCTGTCATGTATCTCTCTTACAACTTTATGTTTTCCTTTAAGTATTATGTGTGCATCTATCTGTTCTCTTAGTTATTAAACATATATTTTCACCACATCATGACAACTAAAAATGTGTGGGCCTGAATTTTATGTCGCCTGTGCGGGCACCCTGCATTCCTGATGTCACATGAAATAGGGCGTGACGACGTCAGGATGGGGGTTCCTGCATCACCACTCGCATCGCGATATTACATTAGGTGTACGTGCCCAAATAATGGTGGCCTGCCCAACTTCAATCAAAGGCCAAATTGAATCAATTAAAGGAGCAATGACCTGCAATTTTGAGAGCCCCGAGCATTTTTATGGTAGGTGCATGGGAAAAACAGGCAGGTGGGGATCGCACATTTTACACTTTCTACATTCAGGACGGGATATGAGGCTCTGGAGGAATGAAGGAGGGAGGAGTGCACATGTTATTTGAAAGTCTGAGCAGTCTGTTTCATCAATGAATCATCCTGCTCATTTCTTATGTAAGTTAGGAGGCTTAAATCCTTATACAGGCTTTTACAGCCACATCATCATAAAGGTAGAACCTCTGCAAAGCAGAAGGTGAAAAATGGGCATTGTCACTTTAGTGGAGGCACTTCCTCAGATGAGGGGGTGAGGGCAAAAAGGGAGAGGAGGCCAGTTGGAGACATCATCATAGAATCTGCCAGTAAGACCAATCAGCTCAACCTGAAGGGGTCAAAAGCCAGCAAGACTTGCAAGGGGCTGGATGAGGCGCCAATAACCTGCTGGAAGAGTCTACAGAGTTACATCCAACTACCTTGAGATGTAGTGCAGAAGAAGGATCCGCCTCTCAAGGGAGACAGTAACCTCAATCTGAGAGATGATAGGGCTTGAGATCACATCCAACTGTGTAAGTGGGCACCCAATGCCAGTGGCACTGAAAGTGAATGTTGCCCTTAATTTTTATGTTTCAGGTTCCTTCCAGGGTCCTGTTGGTGATCTGTGTAATGTGTCACAATCCACAGCTTCATAAAGCTTGTGATGGATGTGCTCTTCAGAAGGGTCAACACCTTCATATATTTCAAAACAGATGAGGGTAACCAGGCAGAGCATGAAAGAGGATTTGCAGCTATTGCAGGCTTCCTGAAGATTCAGGTTTGATTGCACCCATGTGGTGATTAAGGCACCTGCTTGAAAGCCGGGGGCCTTTGTGAATTGTAAGAGCTTCCATTCACTCAACATCCAGCTAGCGTGCGATCACCAGCAGCAGATCCTCCAGGTTTGTGCAAGTTATGCTCAGAGTTGCTATGATTTGTATATTCTCTGTATAGTCACTCCCATGCTTTTCATAGCTCTTGCACACTTGGTTTGTTGGTTGGTGGTGGATAAAGGATATCTTCTGAAAAGGTGGCTGATGACATCAGTCAGACAGCCAAGAATGCTCATGGAGGAGAGGTACAACAGAGGCCATGCTTCTGTGGTGGCCATAATTGAGAGGGCAGTAGGCCTATTGAAAATGAGGTTCTGTTGCCTGGAACAGTCTGGAGGATATCTTCAATGTCCTCCGGAATGCATGTCACTCATTGTGCAGGGCTCAGCACACACCCACAAGCTGGCTCTCTCTCAGGAAGATCAGGTGGAGGGTGAAGACTGTGATGTGCTTCCACAATCCGTTGAGGAAGATTACAGCACATACTCTGAGGAAGAACCTGCTCAGCTACAGGATCATGATGATGACCCAGCAATGAGGCAGTTTTGGGAGCCAAGGAGACCCGGGACACTTTGATTCAAAGGAACTTCCAGTAGGCTCCAAAGACAATGCTGTTTTGGAAAGATACAGTTATGTTATTGCTCAGAGCTCATGAAGCCCTCCTGACAGCCTCTTTCTCTTGTGCCTCCTCCTGAAATAAACAATCATGCCCAGTCGCTGTTTAGCTTTGAGTTGAAGACGTCCTATCTTACTGGCATAGAAAGCCAGTAGACATAGAAGGACATGTGACATTAGGTTACATTTCAATACAATGATGTGTGACAGCAAAATAAAACTTGAAACAAGTAACAATGATAAATATCTCATCTGTGCGATAGCAGTTGTGTGTTTATAGTGATTTCATGAACTGCTTATGTGTTCTAAATGTTGGTGTTTCCCCCGTTGCCAGCAGCTATATCAGAGACAGGCTGCTGCCTCAGATGTCCCTTTTGGTCTGGATGACTTTGGCGGCCATCCTCTGGGCGCTGGTATTTGTGAGGGCCCTGACTGGGCAGGAGAATCCTGCACAATGTTAAGGACACTCTTCAGTTGTCACGGTTTCCTCAGGCACACCAATCACTGGCAGACGGGGAAGAGCTGCTGTCATTATTGGGAGTGCTCTGAAAGGAGCCCCCAATACATGGAGCTGCAGGTCATCCGCCAGCTTGTACCTCTTTGCTCACCATAGTTGGAGGAGCAGCTAGCAGAGTCGCTGGCTGAGTCATCCATCTTTCACATTGGCAATGCCCTGCTGAGGTCACTGCCAGAGTGTGGACTCGCAGGTCTGAATGCAACCTCAGAAACCCTTGATTGTCCACTTCACTCTTACCCTCCTCCGAAAACCCAGCCTCTCCATGACCAGTGGATCTTGCTTCTATCGGAGTCAGCACTGCAAGATTTGGTACTGCCCCACCAAAACGCTTCACTCTAGAGCAGTGTGTTTCCTCTCTCCCATGAGGACAAGAGCGCATTCATGAGTCCCTACTCGATATGTCAAAAGATTACATCCTCCTCCCCAGTATTGCTGGTTTAAATGCCCAGCACATTGCACGACCTCCCCCTTCTAGACATGTTTGCCATCCTGTCTAGTCCCAGGCAGCCTTTTAGGACACAGGAAGATGTGCCAGTTTTGGCTCGCGGCTTTACACCCTTAAGCCCCACCAATTGCAAACCCACACACAAACATTCATTTGAGGTGAAAAGGAGCTTTCTTACTCTTGAATAGTAGAGAAGGCCAGTCACCGTCTTGTAGCACTATACCCAGGGCCTTCGTATGACCCCTTGGCTGCTGACTTGAGCTGCCACCTCGGTCTAAACTTTCTTGGTCAGATGTGGAGACCTTGTCTTGCTGTCATGTAGCAGCAGTATCTCCCGGTGATCACACACTGCCTGGATGAGTGCCCACAGCCAGTCATCAGACAAGCGAGAGGTTGCTTGGCTGCAGGCATTTCCAAGCCTTCTTCCATGGCATTGCAGCTCTAGATGATATTGCCCTATTCCTTGGTCACGTTCTCCTGTCTTTCAGTCTTGAAGAAAAATTTAACTTTCAAGTTCAAGATCCGCAGCACCCTCTCCCAGAATTTCACAGCACTAACTTCACATCTTTCTTGTGCTTTTAAACTGCAGCTGGCGTAATTGAATTGAGGTGCCCTCCTGGTTCCCCCATCCCCTTACTCCCCTTACAGCAGAAAGAGGGTTTTGCGCTGGCCATCTGTAAATTGGCCAGCTAGCACGTGATTGCTATTGACTGCTGGTCTCGGGTGGGAGCAGAGTTCACATCCACTTTCAGGCCCGCTGATTGTGTGCACACGCAAAGGGAAGAATGCACGCCATGAATTTGTTATGATTTGATTCACTGTTAATGCACTTTAAGTTCCCAAGGGGTCTGATGAAGCACAGTACTATAAACAGACTGACCACAACAATCTTGCGGTAAATAATTTTGATTTCCATTGTGATTGTATAATTGCTGTAAGCATTAATGGACAGCAAGGCATAAATTACAGAACTGATAACTGGAATTGAATTTGTCAGCTAGCAAAGATTTGGAGAGAAGGGGGAAAAAAGAGAGACAATAATGAGTTGCAAGATGAATCCCATCTAAATTAACATTTTTCAAAGTTGCGCGTGCCCCCAGTTTCATTTTATTCTTCGTCTCATCCGACGCCTCAACAAGACTTTTTCTCTTTCTCTCAAGTGCTAAGGAACGCAAGCTCCAACAACTCATCGACACCAACACCCATCTAGGACCTTCCACCCCTGCCTGTCCATCTGCCCCACCCCATCTTCCAATCCCAGCCCCGGCCGTGTATTCACTATACCCCCTGACCTTCCCCTCTCCGACGCTGAACGTTCAGTGCTCAGCAAAGGACTTAGTTTCATACCCTTACACCCTCATCTCAATGAATTTCGGGCTTGGCACGGTGCTGAACTCTTCTTTTGCCATCTTCGTCTCCGTGCTCACTTCTTTGGGCAGGAGTCCTCTCCCCTTTCAATGGATCCTTATACCCATCTCCGATATTCTCCCTCCATCTGGACCCTTCCCTCTGGATTCTTACCTTCTCTTGATCTTTTCATTGAGAACTGTTGGCGCGACATTAGTCGTCTCAATTTCTCTGCTCCTCTCACCCATTCTAATCTGTCGCTCTCTGAACTTACTGCACTCCATTCTCTCAGGTCCAACCCCAACATTGTCATCAAACCCGCTGACAAGGCTGGTGCTGTTGTTGTCTGGCGCACTGACCTCTACCTCGCAAAGGCTGAGCGTCAACTCGCTGATACTTCCTCCTACCTCTCCCTGGACCATGACCCCAACACTGAACATCAAGCCATTGTTTCCAGGACTGTCACTGATCTCATCTCCTCTGGAGATCTTCCTCCCACAGCTTCCAACCTGATAGTCGCCCAACCTCGGACGGCCCGCTTCTACCTCCTACCCAAAATCCACAAACAGAACAGTCCCGGTAACCGATCGTGTCAGCTTGCTCCTGCCCCACGGAACTCATTTCTCATTATCTTGACTCCCTTCTCTCTCCCCTTGTCCAGTCCCTTCCCTTGTCCAGTCCCTTCCCACCTACATCCGTGATTCCTCTGACACCTTACGTCACATCAACAATTTCCAGTTCCCTGGTCCCAACCGCTTCCTCTTCACCATGGACGTCCAATCCCTCTACACCTCCATCCCCCACCAGGATGGTCTGAGGGCCCTTAGCTTCTTCCTCGAACAGAGGCCCGAACAATCCCCATCCACCACTACTCTCCTCCATCTGGCTGAACTTGTTCTCACACTGAACAATTTCTCCTTCAACTCCTCTCACTTCCTCCAAATAAAAGGTGTGGCTATGGGTACCCGCATGGGCCCCAGCTATGCCCGTCTCTTTACGGGGTATGTGGAACATTCCTTGTTGCAGTCCTACTCCGGCCCTCTTCCACAACTCTTTCTCCGGTACATCGATGATTACTTCGGTGCTGCTTCATGCTCTCGTCAGGACTTGGAAAAATTTATTAATTTTGCTTCCAATCTCCACCCCTCCATCATTTTCACGTGGTCCATCTCTGACACTTCCCTTCCCTTCCTTGACCTCTCTGTCTCAATCCCTGGTGATAGACTGTCCACTAATATCCATTACAAACCTTCCGACTCCCACAGCTACCCCGACTACAGCTCCTCACACCCCGCTTCCTGTAAGGACTCCATCCCATTCTCTCAGTTCCTTGGCCTCCGTCGCATCTGTTCTGATGATGCTACCTTCAAAAACAGTTCCTCTGACATGTGCTCCTTCTTCCTTAACCGAGGTTTTCCACCCACGGTTGTTGACAGGACCCTCAACCGTGTCCGGCCCATCACCCGTGCATCCGCCTTCATGCCTGCTCCTCCCTCCCAGAAACATGATATGGTCCCCCTTGTCCTCACCTATCACCCCACCAGCCTCCGCATTCAAAGGATCATCTTCCACCAACTCCAGCCATGATGCCACCACCAAACACATCTTCCCTTCGTCCCCCTGGCAGCATTCCGTAGGGATCGTTCCCTCCGGGACACCCTGGTCTACTCCTCCATCACCCCCTACTCCTCAGCCCCTACCTATGGCACCTCCCCATGCAAAAGATGCAACACCTGCCCCTTCACTTCCTCTCTCCTCACCGTCCAAGGGACCAAATACTCCTTTCAAGTGAAGCACCATTTCATTTGCATTTCCCCCAACTTAGTCTACTGCATTCGTTGCTCCCAATGCAGTCTCCTCTACATTGGAGAGACCAAACGTAATCTGGGCGACTGCTTTGCTGAACACCTACGGTCTGTCCGCAAGAATGACCCAAACCATCCTGTCGCTTGCCATTTTAAAACTCCACCCTGCTGTCTTGCCCACATGTCTGTCCTTGGCTTGCTGCATTGTTCGAGTGAAGCCCAACGCAAACTGGAGGAACAGCACCTCATCTTCCGACTAGGCACTTTACAGCCTTCCGGACTGAATATTGAATTCAGCAACTTTAGATCTTGAACTCCCTCCTCCATCCCCACCCCCTTTCTGTTTCTTCCCCCTTTCTTTTGTTTTTTTTCCCAATAATTTATATAGATTTTTCTTTTCCCACCTATTTCCATTATTTTTAAATCTTTTATGCCCTGCTAGCCTTTCCACCCCACCCCCATTAGAGCTGTACCTTGAATGCCCTACCATCCATTCTTAATTAGCACATTCGTTTAGATAATATCACCACCTTCAGCACCTCTGTGTTCTTTTGTCTGTGACATCTTTTGATTATCTGCTCCTATCACTGCTTTCTTGTCCGTACAACCACACCACCCGCCCTCAACTTCTCTCCCCCCCACCACCTTAAACCAGCTTATATTTCACCCCTCTCCTTAGATTCACTCAGTTCTGTTGAAGGGTCATGAGGACTCGAAACGTCAACTCTTTTCTTCTCCGCCGATGCTGCCAGATCTGCTGAGTTTTTCCAGGTAATTCTATTTTTGTTTTGGCTTTCCAGCATCCACAGTTTTTTGTTTTTATCTAAATTAACATTGATGTAGACAAGGTAATGCTGTAAAGCCCTGAAATTGAGGTGCTGTTGGGTTTTCTTACTCTTGAAAGACAACAGTTAGTTTCACTGCCAGGATCTATGTCTGAATCATGTGTGTCGAAGAAAGTTGAAGCACAATGGAACCTCAGTTATCCCTCCAAGTGAAGGAGGCCCCCTCGTCTACCAGTGGACAATGGAACTTGGTAGGTAATCTAATCAGTCCAAATCTCCATTCAACAAGTGTTTCTAATGACCTTTAAAAACTGCTTAGTTTTATTCTATTTCATCTTTTATTGAAATGAATTTTGACGAGCCCAACTTTTAGCTAAAATTCTGCTAAGTAGTGCAGAGTTTAGATAATTGAGGCTCGTTCCATGGTACAATAATTCTGAGCTCAGGTAGATTTTGGGAGAGTTCAAAATCAACTTGATTGTGATGCCCCTTAGTGAATATCAAACAGGCTATTCGGCATCAAGGCTCACACTTATAACGTAGCTAATTGGGCAGAGGACAGAGGTGCCAACCCCTGGGTAACTATACCTGAACAAGAAGTCTTCTTTATAAGACAATAATAAAGGCAATTGGAGGCAAAAAATATTGAAATGTAATTTCCCAATTGAAACTATTAAAACTGATGAAGAAACTTTGCAAGAAAATCATTTCAATGAACAATATGAAGGAAGCCAAAAGAACAGTTTCCTTTATGTTTCATATGATGACCTCCCTTCACTTTTTGTAAAGATAAGTAAAATAAATTTACTCACATGTTCCTAGTCTACCTCCTTTCTAATGTGTTCTTAGGCCAATGCTTACTCAAATGAGCACGTTGAGTAACTTGTACATATTCTGATAAGATAAACATTGTGTTCTGAGTTTGCAGATCTTGGTTAGGGCAGTAGAAGGCATGCAAGCATTTTTTGTTAACTCATTGGGATAGAGAAGGGAGAAGTTGTTCTTGATTACTCTTGAGGAGACAGGGTGATGACAGAATTGATTCAGTTGTGATATCTTGCACAGCCTTAAGAGCCTACTGCCACTCACTGTTCGGGTCCACAAGGTGCTGGGCAGGGGTTGAGTGCAGTTTGTGGAACTGTGCTTTAATGAGAAGGTTAATATCCTCAGAAGTAGACTCTTTCTCCAGTACATCGATGATTACTTCGGTGCTGCTTCATGCTTTCGTTGGGACTTGGAAAAATTTATTAATTTTGCTTCCAATCTCCACCCCTCCATCATTTTCACATGGTCCATCTCTGACAATTCCTTTCCCTTCCTTGACTTCTGTGTCTCAATTTCTGGTGCTAGACTGTCCACCAATATCCATTACAAGCCTACTGACTCTCACAGCTACCTTGACTAAAGCTTCTCACACCCCGCTTCCTGTAAGGACTCCATCCCATTCTCTCAGTTCCTTGGCCTCCGTCGCATCTGTTCTGATGATGCTACCTTCAAAAACAGGTCCTCTGACATGTGCTCCTTCTTCCTTAACCGAGGTTTTCCACCCACGGTCGTTGACAGGGCCCGCAACCGTATCCGGCCCATCTCCCGCGCATCTGCCCTCACGCCTTCTCCTCCCTCCCAGAAACATGATAGGGTCCCCCTTGTCCTCACTTATCACCCCACCAGCCTCCGCATTCAAAGGATCATCCTCCACCATTTCTGCCAACTCCAGCATGATGCCACCACCAAACACATCTTCCCTTCACCCCCCCTGGTGGCATTCCGTAGGGATCGTTCCCTCCGGGACCCCCTGGTCCACTCCTCCATCACCCCCTACTTCTCAACCCCTACCTATGACACCTCCCCACGCCCACGCAAAAGATGCAACACCTGCCCCTTCACTTCCTCTCTCCTCACCGTCCAAGGGCCCAAACACTCCTTTCAAGTGAAGCAGCATTTCACTTGCATTTCCCCCAACTTAGTCTACTGCATTCGTTGCTCCCAATGCAGTCTCCTCTACATTGGAGAGACCAAACGTAAACTGGGCGACTGCTTTGCAGAACACCTGCTGTCTGTCCGCAAGAATGACCCAAACCTCCCTGTCGCTTGCCATTTTAACACTCCACCCTGCTCCCTTGCCTACATGTCTGTCCTTGGCTTGCTGTATTGTTCCAGTGAAGCCCAACGCAAACTGGAGGAACAGCACCTCATCTTCCGACTAGGCACTTTACAGCCTTCCGGACTGAATATTGAGTTCAACAATTTTAGATCTTGAACTCTCTCCTCCATCCCCACCCCCTTTCTGTTTCTTCCCCCTTCCTTTTGTTTTTTCCATTAATTTATATAGATTTTTCTTTTCCCACCTATTTCCATTATTTTTAAATCTTGTATGCCCTGCTAGTCTTTCCACCCCACCCCCACTAGCGCTATACCTTGAGTTCCCTACCATCCATTCTTAATTAGCACATTCGTTTAGATAATATCACCACCTTCAACACCTCTTTGTTCCTTTGTCTGTGACATCTTTTAATTATCTGCTCCTATCACTGCTTTCTTGTCCCTACAACCACACCCCCCCCAAACTTCTTCCCCCCCCCCACCTTAAACCAGCTTATATTTCACCCCTCTCCTAATATTCACTCAGTTCTGTTAAAGGGCCATGAGGACTCGAAAGGTCAACTCTTTTCTTCTCCGCCGATGCTGCCAGACCTGAGTTTTTCCAGGTTATTCTGTTGTTGTTTTGGATTTCCAGCTTCCGCAGTTTTTTGTTTTTATATCTGAGTATATGTTTGTTGGTGATATCAAGCTAGCAGAGAAAGTAAGCTGTGAGGAGCTTGCAAAGGAATATAGACAGGTTAAGGGAGTGAGCAAGAAAGTGGCAGATGGAATATAAAATGGAGAAATATGAAGTTATCCAGTTTGGTCAGAAACAAAGAAATGTAGACTATTTCTTAAAAACTGCGAGACTGGGAAATTTTGGTATTCAGAAAGACCTGGATGCACCTGTGCATGAATCGCAAAGTTAACATGCAGGTACATCAAGTGATTGGAGTATAAGAATAAAGTCTTTCTGCATTGTATAAAACCTCAGTGAGGCAACACCTGAAGTACTGTGTAGAATTTGGTTTCCTTATCTAACAAAAGATATACTTGCCTTAAAGGGAATGTAACAAAGGTTCACTGGATTGATTCTGGGGTTGAGGGGATCCTCTTATGAGGAGAGATTAAGTAGAATGGGCTTACATTCCCTAGCGTTTAGAAAGAATAAGGAGTAATCTCATTGAAACATATAAAATTCTTAATGGACTTGAGCGGTTACATGTTAGGAGGATGTTCCCTTGGCTGGGAGTCCAGCACTAAGGGTCATAGCCTCAGAATAAGGGGCTGGCTATTTAGGACTGAAACTTGAAGAAATTATTTTCAGTCAAAAGGTTGTGCATCTTGGGCATTCTCTACGCCAGAGATGTGATTGCTCAGTTGTTGAATATATACAAAATGGAGATAAATAGATGTTTGGATTCTGCCAAAATCAAAGGTTATGGGGATTGGGCAGGAAAGGTGAAGCTGAAGTTGGTGAAACAGGCTGAAATGGCTGAATAGCCTACACATACTCCTATTTCTTATATTTATATGTAACAAAGGGAACAACACCCAACTACTGAGGGATTTGAAGCTACCATTTTGTGATAACATTCTTCTGCCAAACAGCTGTTTTCTATACAAATTTCTGTGAGCATGATTTACACTGAGAAATGCAGCAATTTCCTCTGGATATCTTGTACAAACATATTACTAATGTCTCGAGTGTTTTTTTTCTGCAAATGAGAATATTTTGCTGACGAACTCATTATGGACACTGTGCAAAATATATTTATTGTAACAGACTGTCTGTCTGCCTACCACCCTCTTTGCAACAAGGACCTCCAGCCTTGAATCTTTGTCAACATTTTGTCAGATTTCTATCTTATGAGCCAGAATTTCCTGGTTACATAGTGACCTTTGGATATGAAATTCATTGAAAGGGACAGCACAGAATTTGAGAAATTTTGCAAGTAGTTTGCCATGGCCTGTCTACTACAAAACGCTGCCATCTTGATTGCTGGGGGATAAGTCTCTCTACTATCGATTCAATGCTTTTCCACAGTTTATCAAAATGTTATTTAATACAAGTCTCTATTTACCCCCATCTCTCCCAAAAGTACTATTTGGTGCTAGGGTTTAGTTCCACAGATGCTAGCAGCTCTAATGTACCATGTCCAAGTCTCTAGCTTTCATGGGTGAGTCTGAATAAGCTATTTGATCTTGAGCAGCCATACACGCGCACACGCGAGCACTCACACACAAATATCTTACAGACAGTGAGCAGACTCACTGGAGAGTGATCAGCAGTTGGAATCTGCTCTGTTTTCTCTTCTACTCAATTGATAGCACTCTTCCCTCTGAGTCGGAAGGCTGTGGGTTCAAGTCCCACTGCAGGGCTTCAGCACAAAAATCAAGGCTCACATTCCAGTGCAGTATTGAGGGAAAGCTGAACTGACAGAGGTTCTGTCTCTTGGATGGGATGTTAAATCAAGGGCCCATTTGCCCTCTCATCCCATGACATTATTTTAAAGAAGAGCAGGGGAGTTAACATAAGAACATAGAACTTAGGAGCAGGAGTAGGCCATTCAGCTGTTTGAGCCTGCTCTGTTATTACCCTGGGCAATATTCAACTCTTAGTCAACACCACAAAAACTGATTATCTGGCCATTGTCACATTACTGTTTGTGGGAACTTGCTGTGTGGAAATTGTCTGCCATGTTTCCTACATTGGTAGCTAACTGACAGCTGCCAAAGTCTTTGGAGTCCCAAAGTCTTCTATAGGTCTTTGAATGGTAAAAGGGTGGTAAAAGGAGGATTGGGGCAAATGAAGGACCAAAAATTAGATCTATGCATGGAGGCAGGGGGTGTAGTAAATGAATACTTTGCACCTGTCTTTACCAAGAAAGTAGTTGCTGTCCAGGTCATGGTGAAAGAGGAGGTAATTCAGACACTTGAAAGGCTTAACATTGATAGAGAGGAGGTATTGGATAGGTTGTCTGTATTTAAAGTTGATAAGACACCAGGACTGGATGAGATGTGAGATATGAATGTGGAAACTGCAGAGGTACTGATCATAATTTTCTGGTCTTAAACTTGGATGGTGCTAGAGGACTGGCGCATTGCAAATGTCACACCCTAGTTCAAAGTAGGGTGTAAAGATAAGCCCAGCATCTACAGGCCAGTCAGTTTAACTTCAGTGGTCGGGAAGCTTCTAGAAACAATAATTCCGGACAAAATTAATAATCACTTGGACAAATGTGAGTTAATTATGGAAAGCCAGTACAGATTTGTTAAGCAAAAATTGCGTTTAACTAAGTTGCTGGAATTTTTTGAAGAGGTAACACAGAGTTGATGAGGGTAATGCTGTTGATGCCTTTGAAAGTACATGGGCTTTCAAAAGGCATTTGATTCAGTGCCACACAACAGACTTGTGAGCAAAGTTATAGCTGATGGAATAAAAGCGACAGTAGCGACATTGATCCCAAATTGGCTGAGTGACAGGAAACAGAGCGTAGTGGTTAATGGATGATTTTTTTGGACTGGAGGAGGAGATGCAGGTGCTGCACATCTCCGATGAGGAGGACATTGGGGATGAGGGCGAGGAGGCCCTTGAAGGCAATGATGATGGCGATGAGGCCATCGCACTGGCCAGATGAGGCAGGCGTAATCGAGAGGCCCTCATAGCTGCTAGATGTTGACGACATGCAGTGACGAGATACCACAGATCTTCACATTACATCTGTGAACTTTTGACTCCTGTCTGGCTGCTGTGATAAGGCTCTTGTCATGGACACGCAACGGATGGCCACAGTCCCTGCATTCTTGGAGGATGATGACAACATGCAGTGGGGACACTCCATGGATCCTCACATTGCCTCTGTGAATGTCTGGTTGATGGCACCTCGCTTGCACCCTGTGAACAGGGTCATATCATGGAGATGCAGTGGGAAAACTTTAACTTCTGATCCTATGATGTCCTTTGTGAGCTGAACCCTTCCGGACCAATCTGTCACTGGACACATGTTCTGATGAGATGGGGGGCTAGCTGCACTTCAAAGATGCTGGGAGCACACACAGAGAATGATGGAACTCTGTACCACCGGCCCAGGACATTCTGGCAACAATGATAAGCACCATCTGATGTGACTGGTGTGACAGTGACTGTGAAGGCGCACCATCAATGTGCTGGGAAGGTTGCATAAAGCACAGGGAAGAGGCTCTGGACTGAGACACCTGCCTTTATCTTGTACAGGGACCAAGGTTTCACATCTAAATGATGTGAACACTGTTTATCAGAACAAAGAGCCATGGGCAAGGAGACATTCTTGGGAATTTATTAACAAAGTGAACATTATGTATGACTGATTAGCATCCATGCCCAGGCAGTGCAATTACATCTTCTTAACCTTCTGCTGATCTTCAGACAACTCTTAGTGGAAACATTTAACTTTATTTACAAGACAACAGCAGCAACTCCACGTGTGCATCAGACTCCATACTAAAGAAGAACTCTTCTGTAGAGGTTCCCCAGCTGTTAACATACTGATTACATAGATCATGTGATCTTACAACACAGGCTTATTCTTAAAGCTACAGTCCAACATTTCCCAATTACTATACCTTCCGAACCCTGCCGCTATGTCTTGGTGCCCCCCACCCCCGACATCCACGGTGAGTGGATGCAGTTGTCGACTTCTATGTCCTGTCTGTAATGACCTGGACAGGCATTCTCTGGAGGGCTCAGATTTGGAGGGCCCTGGCCTGCTTTTGAAGTCCTGCTGTGTGACAGTGGCAGCCTCCTCGGCCTGTGGAGCTGGATTTTCTGGGGTCACCTGGATGGATGACCCCAGCGTGTGCACCTGTTGATTCCCATCCTGATGGGTGCTGCAGGGCCCTGGCTGACTCCTTGAGGAGAAGGAGATGCTGGGATCGAGCTGGCCTGCATCCCTCTCATGCTGAAGGCCAACTATGGCATTAGTGATGGAGTTCAGCCTGTGCAACAGTGCAGGACGATGTTCTGAACCAAGGTCTCCATGGCAGCCACCATCGTAACAATGTTGACATCACTGCATTGGCATGCTGGCGCTATCGACTCAGACTGAAGGCAGACAGAATCCTCCATCATGCCTTACAATCTGAGGAGTGCAACCGACATCCCTTCTTGCTGTTCCCGGGCTTGCCTTTGTAGCTCCAGCAACAGAGATATGACCGAATCCAGAGGCTCGTCATCTGACTCCGACTCAGCAGATTTCTGGTCTCCAGCAGAGCTCCGATAGCTGGAAACCTGGGAAGTCCCTTCCTCCGCCTGTTGTAGATCAGACTGTGCAATGTGCTCATCAGATTGTGACCCTGAGGCAACCCCAAGGCTTAGTCCCTCAGAGATGTGTATCTCTGTGCTGGTGGAGGGTGTGGGTGAGCACTGTGACAAGGTCTTCAATGAGGGTTTCAGCAGATTCCTCTTCTGAGGTGTCTTTGGGGCTTGAGTTGAGGATCTGGGTCATGGGCTCCCTCAGCTGTTTCCCAGATGTGCCTGCGAAAGCAAGGAGAGATAATTAGTGCATGGCAGTGGCCCGTGGAACAGGACACATCACTTATGGGATGGTTGTCTGATGGATGTTGCACTGCTGAATCCTCATTTGGTTGAGTATTGCCGACCTCACCATCAACACAAGGATGGTCCAAATCTTCACCAGCTAGCTGGATGACTCTATTTTCAAAGTCCATGAGGACCTTGATTTCAGACATTTCTCTACCAGTCGGCAATCTTTCCCTTTTGTTGTGTGTCAGCTTGCCCTACATGAATACAGATGGTAAGCAGGACGCCTGCCAGGCCGGGTGATAAGTATGCCTGGCATGTGTGGGAGGTGAGTGGTGACATGGAGGGGATGGGCACAATGAGGGCATGTATGAGAGAATGAATGGTAATGTCCCTTGAACTGGCAGTGAGTGAGATACCTATGGATATGTAATGGGTTTGTGAGTGTGAGAGTTGAGAGTCATGAGAAGAATGACTTACCCTTGCGGAAGGGAGGAGATCATTCATCCTCTTTCGGCATTGGGTGCCTATCCTCTTTTGCAGGGCATTGGCACTGACCACCACTGCCACTGCCTCCCAAGCAGGATTGGTGATGTTGCTGCCTCCCCTATGGCCAGAGCGGGGATAGAGGACATCACATGGACCTCCATGGCGTCCAAAAAGCATTCCAGGGATGCGTCATTGAATTGGGGGGCTGCAGTCTTTTGCCTTTCAGGACCATGTCTTCTGTGCAGTAGTCTGGGGCTGGAAGCATTGAGAGGTGTATGTGTTTGGTGTGAGGAAGTGGTGAGGTGATGGTGTGGCGGGCGAATCGGAGGCCGCCCGCCATCAAAATGGCGTGTTTCCCAGGAATGCATAATTAATGAGGTGGGATTGGGACAATATGGCGTGAAAAGCCACCATTGCTTAGTACAAATCTGGAACAATTTCACCCATTATCTCAGTAGTAGGCTATTAGTCATGATTTTCATGGAGCGAAGAATCTGCTTCCTGGATAATGGTGAGGAATAACATAAGTGACGAATATCAGTTCATTGAGGCCATTCTCTCCAAATGTAACCCATAAACAGCACCTGAACTAAGCAGAGTAGGAATTAAACAAAAACAAAAATTGCTGGAAAAGCTCAGCAGGTCTGACAGCATCTGTGGAGAGCAAGACAGAGTTAACGTTTTGAGTGCGTATGACTCTTCATCAGAACTAAAGAGGAATAGAAATGTGGTGAAATATAAGCTGTTTAAGGGGGGTGGGACAGGTGGAGCTGGGTAGAGAGCCAGTGATAGGTGGAGGCAGAGGAGAGATTGCCAAAGATGCCATAAACAAAAGGATAAAGGGGTGTTGACGGTAGTGATATTAGCTAAAGGATGTGCTAATGGTGACATTAAGGGTAGAAAGCAGGATGAGCAAGTGACAGATAGCCCTAGTGGGGGTGAGGTGGGGGGGAAGGGGTCGAAATAGGCTAAAAGGTGGAGATGAAACAATGTATGGAAATAAATTTTAAAAATAATAATAGAAATAGGTGGGAAAAGAAAAAAAAATTTAAAAAGATAATAATTATTAGAAAAAAGGATCAAAAAGGGGGTGAGGATGGAGGAGGGAGTTCATGATCTGAAGTTGTTGAACTCAATGTTGAGTCTGGAAGGCTGTAAAGTGCTTAATCGGAAGATGAGGTACTGTTCCTCTGGTTTGCATTGAGCTTCACTGGAACATTGCAACAGGCCAAGGACGGACATGTGAGCATGAGAGCAGGGTGTTGTGTTGAAATGGCAAGCGGCAGGAAGGCCTGGGTCATGCTTGCAGACAGACCGAAGGTGTTCTGCAAAGCGGTCACCCAGTTTGCGTTTGGTCACTCCAACACATCCCAATGCGGTCTCCTCTACATTGGAGAGACTGGGTGACTGCTTTGCGGATCACCTTGTGTCTGTTTTCAAGCATGACCCAGACCTTCCTGTCGCTTGCCATTTCAACACACCACCCTGCTCTCATGCTCACATGTCCGTCCTTGGCCTGCTGCAATGTTCCAGTGAAGCTCAATGCAAACTGAAGGAACAGTACCTCATCTTCTGATTAGGCACTAAACAGCCTTCCGGACTCAACATTGAGTTCAACAACTTCAGATCATGAGCTCCATCCTCACCCCCTTTTTGATTCCCTTTTTTCTAATAATTATATACTTTTTTACATATTTTTCTTTTCCCACCTATTTTTATTATTATTTAAAAAAATTATTTCCGTCCATTGTTTCATCTGTACCTTTTAGCCTTTTTCAATCCCTTCACTCCCACCCCATCCCCACTAGGGCTATCTGTCATTTGCCCATCCTGCTTTCTACCCTTAATGTCACCGTTAGCACATCCTTTAGCTAAAATCACTACCATCAATACCCCTTTATCCTTTTGTTTATGACATCTTTGGCAATCTCTCCTCTGCCTCCACCTATCACTGGCTCTCTACCCAGCTCCACCTGTCCCACCCCCCTTTAAATAACTTATATTTTACCACATTTCTCTTCAGTTCTGATGAAGAGTCATACGGACTCAAAGTGTTAACTCTGTCTTCCTCTCCACAGATGCTGTCAGACCTGCTGAGTTTTTCCAGCAATTTTTGTTTTTGTTTCAGATTCCCAGCATCTGTAGCATTTTGCTTTTATCAGAGTAGGAAATAAGCCTGGGATAGGGTGGGGAAGGAAAGCAGGGAGGGACAAGCTTGCACAGTGGTACTGGCATGTCACCCAGGCCGTTTTAAGTTGTCTCCTGACCAAACCCGATGAGAATCACTCCCTGGTTAGTGGGCAGGAGTGCAATTCCTAGTGGTAGGAGGGCTGAACCAAGCGCCTCTGGAAATGGTCCCTAGCTCTTGGGCTAGAGTGTGGGGGAATGATGGGATGATGTTGGGAGGTGATCGTGGTCATGTGTGGGCAGAGAAGTCTGGGGAATTGGAGGCCAAATGATTCCTTGTAGGACCTTGGAAGAACATGCCTGTTCCTCCTTGCCTACAAGGAAACACTTGATTGTGCACGACTTGCTTGGCTATGGAGAATGCCTCACAAACGTTCCAAAACCTGAGACTTATACTGCAGCCAGCAGGAATACAGTGTTTTAACCCTTTGAGCACCCTCTTCTCATTGGGGGTTGGGGGCTTAAATTGGGTCTTAAGTCACCTGAGAGGCTTTGGGTCAGTGTTTTAAAAGCTCTCCTAAGTGCTGTAAATGAAATCTACAGCCATTTTTTACACACTTTTTTATCATGCAAGATGATAAGCTGTCTAATGTAACCAGGTTTCAGTATGTACAGTATATATCACTGTTGGGCCCAGGGTTTACTACCAGGCATCTTTTTGAAGATTGAGGGACTGAAAATACATCATTTGATATTGATGTGCAAATATTCAGAGGGCAGAATTTTGCCTTTGATGGGTGGGTGGACCCCACTGGCTCAGTGGTGGGCGGGCAGCTGATCATCGCCGCTGAAATGGGCCCCACCGCCATTTTAAGTGGGCGGCCCATTTAAGGCCCGCTCAGCTGGCTGTTATGCGCTTCCTGTGCGGGGGTGGGGAGGGATTCCCCAACTGTCAAAGTGCGCGCTTTCACGCATACACGCAAAAGAGCGCGCTGCTCCCTGAGACTAAGTGCTGTATCAGGGACATCACTGACAGCGTTTTAAATATCAATAATAGAAAAATCAAAAAATTATTAACATATCCCCCTCATGTGACAATATCACACGAAACGGCACATGTTAATAAATCTGACTAAAACTTTTTAAAAACAGACATGAAACCTCATCCCACTGGTGGATGAGGTTTCATGTTTTTTCAGAAGCCTGCTGGTGCTCCTGGCCTGCCCACTAGCCTTAAGGTTGAACGGGCAGGGCCTTTAATTGTTTTAATTACCCTGTCAATGGCCTCAATTGGCCATTGACAGGGCGGTGGACAGACCGCTGATTTCGCTGCGCCCCCGCCTTCCTGAATATTTAAATAGGGCGGGATGATATCCGGGGTTCCCCCTGATGTCATCCCGCGTCATTTTTGCGTTGGCAAGCGGGCCCCGTCCCCAACTTGCCGACAGAAAAATTCAGGCCAGAATGTTTATCTGAAATTGCACTCTCTACTCTTTTAAGGAAGGCATTAATCAATTGGTTTTAAACTGGTTAATGCCTCTGCTAGAAGAGCAAACAGTAGAATTTCAGAAAAACTATTCAATTATTTGTATGTTAATATTTTATGCCTTAATTTTAGGGCCTTGTCAATTATTGCATTGCCAATTTGCAGTTGCTCTTTGACTTGGTAGTCGTTCTTACTTAGTTAATGCATGGCTGCACCTTCACACTGGGTTAATGGCTAGAAGCCATCGTTGTCACGTAGGGAAAAAATACACATAGCACAAAGAGGAAATATCCATGGGAAAGAATTTTCCCCCCGTTAGGGGGGAAGTGCAAGAGCGGGCGTGTGCAGGCGTGCCTCCAATTGGCACCCCTGATTGGCGGCGCGCCGCCATTTTATGTGGACGGGCCAATTAAAACCCGCCCAGTATGACATCCGCCAGGAAATGTGTGCGGGGGCGGGGGGGAGGAATTCCCTCAGCTGAGAGTGTGCTCTTTCGCACATGTGCATGAAAGAGCACACTCATCTCCCTGAGGCTAAGTGCTGCCTCAGGGAGATCGGTTCCAAATGTTAAAATGGTAAAGGTACAGAAACAAAATTTCCCTGACATGTCCCCTCATGTGACACTGTCACATGAGTTGGGACATGTCCATCACTTTAAACCAAACATTTATTAAAATTTTAAAACCCTCATGAAACTTCATCCCTCCTGTGGATGAGGTTTCAAGCATTTTCTGAAGCCCACCAGGGCTCCCGGCCTGCTTGCCAATCCTAAGGTTGGAAGGGCAGGTCCATTAATGAGGTTAATGACTTTGTCAACGGCTTCAATAGGCCGTTGACAGGTTGGCGGATGCACAGCAGATTTGGCTGAGCCCCCGCCAACCTGAAAATTGAAATGACACAGGGTGATGTCGGGAGTTCTGCCTGCCATCATCCCATGTCATTTTATGCGTCAGGGAGTGGGCCCCACCCACCGGCTCCCTGACCTAAAGATCCTGCTCATGGAATTATAGAATGGTTATAGCACAGAAGGAGGCTATTTGTGTATCTGTGCCAAGTCTTTGGAAGTGTAGCTCACCTAGTCCCAGTCCCCTGCCTTTTTCACCATGGAGTTTCAATTATTTTCTCTTCCGATAATTTTCTAATTCTGTGTGAATCTATCTCCACTACGATCTCAGGCAGTGCATTCCCGATCCTAACCATTCAGTGCCTGAAAGTGCTTTTCTTCATGGTATTGTTGCTTCCTTTGCCAATCCCTTAAATTAGCATCTTCTGGATCATGTTAAGAATTTGTATAAAATATCACAGAGCATAAATTTCAGCCTGTGAATATTTTTTTTGATAAAAACCAATACTTTTGTCATTCAGCACTAAATTATTGTCACCTTCAATTTATCTATGTCAGTAAAGTATAATTTAAAGAAATGCTTGAAATTAATTTTTTGCTTGGAATAACAATGGCAGAAGTTTAAAAAAATTACACTTTTAAATTTTGATGGAAGATTCTGTAAAGCCTTTAAAGTATATACTTAAATCCAGTTTTGTCAAGGCAGGACAAAAATACAGAATAAGGTTTGTATTTTGTATTTGTATTTTCAGTAATTGGTCTGAAGCAGGTGTGAGAGCTGCTGATCCCACCTTCACCCACTATTTTTCCAGGGACTGAGTTTTCCTCCTGTCGGCGGGGGCGGGTGGGAGTGAGCGTGAACCCAATCGGCGCCCCCGATAGGGTGCGCGCTGCCATTTCATGTGGGCGGGCCAATTAAGGCCCATCCAGCGTGACACCCGCCCGGAAGCTCTGAGTGGGCCCTGTGCAGGCAGGGGGGTGGGATTCCCTGAGTCCAGGCCTGTGCTCTTTTGCGCACATGCGCGTGAAAGAGCGCAGAAATCTCCCTGAAGCACAGAGGTGCCTCAGGGAGATTTAAGGTTCAAATGTTTAAATAAAAAGTTGAAAATATTTTAAGACATCTCCCCTCATGTGACAATGTCATATGAGCTGGGACATGTCAAGGAACATTAATTTAAAAATGTATTTAATTTATAAACACTTCATGAAACCTCATCCCACCTGTGGATAAGGTTCCATGAAAAATGCAAAGGCCGCTTGGGCTGTGCACCTGCCGAACTGAAAATCTAAATGCTGCACGGTGAGGTCTGGTCCCATGTCCAACATCACCCCATGTCGTTTTATGCATCAGCGAGCGGGCCCCGCCCCCGATGGGAAAATTCTCCCTCAGGTCAATCCATTAAGCAGCTGCAGTTTAGAGAATTCTGCTGAAGATTAATGGAACCCACAGAAACTTAGATAGCATCTGCTGCTCCTTTGTGGCTTTACCATCTGAGCTGTTGACCCACCCTCTGTAGAGTGCACTCGTTGAGACTTTGTAGATATTGCTATCAAACAGCCGTTGCCTTGAAGTTTCCAAATAGCCTATTTTAACTGTGACCAAAGCCACATTGACTCAGGAATCCCACACATTGCAATGTCACAGCCTGCTTCTCATTGGAGAAGTGAGAGCATCTTGTATCTTAACCTTGATTCTATTCTGAGGAAACAAAATTGAGTATGTTAGTCATCTGCTGTTAACTAGTATTTTGTGAAGAAAAGGAATTGTACCGCAGTGAATAAACCTGCTGATTACCTCTAGAACTATGAAAACTTTCACCACTTTTTAGCCCAACAGTACAAGCTTAGTATCAGTATGGAGAGATCAGAGATGCTAGGAATATTCTGAAATCAGTATTTGTTTGGGCGAATCAGGCAGAAGTAGAATGAACAATCTCTTTATCTTATATAAAAACAAAAATAAAAAACAAAAATCTGCAGATGCTGGAAATCCAAAACAAAAACAGAAATACCTGGTAAAACTAAGCTCGTTATCTTTTCGACCAATAGAACAGATACAAAATGAAATTGTTTTTCAGACCTACGACGGAATCGTTCCAGATTTGCACATTTTATCTACTGGCCACAATGGCGGCTTTTCACGCTGTGTTGTCCCAATCCTGCCTCATTAATCATGCATTCCTGGGAAACACTCTGTTACGCTGGCAGGTGGCCCCCGATCCGCCTGCCACGCCGTCACCTCTGCTTCCTTACACCAGGCGCAGATTTAAAGTGCAGCCGCTCACACACCTTTCAGTGCTTCCAGCCCAGGACTGCTGCACAGAAGGTATGGCCCCAAAAGGCATGAAGACTGCAGCCCCCGATTCAGTGATGCATCCCTGGGATGCCTTCTGGACATCGTTGGAACCCGCCGCAATGTCCTCTACCTCTACTCTGGCCACAGGAGACCCATCAGTGTCACCACTCCGGCTTGGCAGGCGGTGGAAGGTGGTCAGTGTCAACGCTGCACAGAAGAGGTTTGCCATCCAGTGCAGAAAGAGGATGAATGATCTCACCGGTGCCACCAGGGTAAGATGACCATCTCATCACTCTAAACTCACACACTCACAAGGCCATTACACATTCACTGGCATCTCACTCACTGCCAGCTCAAGGGACATCACCACTCACTCTCTAACACACATCTTCACATCTCCATCTGGCCTGGAGACTGCCTTCTAAGCCCTCACCCTCTTGAGGCTACTTGCACAGATCAACATGTGAACCCACACATACCCTGGGATATACCCTTCCCCAGAAAAGCTCTAGCCCTGCGGCCTTTGCCTTATGCTACTTATCCCCCTTCTCCAAGCGAGCCATAGCCCTGCAGCCATTGAAAAGCCACCCCGCCTCACAGCTAGCCTTGTAAGTAGAGACTTGTCCATGAGCCCCCATAAAGGTGATGTGGTGCTGCTTGCGAAGCCTGGTGCTGTTGACTGCGAGTGCTGCCCGAAGCAAGGTGGGCAAACAAACTTCCAAGTCCCAAGTGAAATGCAGCTCACCAAGTGCACGTTGCTTATGTTCAGTTGTGAAACACGTTGAAGTGCAATCAGGCTGACGTGCTTGGATGATCCAGAGTTGGGGTAGATGATTCTGGTGAGCAGGGCTTATAATGATATGTAGATGTATTAAAATGCAGTTCCCGATGTGCAGTGGCGGGAAATGCGACTTGCCATTGACGAGCGCAGTGGATGATTGCAAAATAGTTTCACAACATTGTGAAACCAAGTTTTGGCCTCCCTGCCATATTGTCTGCTCATGCCTGCCATGAAGCCGGATGCCAATGGGAATGGAAAATTCTGCCCCTTGTGTTGGATCTGAACTGCTGCTGATTAGAAAATGCTCTTAAAGATGGTTTAGATATTAAGGTAGCACGACCAGCTATTTCGTTCAGAGATTGCTATTTTGCTGGATATGAGGTTCATTGTAATGAGTATTACAATAGTTGTTTAACCCATGCATTCTTGGAATTTCCCTTGGAATGTCAATACTTTTAACTGTGATCACTAGCTACTAGCCAATTAAAATAAGTGTTAAAACCCAATCTCAACTAAACTTATTGGGCCAGATTTTACTCAAAATAATGGTGAGTTTAATGGTGGGACTATTATATTCACACAAACGGTACAGCAACTTCATGTGAGAGGAGATGCATGGTTATATGCATTTATCCAAAAGTTACTATCTGAGTTGTGCCATTGCAGCGTTACTTTGCAAAAATGACCTCTTGTTGTTTACCTCACCATTGAAATTAATTGAATGGTGTGAAGTTTTGTATTTGCATGGTCAATATGAACTAAACTAGCCAAAGAAAGTTAAGTCTTGTTATTTTCCAAGTTGTTTTCTTGCGCTATGCCTTGAGGTTGAGGATGATTTGCTTTCACTTCAGTTTGATGAGATCTGAGATGGCTGAAAAGTCCAATGCATGATCTGCAGACTCTGCCATATGAGGTGTTTGAAGGGTTGGATGGATGAGTTGTTTGAACGTTTGTGCGCTCTTTCCAATGCCTCGGCTTCACTTCTGCATGTTCCCAGTGAAGACTCTCAATGTGTTTGGTGCCTCCCCAAATGAGCATTTTGGTCGGTCACAGGCCAGAAACTCCCATGAATTGGTGGGGTTGTTTGACCTCTTCAGGAATGCTTTAATGACATCCCAAAAGTGTTTCCTCTGTCCTCCTGGGAGTCTCCTGCCGCGACCAAGTTCTGAGTAGAGCAGTTACTTCTGGAAACTGGTGTCAGGCATATGAACGACTATGCCCTGTCCAGAGATAAAAACAAAAAACTGCGGATGCTGGAAATCCAAAACAAAAACAGAATTACCTGGACAAACTCAGCAGGTCTGGCAGCATCGGCGGAGAAGAAAAGAGTTGACGTTTCGAGTCCTCATGACCCTTCAACAGAACTGATCTTTCTTTACAAGGAGAGGGAAATATAAACTGGTTTAAGGTGGGGTGGGGGGGAGAAATGGAGGGGGGGAGGTGTTAGGATAGGAGCAGATCATCAAAAGATGTCACAGACAAAAGAACAAAAGAACACAGAGGTATTGAAGTTGGTGATATTATCTAAACGAATGTGCTAATTAAGAATGGATGGTAGGGCACTCAAGGTATAGCTCTAGTGGGGGTGGGGGGAGCATAAAAGATTTAAAAATATTGGAAATAGGTGGGAAAAGAAAAATCTATATAAATTATTGGAAGAAAAAACAAAAGGAAGGGGGAAGAAACAGAAGTGGGGTGGGGATGGAGGAGGGAGCTCAAGACCTAAAGTTGTTGAATTCAATATTCAGTCTGGAAGGCTGTAAAATGCCTAGTCGGAAGATGAGGTGCTGTTCCTCCAGTTTGCGTTGGGCTTCACTGGAACAATGCAGCAAGCCAAGGACAGACATGTGGGCAAGAGAGCAGGGTGGAGTGTTAAAAGGGAAGCGACAAGGAGGTTTGGGTCATTCTTGCGGACAGACCGCAGGTGTTCTGCAAAGCGGTCACCCAGTTTACGTTTGGTGTCTCCAATGTAGAGGAGACCGCATTGGGAGCAACGAATGCAGTAGACTAAGTTGGGGGAAATGCAAGTGAAATGCTGCTTCACTTGAAAGGAGTGTTTGGGCCCTTGGACGGTGAGGAGAGAGGAAGTGAAGGGGCAGGTGTTGCGTCTTTTGCGTGGGCATGGGGAGGTGCCATTGGTGGGGCTTGAGGAGTAGGGGGTGATGGAGGAGTGGACCAGGGTGTCCCGGAGGGAACGATCCCTATGGAATGCCGACAGGGGGGGTGGAGGGAAGATGTGTTTGGTGATGGCATCATGCTGGAGTTGGCGGAAATGGCGGAGGATGATCCTTTGAATGTGGAGGCTGGTGGGGTGATAAGTGAGGACAAGAAGGGGGACCCTATCATGTTTCTGGGAGGGAGGAGAAGGTGTGAGGGCGGATGCGCGGGAGATGGGACGGACACGGTTGAGGGCCCTGTCAACGACCGTGGGTGGAAAACCTCGGTTAAGGAAGAAGCAGGACATGTCAGAGGAACTGTTTTTGAAGGTAGCATCATCGGAACAGATGCGACGGAGGCGAAGGAACTGAGAGAATGGGATGGAGTCCTTACAGGAAGCGGGGTGCGAGGAGCTGTAGTCGAGGTAGCTGTGGGAGTCAGTAGACTTGTAATGGATATTGGTGGAAAGTCTATCACCAGAGATTGAGACAGAGAGGTCAAGGAAGGGAAGGGAAGTGTCAGAGATGGACCATGTGAAATTGAATTCGCACAATCTAATTTACGCTTACTTTGTGCTGTTAATTTCACACTCCTTCAATCAGATTGGTTAAGGATAAAAGCAGTTGCTTGCGTTATTCACTCAGGTCCCAGTTGCCATGTTCCCCTCACTGAGGTGCTATCAGCTCACATTTTCAGCAAATTGCCACACAAAACATTTAAAAACCCAAGGGCAAGTCTAAGTGCTGCCAGATACTGTTAGATGCCCCACTACAGCAAAATCCAGGCCACTGTGGTAGAGTTTACAACTTGTTGCCTGAGTGTTAAAATGACATTGTGAAAAGAGCCGGGGCAGATTCAATGCGCCACCAAATGGCCGCTTCCTATGCTGTACTATTCTATAATTATGTGGGTTGTCCACCGCAGAAACATCTGATTTTCATTGATTTTAATGGAAGTTATATAATGGGGCAGCAAATCCACTATCAGGTTTATGGCCCAGCAGCAAGTTCTAAATCTACCCCACTCCTGCCTTGGCTGAACTACACTGGGTCCTCATGGGTCAATAATTCCATTGCTGTTAATTGGTAAAAATGAATAATGTACTCTTCCTTTAAACTAAACCAGTGTCTGTGGGAGTCTTAACTGTTTCTCTGTGGACCACTTTGAGGGATCATGGCCAAATTCGTACTTACTCCTGTATAAATCTTAGAGTGTAAAAAACTATTAGATTGAATGCTGCATTATACCCTTAAAATCTTCTTAGATTAATAGTTCAACTGTTATTTACCATATCACAGTTTTTAACTTCAGAGATACAAGTTTATCAATGTGCATAATCGGTTGAAGGACTGAGCTTGATAGGCCACATGCTTTTACTTTTCTAGATTTTGTTGTGTAAAATTATGTTCAGTTTTCTCATACACAATAATGATCTTTATCCTGCATTGGGTCAGAGGTCAGCAAATTTATGCTTCTCCATGTACTTTCAAATTTTCCACTAAAATGACTGTCAGATTGAATTCTAATTTCATTGCGGGGCGAATCACTGCCGATTTGAGGAAAGAAAATTGTTCGGAGGAATTGCAATCTGATTTTCCACATTAATATTAAATGCAAATGACTTAATGCTTTCATGGTGCATTGATGTTAATAATGCCATCAAGTTGCATGGTATATAGGGTTACCAACTCTGGTTAAAGGTAATCAATAGCTGTTGTGCAAGAAATTGAGAATGGTGAGGCCAACCACAAGCAGGTGAGGAAAGGTAACAGAGGGCAGAATTTTGCCAGTGGTGCACTGTTTCCGATGGTGAAACTGGATGTGTGCGCCACTTCCGCTCTCATGCTTTTTCCCATGCAATTAAATTAAAATTTAAAGTGCTGGCAGCGTGCACAGGAAACACGTGTGATACCGTGGCAGGATTCCTTTTCAGTGGTGAAACCTGCTGCAATTACAATTGGCCTATAAAAGAATTGGTTTGGGCATAGTGGTATTGTCAATGGACCCCTACTCCAGAGACCCAATGTAATTCTCTGGAGACTTGGTTTCAATTCCCATCATGACAGATGGGGAAATTTGAATTCAATAAAAAATCTGGAATTAAAAGTCTAATGATGACCATGAAATAGTTGCTGATTGTCATAATCTGGGTCCTTTCCTTTAGGGAAGAAAATCTGCTGTCCTTACCTGGTCTGGCCTACATGTGACTTCAGACCCACAGCAATGTGGCTGACTCTTAGATGCCCTTTGAGATGGCTATCAAGTCACTCAGTTCTCGAAGGCCATTGGGGATGGGCAATAAATGCTGGCCCAGCCAACAATGTCCACATCATGTTAACAAATGATAAAAAAACTTGCAATTTCAGGTTTGCTCTGCATCACGGCCAAAACCTGCCTGCCTAGCTCCATTAGCTGGGCATCAACATAAGTTTTACTGAGAGCACAAAGGTGGCATAAATGTTTTTTCAAATTTAAATTTCACTTATAAATATTTCACATTACATTGTTTTCACTTTATTATGTCTGCATCATTGTTATTTGCTGAGACGAGGTTAGTCAGACAACTAAATATACTTGCATGTCTCATGGTTGGCTGGCATTAATGGTTACAGAGGAATTAGGGACATTTCTTTATTATGGAAAAAACAATGAATTTTTTGTTCATATTTTATTGAATGTTCATATTAGTGCCCATTGTTGTACTCACCACTCTGTGGGACTTGCAGGCTATGCTGGCTGCCCTTTCTGTGCATTGTAAAATACATTTTCTGAGATCACTCCCTCTGGGGATAATTGAAATATTGTGGGTGAACTCAAAGCCTTTTAAGGACTCTGCTGGCCAACAGCCTGAAATGGACCCACATTTGGACAGCATTGACACCGCCCCTTATGCTCCTTATTTTCTTACCTTGACTGGCTGTGCCCACTACACCTAGATACTAGGCACTTCCCACTTCACTCCTTCATGTCCCTGACCACATCCTCTGCTGTCTTTTGGATTCCTCTTCCATTCCTCCATGCCCTGAACCCCGCCCCTGTACTCTTTTGGATCCCTCTTCCACTCCTCCATGCCCCTGACCTCATTCCACACTCCCCTGACCTCACTCCACACACCCTCACCCACTGATTCACCCCAGCCGGTCCTGAGCCTATATGCAAGTTGCCATTCTCCTGTAGCCCTCCCTTGTGTGGTAGAGCTAAACCGCTGACCGCAGACACAGCTGCACAAAGCTGCCTGGTTCTCACCACCATTTAACAAACATGAACCAGATACGATGAGATTCTTATGTGCCATTGACTTTATCTTGAGGGTAGGACTTCATTCAAAAAAATGTTTTACACTAACAAGTATTCATGGCATGCAAATACATTACAAGTATGAACCTGGCACAGGATGGCCTGAGGCATGACACACCACAAACCCACCACTGACTTAATCTTTTCATCTCAAACTGCCATCAGGAAATTGAAAATTTGCATCCCACTTAATTTAGTCACGCCGCAGACCACATTTCCCCCTCTGTGGGCTCCAGAAAATTCTCCCCAGAGGGTGGGGAAGAAGAGAAACAGGTGAGAGAGGAAATCGTATGGGAAGACCAGAAGTGGAATCATGTTTCTAAATGACTGCCTGGATTCAGTCTCAATAAAAGAAAATTTTCATAAAATTATAGTACAGGAAGAGGCCATTCAGTTCCCAGTCCTCATGCCAGTGCTGGCAGTCTTAGCTACTTCTGATGAAGCAGTGCAAAACTTTTCCTTTACTCTTCGTCTTTGGTGATACATATTGCAAAGAAATCTGGGTGGAGGGGGCACACTTAATATATGATATTAAACTAGCTAACAGGGTTCCAACTCTGGTTGAATGTATTCCTGGAGGTTTCATCACAAGACCTCTTTACCTTCTACCCAATCAAATAGCCTTTTCTCCCATCTCCAATATTTTATAACAAATAAAGAGTACTCAAAGAAAATTAAAAGGGACACATTTTTTAAGGTTCTACATTAAATTTTCTCCTGGCTGCTTGTAGCAATTAATCTATAATTCCTGAAGATTCAAGGATAATCCTGTTACTCTTGTTTGGCAATCCTACCAGAGAAGAAGTTGAAAGTCATTTGATGGTGAAACTCATCAACCATAATAGTGCTTTGCTGATTGGGGCCCTGAGTAATGTTTAAGTTGTTTGGCCAAGTACACCATCTTGAAGAGGGTAAAGGCTGCTCCACGATGTACTGAAAAAAAATGCCTCCCCCTTTTTTCTCTAAGAGTCAAAGCATAAACAGACAGATCAACAACTTAGCTACCAGTGGACAGATGAACAATTCTTATTGACGAATGTATCTATAAAACAGGAAACATCTTATGGGTCCTTTTCTGTCCAGTATGTTCAATATTGATAAGCCATTGAGCATCCAAAGTAAAGGAGGATCAAAACAGCCTTGTGAAAATACAATCAAAAATGAGTACAGAATAAATGTTGAAATTCCATTGTATATTTGCAGCCTATTGAAGAACAAAAGCAGTTGAAGATAGTCTCAAAATCAAAGTATACAAAATAACATGATTCAATCATCTAGATTGATTGTCAGTATATTATAGTTCTTTCAGTTCACTCCATATCATTATGGACATAGGGACAGAATAAAAGAAAATAACATTAATGAAATGTGCAGTACCTGGAATAGAAAATTAGGCAATGCTTCAGATGAGTACATTAGCCAAGACATTAATTGCTTTTCTCTTTTTAGATGTTAATGGGCCACTGTGCCTTTCCTGCATTTTGTTTTATTATTTCTATTCATAATCAGAAAGTAAATATTGTTAAATTTTCCAGGAATAAAAATGAAAATGTTGGAAATGGACAGTTGGTTGAAAGAGGAACTATAAGTTAATATTTTACATGCAGCCCTTTACTTGCAATTGATCCGATTACGAACAGCTGAATCATTATTTTTTCTGCTTCTCTCTGATGCTATTTGACCTGTGTTGAATTTCCAGTATTTTCTGCTTTTAGCCCCTGGATTCATTTATTTAAATCTCTGATACATTTTCTTGGTTTTTTATGCTTTTTGACAATACTCGCTCTGTGACCTCATACAAAAAACAACCTAAAGCAATCTGGATTTATCACCCAAATTAGACTGACTGCTTCCTGTGAAATAACTAATAATCCACTGGAGACACTATTAAGTAGCTCACGTCACGTCTATTATTGAGGTTCTGGTAGTGTGCCTTCAGCTAAATCCATGGATTTCCTGTATGCTAGCTCTGTTAGCATCAGATTTTTAAAGGAAATTGTGTTTTTATGACTGTGTAGAGTCAGTTTTTGAATCTCATCTTACAACCAAAATTATTGCAGCATGAGTGAATGAGGTTCTATAAAATTTCTGCTGAAGATGTGAGATAACCCCTGGAGACTCCAAAAATGCTGCAGTTTCCATTTTTGTACCTTGGAGAAAACTGTCAATAGTTTGTTGCTAATTGGAGAATGATGGGATATTACATAAAATGTGCAGCTCAGGAGCAGGCTATTCACCCCAACACAGTCACCCTCTCAGCTGACTTCTTCTAACCTTATCAGCAAAACCTTGGATTACTTTCTCCCTTGTGTTTATCTAGGTCCCCCTTGAAAATATTTATGCTATTTGCCTTAACTACTTCTTGTAGCAATTTCACATTCTAACCATTCTCTCTCTTTGGGTAAAGAAGTTTCTCTTAAATTTCCTATTGAATTTATTAGTGATGTCATTTTTTTGTGGATGATTTCTGGTTTCTGTATGTATCATAGTTCTAGATTGTGGTGTAGGACTTCAAACCTGTTGTTCGTTATTTATGGGAGTCGAGTGTTTGACCTTCACTTGAATTCTAGCTTTAAATGATCCATTTGATCTACCTAGGAATGTTTCTCTACATAGCAGAGAAGAGAGATGGCTGAAAAACTGAGACAAACAATGTTACCAAACCTGTTGAACCTTTGGTTTTAACTGAGTGTTTTTTATTTTATGTATGAGTGAGAACCCTGTCCCCTAAAAGTATTTCCTTGCATTATCAAAACTGGATACTAAGAGGAAAGTGAACAACACTGAATCCCCAAACAAAAAACACTGGAAACACTCAGTTAGGTCAGACAGCATCTGCTTAAAGAAGCCAAATTAATGTTTCAGAGAAAAACAGAGTTAACATTTTGAGTCCGTATGACTCTTCTTCAGAGCTCTGAAGAAGATTCATATGGACTCGAAGCATTGGCTGTGTTTTTCTCTCCACATATACTGTTAGACCTGCTGAGTTTTTCCAGCATTTTCTGTTTTTGTTCCAGATTTCCAGCATCCGCAGTTTTTTGCTTTTAGCTTTTCTCTCTCTTCCTCCGGAATGAATTCCTTTGCTAGTTACATATATCAGAGACTGTCCTGTTGGTACCTTCAGTTCCATTGTGGCATTCTATACCCTGGGGAATCTCTGGAGTTCCTGGCTCTGTGCCTGTGCTGCATGGGGGCGATACCAGGATGAATTTAGCTGCTCCATGAAATGGGGCATTTATCACCTGGTGACTTGAGGCCCCAACAGCTTTTTGGTTAATGTTAAACAGGTGTCCTACATCAACCTGAAAGTTTCAGTGTCATAAAATTTGAATACTGTGATTGTTTTGTCATAGGCAGGGCAGTGAAGCAGGTCTGCAAAATCTTCATGATGACATTAGTAGAGGTTCCCAGTGGTATCCTTCAAAGTGGTGCAACCATTGGACACACGGTTATTCAGAGGGGTCTTTGTAGGACTAGTGTGGCTTATACTCACATTGGGGAGGGGACTACCTGGTGAGCTGCTCTTCTCTGCCAAGCCCTCTGTGGCTCCTGGCCTGGACACACTGCTACTGTGACTCCTCCTCCATTATGCTGGCTCAGAGTGGTGTTTCCAATGGGAAACCACCCTCTCTCTGAAGTTGACCTTAAGGTTGGTCTGGCTGTGGTAGCTATCAGAGGCCAGGGAGAGGGTGGGTGTGGGTGGAGGAGATTGTTCCCAAAAAATTGTTGCTGAGAAAAGAGGAAAGTTCTGCAGAAAAATGAAGGTCAGGGGTGGAATTTAATGCTCGCAGTGGTCGGCCCATCCTCCTACTGGTGGAAACCCCAGTGTGGCTATTCTGGACTCCTGACCCAATTTGACACCAATCCGGCATCAGGGTCCTTGTCGTGTTCAAGGGGATTTTCCCACCTCTGAGAGTTGTCGGCCAGTCAGAGAACTGCAGCTCTCCAGTACCATCAGTCCCACTGGGAGCGGTGGCCACAGCTAGTACTACAGATCACTGGAGCCTGGAGTGAAGGTAAGGAGGGCTGCCTCACCAAGGCCAGTCAGGGAGGCCCCAGCAAGGCTTAGTTCTAAGGACAGGAGTGGGTCTGCACCCATGGGCAACCTTTTTAGCAGGTATCTCCGTTGGACATGGGCTGCCCAATTAGGAGGGACTCCCTCACCAGGCTACAGCCACACTCACCAGGGTTTACCTGATGTGTCGCCATGTGGTAGGGCACCTGTCCAGTGCTGGTTGAATACTTAATTGGCTTCTGGGTGGGAAGGCCATCCTTGAACCTTCCAGCCCTGGACTAAATTGGTGGGTGAGTTGGGAAGGCAGCAGGGTCTTCACCCAGCACATTCCCACTTAATTATTTTAGATCCTCCTGCCTTCAGGGGGAGAGCATTATATTCTGTGCCAGGTGTCAGTGATTTAAAAAATGTGACAGAAGAGATTTAACAAGGTTTCTCAAAAGCCTGAAATCAGTAAGTGAAGTTGGAGCTTTCACCAACTTTTCACTTGTACTTTCCTGAAGTGCTAAATACTGGTAGACCATTTTCTTTTTGGTTGTAAGGTTAAATTGGTTGCAGGGGTGGTGTAAACCTAAGGAAACTCCTGTATTTAAACAGTAAAGTAATTATCCATAGACCACAAGCATCTCTGTCTGTCAGAGAGAGACAAATGATTAATATAGCTTGAGGGGCACCACTCCACATCAAGCATGGGGTAAGGCAAGGAGAAAGCTCCCCATGAACTATCATAGCCAGTACAAGGATTGAACCCGTGCAATTGACATAATTCTGCACCACAGCCTGGCCAACTGAGCTAACCGACCCCACATTTAAACAGGAGAGCTATGCAAGTGACCTTTGATAGATGCAAGATGTGCATTATCAAAAAGATTGAAGGAATTTGTGCTTAGTAAAATTATAGTGCTTAAGAGGCTTAATTTATTCAAATGGGAATTTATTTGATCTCTTCAATGCAATAATGGTGTGACAACATCATAATCACCGAAGACAGTGAGGAAATTCAGGGACTATATTTTTGTTGAATACTAATGGCTGAAATTTTTCTTTAACTTGTTGGCATTATTATTCCGTCAGTTTTGAACTCCTTTTCTTCTATATGTCATTCCCCAAAATTCTGACCTCACTGAATTCTAAAGTTCTAGTAATGCTGACTGCATGTATAGACAGTCCCTAAAAGGCACACAAAATCCTTCCTCTTGTCAAGAAGTGACGCTACACTCCAGTAGTCCAAAAGTCTGATAGGATTGGGTGTGGGGATGTGAGGGTTATGGGGTGTGCGCTTTTGAGATGAATATTACTGCGCCACATGTTTTCATCATAAGTGTACATTAAGTATAATTTAAAGATTATCATAACTATTCCAATATTAATAAACATTTTTAACAACATGAAAACTTTAAAGTAAGTGTTATAATTTTAACAGAATAGAATGTCAGACCGAACCTTTTGCAGAGACTTTTTTGAAAAATATTTTGGACATATGTTGATTTTCAAAATAAAAGGACAGGATGAGGTTTCAATCAGTCATTTAGAAAAAAAAGTAAAATTTTCATACTTTTTTCTAACATGTCCCTGCTCAGGTGACAGAGTGAGGGGACATGTTTTTAACATCTTACGATGTTTTATTTTTCATTTTCAAAACTGTTCACCTCCCTGAAACAGCTCTGTGCATCAGAGCGCTTTTCCAGCACGCATCCACACACATGCGCAAAGTTTACGCTCGCTATGCTCCCCATCTCCCCCCTGCACACAGGCAGTGCTGAATGCTGCAGCCTGCTGGGTGGGCCTTAATTAGCATGCCAGCATGAAATTGCAGTCCGGCCCCGATCCTGGGCGGTGGTTAGCTTCCTGACCGCTTCCCCCACTGAGCCTGCCCGACAAGGGCAAAAATCTGCCCCTGGCCAAGCAAAATTTTGGTTGACTAAATATGTGATGACATAGGATGATTTGATTCTCCAACTGAACCAAATTTCTGATCTCAGCCATGCCCCCATGCAGATACTGTCATGGGTCTGCATTTTAGACATATTAACCACATAAGTAGGCATAATAGCAATGACTAGTGATTCATTTCTGACCTCACTAAAAAATGACGAAGGTTGATTATATTGTACGTGGCAGAAGGCTGGATTACCTTTTCTGTAAAACACATGGTGCAGTGAGAACCTCAATTTAGTAACAGGCAGCTCAGAATATTTTTTTTGAAAAATATACTTTATTCATAAAATTTCTGGAAGAACATTACAAAACATTTCTAAATTTCCATCACAAAAAGTGCAATCAGATTCAACTTTTACACATGGATCATGAGGTGCTTCAATGCAATCAATGAATATTAGTCATTTCAATATGGTCATTACAGTCAGACAGTGCAATGGTATTGGAGTTATTGACATTCATCATTTTGCACTCTGAGGTGCTTCAACACAATTATAATACATTTAGTATTCACTACATAAATTCATTGTGAGCCATACAGCCAGCGGGGTCTATACAATTCCCAGCCCCTCAGTGCACTATGGCAGAAAGGTCTTAGACAGCGACCTTTCCCCATTGCGCCTTTGCAGTGGCTGCCCCAAGCTTTAGTGTGTCCCTCAGCACCTAGTCCTGGACCTTGGAATGTGCCAGTCTGCAACACTTGGTCAGGGACAACTCTTTGCACTGGAAGACCAACAAGTTTCAGGCAGACCAAAGAGTGTCTTTCACTGAGTTGATGATCCTCCAGCTGCACTTGATATTTGTCTCGGTGTGTGTCCCTGGGAACAGCCCGTAGAGCACAGAGTCCTGTATCACAGAACTGCTCGGGATGAACCTCAACAGAAAGCACTACATCTCTCCCCAATTCTTTGCAAAGGCACAATTCACAAGGAGATGAACAACGGTCTCGTCCCCACCACAGCCACCTCGAGGGCAATGTGCAGAGGGGGTGAGGCTCCTGGCGTGTTGGAAGGATCTGAAGGGGAGGGCCTTTCTCACCACCAGCCAAGCTACATCGTGGTGCTTGTTGGAAAGTTCTGGCAATGAGGCATTCTGCCAGATGACTTTGACAGTCTGCCTGGGGAACCATCCCACAGGATTCACCCTCTCCTTTTCCCGCAGGGCCTCTAAGATAGGCAGCTCAGAATATTTTTTTTTTTTTTGCAAAAATATACTTTATTCATAAATCTTCAAAAACATTTCGAACCAGTTCAAAATCACCATTACAAAAATACAATCAGGTTCAACTTTTACAACATGAATCACAAGGTGTATCAGTACAAACAATGAATATTACAATCATAGGCAGACATTCATTTTAAGCTGTACAGCCTGAGGGGCTCTTTACAGTTCCCAGCCCCTCAGTGCACTGTGGCAGAAGTGGCAGAAAGGTCTTAGGCAGCGACCCTTCCCCATTGCGCCTTTGTGGCGGCTGCCCCAAGCTTAACTGTGTCCCTCAGCACATAGTCCTGGACCTTGTAATGTGCCAGTCTGCAACACTCGGTCGGGGACAACTCTTTACGCTGGAAAACCAACAAGTTTCGGGCAGACCAAAGAGCGTCTTTCACCAAGTTGATGATCCTCCAGCTGCAGTTGATGTTTGTCTCGGCGTGTGTCCCTGGGAACAGCCCATAGAGCACAGAGTCCTCTGTCACAGAACTGCTCGGGATGGACCTTGACAGAAACCACTGCATCTCTCTCCAGACCTTCCTCGCAAAGACACAATCTACAAGGAGGTGAACAACGGTCTCTTCCCCACCACAGCCACCTCGAGGGCAACGTGCAGAGGGGTTGAGACTCCTGGCGTGTAGGAAGGATCTTACAGGGAGGGCCTTTCTCACCACCAGCCAAGCTACATCTTGGTGTTTGTTGGAAAGTTCTGGTGATGAGGCATTCTGCCAAATGACTTTGTCAGTCTGCTCAGGGAACCATCCCACAGGATCCACCCTCTCCTTTTCCCTCAGGGCCTTTAAGACGTTACGTGCCGACCACTGCCTGATGGATTTGTGGTCAAAGGTGTTTCTCTGCATAAATTTTCCCACGAGGGACAGGTGGTACGGCATGGTCCAACTACTTGGAGCGTTCCGCGGCATCGTGGCCAGACCCATTCTTCGCAACACCGGGGACAGGTAGAACCTCAGCACGTAGTGACACTTGGTGTTTGCATACTGAGGGTCTACGCACCGCTTCATGCAGCCGCACACAAAGGTGGCCATCAGTATGAGGGCGATGTTGGGCACGTTTTTTTCCCCCTTTATCTAGAGGCTTGTACATCGTGTCCCTGCGGACACGATCCATTTTCGACCTCCAGATAAAGGGGAAGATAGCTCGGGTGATCACCACCACACAGGAGTGTGGAATGGGCCAGACCTGCGCCACGTACAGCAACAGCGAGTGTGCCTCACACCTGATGACCAGGTTCTTACTCGCAATGGAGAGGGAGTGTCGCTCCCACAAGCCCAGTTTCTTTTTCACCATAGACACTCGCTCCTTCCAGTTTCTAACGCGTGCCCTGGTCCCTCCGAACCATATCCCCAGCACCTTCAAGCCATCAGCCCTGACAGTGAAGGGGACAAAGGATCAGTCAGCCCATTTCCCAAAGAACATGGCCTCGCTCTTCCCACAATTTACCTTGGCGCCCGAGGCCAGTTCGAACTGGTCACAGATATGGATAAGTCTGTGCAGCGACAGCGGATCCGAGCAGAAAACGGCGACATCGTCCATGTACAGGGAGACTTTGATCTGAGTGCCTCCACTACCTGGGATCGTCACTCCTCTTATGCCCGGATCCTTCCTGATGGACTCAGCAAAGGGTTCTATGCAACACATGAAAAGAACAGGCGAGAGAGGGCAGCCCTGCCTGACCCCAGATGTAATCGGAAAGCTATTTGATTCCCACCCATTGATTGAGACTGCACTACTGATGTTAATGTAGAGCAGTTGGATCCAATTGCGAATTCCCTCCCCAAACCCCATTTTGGAAAGCACATCCACCATGTAGGTGTGCGATATTCTGTCAAAGGCCTTCTCCTGATCCAGGCTGATGAGGCAGGTGTCCACACCCCTGTCCTGTACATAGGCAGTCGTATCCCTGAGCAGCACGAGGCTGTCAGAGATCTTCCTGCCCGGCACAGTGCAGGTCTGGTCAGGGTGAATCACCAATTCCAGAGCGGATTTGACCCGATTGGCGATGACCTTGGACAGAATCTTATAGTCCACATTCAACAGTGAAATGGGTCGCCAATTTCTAATTTCCTCCCTTTCCCCCTTGTGCTTGTAGATGAGGGTGATAATGCCTTTCCTCATGGATTCTGACATACTGCCGGCCAGGAGCATACTCTCGTACACTTCTAGCAGGTCCGGGCTGATCCAGTCCCACAGAGCCAAATACAACTCCGCCGGCAAGCCGTCGCTTCCGGGAGTTTTACTCTTCTCGAAGGACTCAAGGGCCTCAGTCAGTTCGTCAGGAGTTAGCGCTTTGTCCAGACTCCCCTGTGTACTGTCGTCTAAGACCTCCATGATAGAGGACAGGAAGGACTGGGAGGCCGTGCTGTCTGTGGGCTTCATGTCATATAATCCACGGAGCGGACTCTGGAACGGAAGATGATCTTGGAGGCCTCCGAGGCAAAGAGCGAGGCTTGCTGGCTCTTCACCCCTTGGAGTTCCTCCTTGACATCGACCCCCATCGACCGCAGCCGGAGCAGATTCTGCATGTTTTTCTGGAGTCGGGACATTTCCCTCTGTTCCTTTCTAGCTTTCTGGGTGCCTTTGAGGATGAAAAACCTCTTGATGTTTCCCTTGATCACTTCCCACCAGCGTGTCAGTGGCTCAAAGTGGGGTTTCATGATTCTCCAAACTTTGTAATCCCTCTTGAGCTCCTCAATGTTCTCAGGGGTCAGCAGTTTCACGTTTAGCTTCCATGCCCCCCTGCCAACCCTCTGGTCCTTCTCTAAGTGACAGTCAGCCAGTAGGAGGCAGTGGTCAGAGAAGAACACCGGCTTGACGTCGGTGGATTTGACTGTGAATGCACGGGACACAAACAGGAAATCTATCCTGGAACAGACGGACCCGTCAGGCCGCGACCAGGTGTATCTACGCTGCACTCCGTCTGCAGGGTTGCTGAAGACGTCGTGCAGCTTGGCATCCTTTACTGTTTCCATCAGGAATCTGGATGTAGTGTCCAATCTGCTGTCGGCCCTGCTGGATCGTCCAGCCGCATCGATGATGCAGTTGAAGTCACTGCCCAGAATGACCGGCCTGGAGGTTGCCAGCAGCAGTGGGAGCTGCTGAAAAACCTCCAGCCACTCAACCCCTTGTGACGGGGCGTAGACGTTAATTAACCAGAGTGGAGCATTCTTGTACATTACGTCTGCTACGAGGAGGCGCCCGCCCACCACCTCCTTAACCTGGGAAACGGTGAAGCTGCCTCCCCACAGCAGAAAACCCAGGCCGGAGGAACGAGAGTCGTTTCCTCCCGACCAGATCGATGGCCCATGGGACCACCATCGTGACCATTGCCTGTAGGAGCTGAGGTGCGGTATCGCACACTCCTGCAGAAACAACAGGTCAGCTTTGACCTTGGCAAGGTAGTCCAAGGTCGCAACACATCGCGTAGTAGATTTAATGCTACACACATTTATGGATACAATCTTTACACCCATTTTAAAGCAGTTAGTCGCTTACCAAACCTGTTGTCTCTGAGAGTTCCAGACCTTTGGTCTGCTCCTTCATGCCCGTAGTGTGCTCAAATTGCTTCACTTTGGATGGGCTGAGGAAAGCGTCCTGAACCTCCCCATTGGCAGTGTTCTGCTCGGGTGGCATCTGGGGGTCCGTGCAGAGAGTGGGGTTTGAAATGTCCTCTGTTGGAGAAGCTTCTCCATTCCTCTCCCCCTCTGGGGCGTTGCTGCTCCCGGCTTCCCGGAGCTGGGGTGCGTTGAGCGCCTCACTGTTCCCAGATTCCTGGGGTTGTGGTGCACTGGCCTCTTCGGGTTGTGGGCAAAGTTGGAGTGCGCAGGTCTCCTCATTGTCTCCAATGTTCTGGAGCTCGGGTGTCTCATCCTCCAACTCCCAAGCATTTTGCCGCTTCTTCTGTTGGCGCCGCCCTGGCCCTTCTTCGTCCGAAGAGCTGCTGCTCTTTTTATCTGTGTCGGATAGGAGACGCCTCTTGACTCTTGTCTGGGAAGTGGCTTGGTTTCTTTTTAGCCCCTTCTTCCTTTTGGCTCTCTTCACCAGCTGCCACTTCCCCTGCTGCTTTCCCACTGCTGCCTCCTCCTCCTCCGTTGATTCGCTCTCCTGAGGAGTGGGAGGTTCAGGGGGCAGTGCTGATGATTGGCCATCTGCTGCCTCAATCCTTTTCCTTCACCTTGTATCTCTCTGTGTCCTCCTTTGTCCCGTTGTTCTCCCTGGGGGCCTTGGTAGTTGGAGTGACACGAGGCATTTCTTCTGCTTCCCCTTCGTTGGCTTTGGCTGCCTGTGCATAAGTACAGCAATGTTTGGGGCAGGTCTTGTAGAGGTGACTTGCCTCGCCACACAGGTTGCAGCACTTAGCCTGTTTACAATCTTTTGTCTGGTGCCCTTCCTGTTTGCAGTTCTTGCAGGGGACAGCACTGCAGTTGGCTGCCACATGACCAGACTTGCCGCATGAGCGACAAAGTTTGGGTTGCCCAGCGTAGACAAGGTAGCCACAGCTTCCCCCGATAGCGAATCTGGAAGTGGGGTGGAAGACGGCTCCCTTACCGTCGGTCTAGAGCGTTACCTTAACCTGGCGTTTACATGTCCAGATCCCCAAATTATCTTTAACCTCAGTGCAGCTCCCAACCTTATCGAAGTACCTAGTAAGGAAGGTGAGCACGTCAGCGACAGGGACATAGGGGTTGTACAGATGCACCGTCACAACCCGTTCTTGTTGCAACGGTAGAGCAAAGAGCGGCTCCGCCGTCAGGATCTTCATTTCTGGCAGTTCTTTCTTTTCCTCAAACACCTTCAGGAGTTTGACACAAGCTGCCACTTGCTTGAAGGTCACATCAAAGAAACCAGCGCTGGGGAAATCCTGTAGGCAGTAGATCTCCGTAGCCTCGAAACCACACAGCTTGAATAGGATCCTCTTGGTGAAGAAGGTCCTATCCATTCCTGTTCCTTGCTCGCTGCCCTTCACCATGACTCGGATGGTGTTAGGTACCCCATGGTAAGGAGTTCGACTGGTTATAGCCATTTCTCTTTCCCTGGCAGAAACGCATCCTGGGAGAACCTCCTTCTTGATCAAGGTCTCTCCCCTGCCAGATAAGTACAGGCAGCTCAGAATATTGTTCATTCTGAGTGTATTCTTCAATTAAAATATTAGTTTGGAATTCTGCCTGAATCTTCAATCTGTAGCCAAGTGCATCAAACTTCTGGGTCAAAGTGTCAGACTTAATTTTGGTTGATGACTTACTTAGAAAATTCCAGTTGTACACAATCTAAAGAAAGTGTTTATGAAGAAACATGGTGTCCTGTTTTGTGCAACTATTTAAAAACTAGAGAAACAATTAAGCTGAACCCTACATTAACATGCTAGGTTGAGAATGGCCAAAACTCCAATAAAGATTGCTTGGATTTTTTTTAATATAATGGAATGATTTGATGCAACTGCAGACAGGAAAGATGAAAATTATATTTTTTTCCATTTTTCTTCCACCGCTGTTTCAGCTAAGATCAATATAGGCCAGGATTCAAATCTAGAGTTTACCTCATCTGTATATTTTGGTGCTATATCATCATTAACTATCTCCTGTGCTTCTATAGAGTTATACAGAGATCTGGAGATATCATATTGACAATTATAATATATTACTCAATACTTGTGGCTTAAAACCATATCCCATCTCTGGTGAAGGGCCAAGTCTCTCAGTGCAGGGCACTATCAGGGTGAAAAGAGTAGTGCAGGAGGCGAAATAAATATGGAAACAGTGGTTAATTGATGCTACGCTTCGGTTTAGTTACACAAAGGAAAAAAGGTAATATTTTTTGAAAAAATACATGTATTGTATTTTAATGAGTCCCATATTCACAACATAGTTATGGATGAAAAGTCCTTGCAGTACATCATCCTTCACCCACCCAGCAAGATTCTATAATCCTTCCATTTGGGCGTCTAATTGTTTCTTGAGATTTCAAGGTTTTCACCTCAGCTATGCTACCTTGAAGTCTATTACATTGATCACCCTTTGTATGAAGAATTTCTCTTGCCTTACTCTTGCTATTTAATTTGAAATATTATTCTAGGTTTGCTTTTTTTCTCTCCCTTAACGTGTTATGTACCTCTCAAATGCCTCCACCCCTCTCCTAGAGAACAAGCCTCACCCTTTTCCTCAGAATTCAGTCCTTAGACACTAGACAATGCTGTCCAACATTTGAATATTTTTCACACATGATGGCTACTGGTAGTTACTTCAAAGTGGTTTATTAACTCTATGGGCTGAATTTTCCCCCCGTCTGGGAGGGTTGTGTGGGGGTGGGCACGAACTTGATCTGCGCCCCCGGTCGGGGATGCGCTGCGATTTTACATGGGCGGGCCTTAACTGCATGACACTCGTCCGGAAGGGCTGAGCGCTCCCTGTGCGGGTGGAGGGGGACTCCCTGAGTCGTTCCCTGTGCTCTTTCCCGCATGTGCACAAAAGAGCGCAGAGATCTCCTTGAGGCAAGAAGGTGCCTCAGGGAGATCAGTTTGACATGTGTAAATTTAAATAAAGGGAAATAAAAATTTTTAAAACATGTCCACTCATATGACACTGTCACATGAGCTGGGACATGTGAAAGAATTATTTTTAAAATTTTTATTGACTTTTAAAACACTTCATGAAACCTCATCCCGCCTGTGGATGAGGTTTCATGAAAAATGCGAAGGCCGCCTGGGCTCTTCGCCTGCCCGTCAACCTGCCCGTTGGACGGACAGCTCAGCTAATTGAATTAATTACTATTTAAATGGCCTTAATAGGTCTTTGACAGTTTGGTGGGCATGCAGCCGACTCGGCTGCGTGCCCACCGAACTGAAAATCCAACTGACGCATAATGACGTTGGGACGCCCGCCTGACGTCACCGTGCATCATTTTACACGCCAGTGAGTGGGCCCCGCCTCCGCTCCTGCTCACTGACTGGAGAAATCAGCCCTATATATGATCATGGTCTATATCAAACATTACCATAACTATTCTATTAACCCATTACATTACAAGAATGTTCCAGACACCTCAGCAGCCTTTAAATTTTCTTTATAAATTCTTAAACCTGGGGTGCTTTCCAGACTTTCAAAGCACCACACCCCCAGACAAAAAAAGGGTGTGGTAGGAAATCTGATTTTTGTTTCCCATTTAATATGGAGAACCCAGTCTTGGGGCGGGAGGTGGCGGGTGTACGTTTGTACATTAGGCAGTCCTGAGCCACAAGAAGGCCAAAGGAAAATGGTGTGGAATCAGGAATCTGGAGGAAAATCGATTTCCTTCAAAAATAAATAAGTTTGGGCATTTAGGCTCTGAAATGCACCTTTGAACCCTGAGAAAAATTCAGCCCATTGGGTTGAACTTTCACTAGTGAGTCCCAGTCCAGCTTTCAGAGGGAAATACTGGTCAGGAATCGACACATGCTGGCATTGGGACCCAGAGGGTGATTTTTGAGGAGACAGCCAATTAAGTGTCTGTCTAATTGAGGATAGAGGACTGGCTCCTGAGGCTGGAAGGTCAATAGAAAAATATTGGCACAATAGGGTCATCAATTGCCTGAATGGGCTGCCTGCCATTTGTGCGCGGGTAGTCATCACCCACCATCTCCCAGCTTCAAACTTCTCCAACCAAATGGGCTGGAGGTGAGAACATGTTGTCAACTGGCAAATCGCTCTCCAATGCCAATTTCCTGACCATCCCACCTCTGATTCCACTTCTAACATAATTCAAAAATTCTGCCCATTGTTTTTGTTTAGGTTATCTCTATGGAGGAAGGAGGGAATTAAAATTAATAAAGTTGATTTATGATGTTTGCCTTGGTATTGTTTATGACCAAGTGCAGTGATTAGAGAGAACAAGTTGTTTATTCAGGATGAGTGCTTGGACTGATGCTGATTTTTGACTTGGGTCAAAAGGCTCAAATGACAAAGTGGCACATGAGGTCAATGAGAATAGCCTCTCAAACAGGGTTGAGTGCTATAGACCCAAACATAGACCACCAGGATAATGGATGCTTTGAATGTGTCACAGCTGAAGTGGGTTTTTAGGATGTGGTCAATTACTAGAATACTACGGCAACTGGAGAAATTAGACAGAGCAACCCCAAATGAAGGGAACATAAAAAAAAATAAAAAGAATGAGCTTCCTGATGGTTTCCTCTTAGAACACCGAGAGTGAGCATACACTTGCTTGTAGTATTTCCAAAATGGCTTCACACATGTGAAGAGCAGACAAAATCTGACAAATTGACAAATTATATAATGTCGTTTTTTTTAGTCCTGCATCAGTAGTTAAGTCAAAACACAGATAAGGTTCCATTCAGCATAATTTTGTTTTGTTTAACACTTGTCTTGGTATTATTTATAACCAAGCACACTGGTCATTAGTAGTCATGAAGCTGAAGACTGACTCATGAAATTTTCTAAAACTTGAACTGAACATCCTTTCAATTTGATTAATGATATAATTATAATCATCTGTATTGGTCTAAAAAAGCACCAGTCCTGATGTTTGAAGGTGATTTTCTGAAAGCGGCAGGTGTTCTGCCTCCAGTGCCAGAAGCTTTGGGGCAACCCTGATTCAGAGGGCAGCAGGAGCCAGGGCTGCATTTTATGGAAGGCAACCAATTAAATGTCTGTTTTTTCAAAGATAGCTGCCCGCCCAATCAGAAGGAACAGTGGCCACAGCTGGCACTACACCTGAGGAAGGTGGGCATGTGCCCTCACAACCAAGTAAATGGGGTCTGGGGATGCCTGGACAAGTCAGGCAGGCCTGGATAAAGGGGGTGACAATTCACTGATAGCAGATGGCTCCGTTGTCGCCAGGCAGTGGGCTGTCTGCCATCCTTTCTGCTGCTGGCAAAATGGCATGATGGCAGGAAGGTATCAGGCAACCCCTTTGTCTCTGAACCCATCCCCAAAGGACCCATGAAATTTAGCCTGAAATGTTGCAGACGTTAAATGACGCAGTGTGAAAGATCTTAACTGGGAGTAGGTTTTGAGCAGGCAGGAGGGGAATGGTGGGGAAGAGAGAGGGTAAGTGTCAGACCAGCCTGAAACCATTAGTTTAAGGCCCAAGCTATTTTGCATTGTATCCCACTGACCAGTTGCTCATCTGAAATGGGTAGGAAGAGGCGAGCTCTGGATAGGTCACTGGCACTTAGGTAAGTTGTAAGGGATTGGGGGGAGAAATTGGGGCCAGTTTATAAGTGGACAGGGGGAAACTTGGAAACAGTAACACTCCTACTTATTGTCTGGCCACATTACCTACTTTACTTACCTTGGGCTTTCTTTCCTTTCCCCCTTCAAGTTTTACTGCACACAGAACCTGCAGGGCTGGGTGTCCCATTCAATAGCCCAGATGAGTTGATGGTGGGCAGGAATTGAGCAGGTAGTAAGTCTTTGCACAGTTATTGAAACTATGTGCCCAGTCAGCTTCCATTTAAGGTTCCCCCCAAGTGCATCACACCCAACCCAGCTGGCGTGATGAACTGCAAAGTTTTATTAGTGAGTCCTTTCAGTCAGTAAAATTACTACTTTGGAAAGAATTTTGCAGTCAATTGTAAGAAGCTTAGTAGTGATTTACACTGTTATCCTTTGCTGAAATCCGGACTGGAGTGGAGATCACATCGGATATGCAAGGTATAAAGTTGCCTTTTCTTTTACAGACTGACCCATGTGTGTGGAATTTTACACAAGGCTGAAGAATGCAGGCCGTGTGTTCTCTACTGAGTACTGTAATTCAATCACTCTGACAAATTATCTCTTCCAAAACCCAGGGTGTCTTTGTTCAATGAAACTAGCTAATAAAATTGCAAACACGAACACTTCAATTTCCTGTCAAGTCCATTGCCTGTTTAGTGTGAAACATGAAACACTCAGTCTCTGCTGGACAGGAGTGAGCCAAGAGGTCAGACAGCTTGTTGATGTAGATGAATGTGGCTGTGGAAAAACGATAATGTTTGTTCCTCCCTGACCCATACACTGTGCTATGAAACAGCCAACATCAGTTGGGTTTGGTGAAGTGTGCTGTTCTAGAGTTGAGGAATGGAGGCCTTGGAGAGTTTGAGAACATCAGAAAACTCATTTTCCGGGGCTGTTCCAGATTTCGTACATGGAAAATTTATCTGTAAAGTCATTTTGTGGCTTTGTGTAGGAGATATTAATGCTCAGTGTTCAGTACTGGCATTATAGGATTGAATTACTCGTTGGCCACAATGGTGGCTTTTCACGCCATATCATCCCAAACCCGCTGCATTAACTATGCATACCTGGGAAACATGGCATTTCCATGGCGGGCTGGCTCTTATTTGCTTGCCATGCCATCTTCTTGCTGCTTCATCATGCCGGGTGCCACATTTAAAGTGCAGCCGCGCGCACACCTCTCAGTGCTTCCAGCCCATGACTGCTGCAAAGAAGACATGTCCCTGAAAGGCAAAAAGACTGCAGCCCCCAGGTTCAGTGACAAGTCCCTCAACCGCAGTGGAGGCTCACCATGATGTCCTGTACCCCCGCTCTGGCGGCAGGATGGGCAGCAACCTCACTAATCTGGCTTGGGAGGCATTGGCAGTGGTGGTCAGCGCCAACGCCCTTCAAAAGAGGACAGTCATCCAGTGGCTGAGGATGAATGATCTCCTTCGTTCTGCCAGGGTAATTCACTCTTCTCATCACTCTCAACTCTCACACTCACAAACCCGTCACACATTCATAGGGATCTCACTCACTGCCAGTTCAAGGGACATACCATTCACTCTCTCATACACACCTTCATTGCCCTCATTCTATCCATAGGACCACCCACCACCCACACATGCCAGGTGTACTTATCACCTGGCCTGGCAGGTGTCCTGCTTACACTATCTCCATCTCTATTCATGTAGTACAAGCTGGCAGACAACAAGAGGGAGAGGTCGCAGACCGGTGGAGGAATGCCTGAAATCAAGGTCCCCAGGGACTTTGAAAATAGAGCCATCTAGCAGGCAGGTGATGATCTGGCCGGCCCTGTGCTGACAGTGAGGTCGCACTGCTCTACCAAGTGAGGTTCCAGCAGTGCAACATCCATCAGACAACCATGCTGTGAGTGATGTGTCCTGTTTCACAGGCCCATCTGCTGAACAGCCAATGGTGTCCGTGACCTAGGGCTTTCAATCAAGCCCCAAAGAAACCTCTGAAGAGGAATCTGAAGGCATCCTCCTGGAAGTCCCACCACAACACCCTCCACCTGCGCAGAGACACACATTTCAGTGGGACTTAATTTTAGAATAGCCTTGGAACCACAATCCGATGAGCACATTGCACTTCCTGATCCACAGCAGGCGAGGCAGGGTCTTCCCAGGTCCCTGGCACTCGGCGGACTGTTGGAGGCCAGAAATTTGCTCAGTCTGAGTCAGATGACGAGCCTCTGGACTCAGTCATGTCACAGTTGCTGGAGCTGCAAAGGCAAGCTCGGGAACATCAGGAAGGGATGCCCACTGCACTCCTCAGTTGCAAGGCACAATGGAGGGGTCTGTCTGCCTTCAGGCTGAGGTGATAGCGCTGACAAGCCAATGCACTGAGGTCAACATTGGTAGGATGGCGGCCTTGGTCCAGGTTGTCACTTCTGCACTGCTGTGTGGCTGAACTCCATCGCTGGTGCCATAGTTGTCCTCCAACAGTGTGTATATGAGAGGGATGGTGGGGGGCACCTCGATCTCACTCCAGCTACCCCTTCTCCTCAAGGAGTCATCTAGGGGCCCTTGGGCACCCAGAGGGAGGAGGATCAGTAGGTGCACACCCTGGTGCCATCCACCCAAGTGACTCTTCGAGTGTCCAGTCCATCCGAATCCCCTCTTCCTGTGACCCCAGCAGCTCCAGCTCCATAGGTTGAGGAGGGTGCCACTGCCACACAGCAGGACCCCAAAAGCAGGCTGGGGTCCTCCAGGTCCTCCAGAGGATGCCCATCAAGATCAGCAGGCTGCCTCCACCTCCACTGTGCGTGTCCAGGAAGAACCAAGATGTAGTGGCAGGGTTAGGAAGGTTAAAGAAGATGTAGTTACAGCCTGGACATGGGTGTTAATCGCTTGTTCATAATATTATCTATTGTCAATAAACGCCGAAAAATGTGTCCCTGCCTATGGCTCCTTGTTCTGATGAGCAGTGTTCATGTCACTCAGATGTGAAACTTTTCTGCACAAGATAAAGGCAGGTGTCTCAGTCCAGCACCTCTTCCCTGTGCAGCTTTCAGACCAAAGTGATGGTCCAGCCTCACACTCCCTGGATGTATTACTGGTGCCTGCACCTCCGTGGTGCTTGTCGTTGCTGCCAGAATGTCGTGGGCGGGCGTCACAGGGTTCTCTCATTCTCTCTGTGTGCTCTCAGCACCTTTGAGGTGGGGCTGACCCCCATCTCTTCAGCATCTGTGACCAGTGACGCTGTGCTTCTGAAGGGGTCAGGTACTGAAGTGGAACAAAGGATCAGATGCTTCTAAAGTTTCATATCTGCGTCTCTCTAATATGATCTTGAGCGTAAGTGAGCTGCCCCTGGCCAGACAGGACATTCACAGAGGCTATGTGCAGATGTATGAAATGCCCTCACTCCATGTCATCACCATACTCCTGCAATCGAGTGACCATTAGGGCCTCCACTGCATCTCCATTACAGGAGCATTATCATGAAGGGTATGTGCGCTGCCATAAGCCAGACTGGAGTCAAATGTTCATAGATGCAATGTGAGGATCTTATGATGTCTCCTCATGGCATGTCGTCATCATCCTCCACAAACCTAGCAGCTATGAGGGCCTCCTGAGCGCTCCTGCATCGTCTGGCCAGTATGAAGGCCTTATCACCATCATCGTTGCCTTTGAGGACCTCCTCACCCTCATCACCATCGACATTCTCCTCATCCGAGGGGACCTCCAGCTCCTGCATCTCCTCCTCAGCCAGCTCCTCTCCCCGTTGCAGCACCAGGTTGTAAAGGGAGCAGCAGGAGACGATGATGCGTGACACCCTCTGTGGACTACATTGCAGGGCTCCACTAGACTGGTCCAGCCACTGGAACCTCATTTTCAGCATCCCGATGGTTTGCTGCACCAAGTTGTGAGTTGCAGCATGAGCCTCATTATAGTGTCGCTCTGCTGCAGTCTGAGGCCACTGCATGGGTGTCGTCAGCCATGGCCTCTGCGGGAAGCCCTTGACCCCGAGGAGCCAACCCTGCAGTTTCTGTGAACCCTGGAAGACTCCAGGGATCTGTGACCAACTGAGGACGTAGACATGGTGCACACTCCCTGGAAACCGTGCGCGCGCCTGCAGGATGTGTTTCTGGTGGTCGCACACCAGCTGCACATTCAGCGAATGGAAGCTCTTGGAGTTGACATAGTTGATTGTGTGTTGCAACAGAGATCTGAGCACCTTGTGAGTGCAGTCGATGGCACCCTGCGCCTGTGGGAAACCCGAGATCTGGGCAAATCCAATCGATCTTGCATCCTGGCTGTCCTGGTCCTGGGCGAAATGCACAAAATTGTGTGCCCTCGTGAAATGGCATCTGTGACCTCATGGATGTATTTATGGGTGGAGGCTTGTGATATCCTGCAGAGGTCACCTTTGGAGTCCTGAAAGCAGCCACTGGCATAGAAATTGAGCATCGCTGTCACTTTCATGGTCACTGGCAGTGGATGCCCTTCATGTCCCCATGGCGCCAAATCCTGCAGTAGCTGGCAGATGTGACTGACCAGTTCCTTAGACACGTGCAGTCTTCAGTGATACTGGTTCTTGGTCATCTGCAGGAATGAAAGGCAGCATCATCTATATGGACCCTGAGCCTAGCTAGGTGCCGACCAGCGCCGGCTCACTGTGGATCTTCGGTGGCGGGTGCGGAGCCCCAGCCGTCCCCTTCTTCCAGAGGGTGCTGCTCCTCCTTCTGCACAGCCAGGGGCCTCAGCCGCTCTCTTCTCCATTGTCTTCACTCTCTGTAGGCCATGAGGCTTACAGCTACTTTATCAGGCTCTGTGATCCTGATGTTGTACTCCTGCAAGATGAAAGAGCTAGACACCTGGGTTAGCATGGGTGTACTAAGAACCTTTCTTGGTTAAGTCTGAAGGCCTCTTAATACATCTCGGAGAGTGCTGGCCACCACTTGGATGGTCAGAGAAAGGTGCGCTGCATGGTTGCCTGAAACCCCACCTTCCTCCACCCCACCTCGCCTGACCGTTTGGCGGCAGCTTTGCCCATTGGACTGCATGCTGTGCCCTCAGCTCAGGTGCAGTCATTCTCCTAACCCACACTGCAAGGCTGCACTGTTAGCTTGAACCATTGGGGTGACAGGTCCAAACCGGAATGCTGACATTGCAAGGGGCTGCGAGCACCTCCACCAGTGACTGATGCACGGCCAGCTTTAGCAAGGAGATTGTACAATGTGCCCAGTCATCCAACTGTTCTGCAGTCCACTAAAACGCTCATTAATTTGCACTCTGTGCCCCAGGGGTGAAAAGCTCTGGAGCACTTGATGGCACTTTGATGAATCTGCATTGCTCGAGTGGGCAGATAAGCTAGAAGCCCAACTCCAATCATATCAATGTGGCTGTGCCCGAACTGTCTCATCTGCAGAGGAAGATTTTATACAAGGTTTCCCTAATGCTTCCCTCGCCCACCACCTCCATGTGCTTGTGCGGTATCTTCAACTGCAGGGCAACTTTTGATCCCCCGCCCCCCAAGTCACCTCAACCATAGTGCAGCCTTCCCCCCACCACCCCCAAAGTCACCTCAACCACAGGCCAGCCTTTGCCCCCGTCAACACGCCTCAACCTTGATGTCCAACTGGCGTCTCTCACGAGTGCTCCACAACGTTACTGTGCACTCACCTCAAAGTGCAGCCCGCCAAGCGCATGCCTTTTATATGCTGTTGTGAAACACGTCAGCATGCAATCACACTGACGTGGACGGACTATCCATCGGGGGCTGAGGGAGGAGGGATGGATGAATCTGGCAGGCTAGCCTTAAAATGATATGCTGATGTATTACAATGAGGTTCCTGATGTCCGATAGTAGGAAACGTGGCCTGCCTTCGATGGGCTGAACAGATGATTGCAAACTGGTTTCAGTGACGTCATGAAACTGAGTTTTGGCCTTCTCGCCATATTGTCCGCTCATGCCGCCGAACACGCCCGACACCAGTGGACACAGACGATTCCGCTCATAATGTTTGCTATCTGGAATTATGGTCAAATATTGAGAGTATATATGAAGTTGATCTCATTCCTTTTTTTATTTCCATATCATCATACAGCTAATTAGTTATATAACATACAAGAATTCATGTTGAATGAAAGCACTGCATATGTTGATTTATTTGTCATTGGTATTAATCCATTCATTTTTAATCTTTACAGCTTTTCTAGGAGGCAAAAGAAAACTAGTAACAGCCTTCAAACAGCCTAAATTCATGCTGAAATGGAGATAAATTGGGGTTTCATTCAAGGATGGAATGAATAATCTTTGCTCACATGGATCAAAATAGTTATCTCTGATTTTATGTAAATTTTAAACTGTTATATATATTTTTTTCTTACAGAGGTTGGCCCAGTCACCATTACAACAGATCCAAAGAAATTTCAATATGAACTCAGAGAACTATATGTACAGGTAAGATAAAAATGACTAAACCTTGACAACAATCAACATTTGAATTTAATTTGAACTACATCCCTGGGTGTGGCAAGTAGTGTTAAGTTTTTTTAAGTCATTTTTTTTTATAGAGATCAGTACCATAGCATAAAAAGAAAATCACATGAAGGAGATACAGACTGGGTGACTGCTTTGTGGAACACCTCTGCTCAGTCTGCAAGCATGACCCCAACCTTCCAGTTGCTTGCCATTTTAATTCACTACCTTGCTCCCATGTTTACATTTCTATCCTAAGCATGATGCAATGTTCCAGTGAAGCCCAGTGCAAGCTGGACAAACAGCACCTCATCTTCTGATTAGGCACTTTGCAGACTTCTGGACTCAACATTGAGTTCAACAACTTCAGAACATGAACTCTGTCCTCCATTTCATTTTGCTAAGTGTCAGACTGTATTGTCATGGACAGAATTTATGTGTTCCTTTTTATTGCCCATGATCAATATGTGTGTTTTTTTACCCTCAGAGTAATTGTCCCAATTTAAATAATCCCAGCAGCACTCCTTTGAGACTCTTTTAAAGAAAGGTTATTTATTATCACATGCTTGCCTTACATGTTTAAAATGTGAAATCTCACTCACTTGACTCATATGCATGCACTCACACAAACAAAGCTTAGGTACAGATGAAGGTAAAACAATAAACTTACAATATACGCTTGTCTCAGTCTTTTTCATGGCAGACCTATAATTTCTTAGATGAGTTGATGTTTTAGTTGAAGCAAACATTTTGTAAAGCACATGATTCTCAGTAAGCTGTGAGGGTTTTAATAATCAAATTTCCAGGAGGTTGGCTTTCAGCTGAACTTGAAGTTGGAACAGGCTGGGGAGTCCTTCTCCCACTTTCAAGATACTGCTGTTTATTATCTTGGCCACTTAAATGACTCACAGCTGATTCTATAGCTTTATTGATTGAAAGTTCAGAATATATTGGAACATGACAGTGCCTTGCTTTCATGTTTTGCTTTCAAATCAGCTGTCCATTCATTCTGCCATTCACACTTACTCTGGACCAATGTTTTGTTTCTTTACTGCAACATTACCACTATCTTTGTCTTCTGTTCCATGAAATCTTTGCTATTTAATCTCTCTGCCCTCTAACCTATCCCTGACCTTCCCTTTTGTTCTACTTCACCCTAACCCCTTTCTCAACAGCATAAAACTCATCACATTTTTATCTTTCCTCATTCCAAAGAAGAGTCATATTGGACTTCAAACATTGGGCTGAATTTTGCCATCGGCGAGCAGGGGTCAGGGCCCGCTCACCGACACGCAAAATGACACGGGATGATGTCGGGGGAAACCCCTGATGTCATCCCACCTCATTTAAATTGTCAGGAAGGCAAGCCCGCAGCAAGATCAAGATTGAGGCCATTGACAGGATCATTAAAACAATTAAAGGACCTGTCCATCCAACCTTAAGGTTGATGGGCAGGCCAGGAGCCCCAGCGGGGAATAGAAAAAACATGTAACCTCATCCACCGGCGGTATGAGGTTTCATGTAGGGATTTAAAAAGTTGAATAAAGTTTTAATGAAATTTATTAACGTGTCCCATCTCGTGTGACATTGTCACATGAGGGGGACATGTTAAGGATTTTTTTTTCTATTTTTAATGTTTGTACAGCTGTCAGTGATTTCCCTGAGGCAGCACTTAGCCTCAGGGAGATGTGCGCTCTTTCGTGCGCATGCGGAGGGGAATCCCCCCCCCGCCCGCACAGGAAGCGCATAGCATTTCCTGCCGGGCGTCATGCTGGTCGGGCCTTAATCGGCCCGCCCACTTAAAATGGCGGCGGGGCCTACTTCTCCGGCGGGGATTGGCTCCCCACCCACTGGAGAATGGGTCGGGCCCGCCCGCCCAGTAGGCAGAAAATTCTGCCCATTAACTCTGTTTTTCTCTCTACAGATGCCGTCAGACCCACTGAGTTTTTTCCTGCGCTTCTATTGCTCTTATGAAGGAGATACATGTTCTGTTTGGTAAATGTGTGCTCTGCTTGGTACATTATGAAATAGGATCCGTAAGGCTGAATTTTACATCGTGTGGGTGGGCACACACCCGACCTGATCAGGCATAAAATTGGGCGATAAGATGTCAGGCGAGCGTCTCGACGTCATTGCACACTCACATGATATTTCACTAGGTGGGCGCGTACAAAAGTTAGAAGCACCCCACTGACAATTGAGGGGGCAATTAAGCCCATTAACAGCACAATTGTCTCCAATCTTTCATGGCCCGTCCAAGCTTACGATTAGTGGATGGGTGTGTCGGCCAGGCGGACTTTGCATTTTTCATCAAACCAGAGAGGGATGAGATTTCCATTATGAAATAAAGCAAAATAAAAACAAATATCTGTGGTCAGCTTTTCATCAGTTATATTTTCAGGTGATTGATTGTGATGCATGGATATTTTTCTCCGGCTTTTACAATCTTCATTTGATGATTTTCAGGCCTGCAGCTCCCTGAGGCAGCTATCTGCCTTCAGGGAGCTTTCTCTCAGCGCTCACCAGTGCCCATGATGATGTCTTCACCCACCCTCTTCCCGCCTCCACCCCGGCAGCACTGAGCATTTCGTTAATTGGCCAGCCATCATGAAATCGCGGTTGGGGGCTGATCGCTGTAGGCGGTCCGTTTCCCGACTGCTCTTAGGCCCGCCGATCAGACGCGCCCACCAAAGGTAAAATTCAGACCCTGATACACTTTAACTTGGTTAATTGGAACTGGGGAAGAGCATAAAAAATAATCTATCATTTCTACTCCTATTCTCTGACTTACTGCCTCTGAAGTATGTCAATATCGGGCAAGTGCTGGGCTATGTTCAACTGTGATGGTCCTTGTGAAATAGGAATACTGACTATCCAGGTTCACAGGTGAAGGCTGGGATCTTCCGGTCCTGTCGCAGGTGGGACCCACCGCGGGTGAGGCAGCGCTCCAGCCAGAAGTCCATTGGCTTGTGGCGGGACCGGAAGGTCCCGGAGGTGGGTGGATGCTGAAAATCCCACCTGAAGAGTGGCCTAATACTTTACAGTTGCCACCTGCAGAACCGTAGCTCAGCTTAGAGCAGGACGAGAACAGAAAATCAGGGAAAGTTTGCAGCTGAAAAAATGACCATTTGTTGTTTTCCATCGGACTGTTTCATAGGACAGAGAAAGAGATTTTCTAGTTTCAGGATGCACATATCACTGGGTTACAAGAAACCTTTGCTCATAATTACTCAATTTTAAATCTTTGTGTGATTAGACCAATTAGACCAGCTTTACTTATCGTTCCTTATCTCTTGCTGTCAAAATAATGCTGGCATATTAAAGTGAAAATTGAAGACCTTAGCTCTGAAATTCCCTCCCTAAATCTCTGCCTCTCTGTATTCCTTACTTCTTTTAAGACCCTCTTAAAACCTGCCTCTTTGAACAAATTTTTATTCACTATCTCTAACATCTCATCTTTTGGCTTGGTGTCAATTTTAGTCTCATTATGCCTCCATGAAGTGGCAATGGGCATTCTTCTTCACCAAAGATGCTATATAAATGCAATTGTTGTAGGGTTTGTTGCTGCCAAGAGGTGGGCAGCTGTAAGCAGGCCTGTTTAAGGAGTGATGTAGGGTTTTAGGAGGGAACGATTCCTCCAATATGAGGGAAGGGAAACATCGGAACAATTTAACCCTTTTTAGCCCTGATAAGGTTTTAGTAAATCTAAGGCCAATATAACCTTCCTGGTGAGTAGTGTGCAGAATTAAACACAATATTCCGGATGGAGTCTGATCGATTTGAGAGGAAGATTTATTTGGCAGTGTGAACATGTTGTAGGTAGTGGAAATGCCTGAAGATGATGCAGAGACTGTTGGGATGTAAGGGGGTGAGATAGGGGTGAGGACATATGGACTCAAAATGGAGTAGATCTGATCATGGCTCTTGTTGACCACTGCAGAGGAAAAAGGAGCACATTTCAGGAGCTCTGGCATGGAAGGCAGAATCATCAAAGTAAATGTATGTTTTGTTCTCTTACAAGTATACAATAATTGTTGTACATACTATTCACTTAATTTACAAATCCAAATGTTGCGTAGCTACATGTTTTTACATGTCTTGGTTGTTTTTGAGTCCTTAGTTTTTTTTTAACTATTTGGGCAGCTTTTGCTAATTTTCTAGGTCAGTATATATATAGATGCTACCAGATGGGCCATTTTGGCCTGGAGTTGTAGTGGTTAAGACACTTGTTTCATACACCATAATTATGATTTTGAGTTCGAACAAAGATAGACTTCAAGCCTTCTAACACTGCATGTGATCTGTTATATGGGCTAGTCCACTACTAAGGCAAGAGCGTAGGTATGAATTGCTACTTCCTGTGGTGATCACAGAAGCCTATTCATTCTTGAAACAGCACTGTTAGCAGTAAAGAAGATCTCAGCCTGGTTTCCTTATGAGAGGAAGATTGATGGCAGTATGGAGCTAAAAGTGGGAAGAAAAAAATAAAAGATCCCATTATTTAAAAAAAAATGCAGTTTTCATTTCTTTCTCACTTAACAAGAGCTTGAATAGATAGTTTTGTGCTAAAACAGCAGGAAGAAATTAACCAGTAACTGTAGGACTGATCTATAAGCACACATATACTAGTCAGCTCTCCCCTCCTCCATACGGTACACTTCTCTGCCAAGGATGAATGAGGACACAAGTGAATACATTCTTTCCATGTAATTGGAGTTACCTTCATAATTTTCTGTCTGTCTGCAGTCTTCCCTATAAACTCTTCCTGTGAAAGTCAAATGCTGCATTTTTGTGTAGGCCTCTGTGATTAAGGAGGGCAATCCAGCAAGCCTCTCACTGTCACATTCCTAATGATGTTAGAATTGCAGGAAATGTTACTTCTTAAAGGGGGAGTCGATGTTGGAATGATTTTCAGCTAGTGCTTGAGGGCTTGTTTCTTATTTTGTTCTTGCCAAATACTGTTACTAATGGGGAAGAGGACAATTTGCAGCCAACATTCCATTCGTTTTGATATAGATATCTTGATTCCAGATGTGCCCTTCTGTTGAGCCTGTAAAAATATATTATATATACAGACTTATACTGGCTCTGAAACACTATTCAAAGAGGAAATACCCATTACCAAATAACTAACTAGATTTTCTTAAATATGTTCTACATTTTATTTAAACTGTTGTGTATTATTGTATTAGAACGCAAATGAAAGTTATAATGTATACATCAGAATTAATGTTTTTTTAAATAAATAGCAAAAATGCTTCCTCCCCCAAAGAGTGATCAATACCTCTGGGTAGAGTCTTAGAAACAAAAAACTTTGAGATATTTTTAATGGGGTGTCTTATTTGGCTTTTCTCTCATATAGGATTGTAATCTTGAATAACATTAGTTAATATTACTTAAGGCCAACTTCATCATGTACAAACCACTTCAAAGATGCAGTCAGTGAAGAAACATTTAAAACATTTGTTTTAAGAAAATAAAATGTTCACATGGTTTATCTTACCAGGGATGCAAATTCTGTCTGAAATGTCTGCTCCTCCAGCATACAGTATTCAAGTTTAAAATGTGAAGCAAAGCAATAACCCTCATAGAGCAGATCCTCAAAAATTAAATGAAGCAAGTGATTGAAAGTAGCAAGATTTGTAGATGTTTACAATATAGATAAGATCAGGACATGCTTGGGGACAGCTTGGGGACCAAAAATTCATTTTCGTTCCAGCGGAACCCTGAGAACTTTGAGAATCTGCCAGTGTAGCTACAAACTTGTGAGAACATCTTCAAAATCTGCTTCTCCAGTAATATTGTCAATTAAGGTTGGTGGCCACAGCCTTTTTTTCATTATTATATTGAATTCTACACAAAATGACTGATTGGTAAGCTGCCCTCAACTAGTTGTTTTAAAACAAGAGTAACAGAAACAAATGCTGTCTGAGACAGACCAATAATTGTACCCTTACTAATTGAAACTCTTAGGGCAGGATTCCCCCCCCCCATTGGGGGCAAATTTGAAGGGCGGGCATGCACAGGCAGGCTTCCGATCGGTGCCCCTGATTGGGGGCGTGGTGCCATTTTATGTGGGCGGGCCAATTAACGCCTGCCCAGTGCGACGTCTGCACAGAAGCTCTATGCGCTCCCTGTGCGGGCAAGGGAACCCCAAAATCGCTTGCGCATGAAAGAGTGCACTCATCTTCCTGAGGCTAAGTGCTGCCTCAGGGAGATCAGATGTTCTGTGATAAATGTTAGAAAAAAAAAATTCCTGACAAGTCCCCTCATGTGACATGTCCATAATTTTTACAAAAACTTTATTAAAATTTTTTAAAACCTACGTGAAACCTCATCCCGCCCATGGATGAGGCTTCATGCTTTTTCTAATTTCCACCGGGGCTCCTGGCCTGCCAGCCAATCTTAAGGTTGGATGGGCAGGTCCATTAATTAGTTTAATTACTATGTCAACGGCCTCAATTGGCCATTGACAGGTCGGCAGGCGTGTAACTGATTTTACTGCACCCCCGTCTACCGGAAAATTTAAATAGAGTGCAGTGACATCGGGAGTGACGTCACCGCGCGTCATTTTACGCGTCGGTGAGTGGGCCCCGCCCCCCGCTCGCCGACGGGAAAATCCTGCTCTTAAGACTATTTTTCCAATGCAGAAGTGTATACTTACTATTTAATTGAAACTGTTTTAGTTATGGGTTGTCTGAATCTGGGATCTTCAAGAACAAGGAGCCAAAAGGAGGACAAAAATGATCAGTAACTATCTCAGTTATGAAGGGTCATGGCTTGTGGAACTTGAGTTCTCAGCTGGGGAAAAAATCCTGATATGATTATTAAATATGATAAGAGCATTTCATTTTATATAAAATTTAGTATTGAGGAATTTCATGAATCCTATAATCTTTAAGGACACTTACTTATTGTCAAGCTTTGAAAATAGTACATATGGTGGAGGTGCCGAGAGATACAGCAATTTGTATTTATGTATTGTCTTTAAAGTAATAAAACATCCCCAAGGCATTTCACAGGAGCATGATAAAGCAAATATCGCAACAAACCATTAAGGGGATGTTAGAGAGATAAACAAAAACTTGACCAAAATGTTAGGTTTTAGAAGTGTCTTAGTGGAAAAGAAGGTAGAGAGGTGGAAAGGCTTACGGTCTTGAGTGTTGAAGGCACAGCCACCAATGATGGAGCAATTAAAATTGGACATGTTCAAGAGGCCTGAATTAGAATGCACAGACATCCCAGAGAGAGTGGAGAAGGAGGAGATCACAAAGACGGAACGAGGGAGGCCAGATGGATCAACATAATTCTCATAAATTTCATTACAGGTTAGGGGGATTTGGATCCCCATCTAATTGAAGAGGATAATGACTGAGACGGATGTTGGTTAGAAGTATTATAATTCTGCTAGAAGAGGAAGTAACAATTGTTGTAATAGTTTTTACTTTGAACCACCCGGCAGTCAAAGAATAGAGATTCTCTAATTCTTTAATAGCCTTTTCCATTATTATTTGAAGCAAAGGTATATGGAACAGAATGCCTAAAAAAATCCCAACAAAACAAGCACCTTTGCTATGAAATATGCAATAAAGGCCACACATTTTTGGAAGGCATAATTTCTTGAGGCACAAAAGCTTTAACGAAGCTTTGGCTTTGATTTTTTGTTGATGGCATTCCAAATGACAAAAGTAAAGGAACCAGAAGAGTCAAAAATCTGACAAGAAGTGTATTTTTAAACTTAGTGATATCTATCTATCCCATTCGAATGTGACATTACGACATGATCTTTCATCAAAAATCGTTGGATGGAATTGTCCCAGGTTCGCACTAAGTGTAGTAGCAGGTGTGAAAAATGATGTTTTAACCACCGGCCACAATGGCAGATTTTAGCACTGTATCATCCACTTTCCGTTTCATAAATTATGCAGTCATGGAGAAACATGCTGGATTGCTGGCAGCCAGCCTCCAATTTGCCCGTCACGCCATTACATCAGGGTCCTTATCAAAGGTGCTCTTGGCACTGGAGTCGGGGTCAAGGTTGCCTGAGGGCAACGTGTCAGATATGCCTAGAAGAGGTGATGGAGATTATTAGTGCTTGGCAGCCACGTTACATACAGGGCAAAATTATCCCCCCCGTCAGGAGGGGAAGTTCAGGAGCGGGTGCGTGCAGGTGTGTCTCCGATCGGGGGCACGCCGCCATTTTACATCATCACTTCCTCACTCTTTGCTATGTGCACACTTCTCATTGCCTGCAGCTCAGAGTTGCTCCGGTGAAGACATGGCCACAAGGACCAAGAAGAGTGCAGCCCCCCAATTCAGTGACACATTCCTGGGATGCCTTTTGGACACCGTGGAGACCTGCCACAATGTCCCCTACCCCTGTTCTGGCCTCAGGAGGCCTATTAGTCTCAGTACTCCAGCTTGGGAGTTGGTGGCAAAGATGGTCAGGGCCAAAGTAAAAGGCAACCCCTTAAAGGAAACTGCAAAAACAAAGAAAACATTTAAAGGAAACTTGCAAACATTAAACCAAAATGTTATTGACCGGGTCAGTAAAACACCCCAGTCCCCGCATTGCCTACCGAGCACAGAAGGCCTTGACAGTGCCAGCAGATACCGTGTGTTCCCTTTCCAGCGACACCCGGCTGTGAACATAGATGTGGAATAGGGCAAACAGTTGGGTGGGATGACCCTCTCGATCACCCGCTGCTGGACTTGTTAATGGCCAGCTTGACCAGGCCTAGGAGCAGGTTCACGAGGGGGTCCTCCTCCTTCCCAGTCCCCTCTGCACCGGGTGCTCATAGATCAGAAGTGTGGGACTGAAGTACAAACAAGACAACAGTAAAAGGTTTTTTAAATAACTGAAAAGGGAGTGCAGCCTATAACACCCTATACAGACATAGTCCACGGATCCCAGAAGGCCGCAAAAGATGGAATTATCTTGGGAGTGTGTGAACCAACATAACCTACGGTTGTATGGGGCTGCTGCATACAACACCCTCCACCCCAGGTTCCTGATGGAAAGTGGGAGGACATCCCTATAGAGGGCCCCCATCAAGGAGGTGTAACTCTTTTAGAGTTAAAACAATTAAATAAATTAACAAAATGAAGGACAAATCAAGCATAGCCCCTAATTCAGGTCAGCTGTAAAACTAAGGACAAAGTTTAAAGGAAACTTACAAACTTTAAACCAAAATGTGATTAAGGGGGTCAGTAAAACACCCCAGTCCCCATGGTGCTCACCGAGCACGGAAGGCCTCGGGTGTGCCGGCAGACACCGCGTGCTCCCTCTCCAGGGACACCCGGCCGCGAACATAGCCGCGGAAGAGGGACAAACAATCGGGCGGGACTCCCTCATCGATCGCCCGCTGCCTGGACCTGTTAATGGCTAACTTGGCAAGGCCCAGGAGCAGGTTCACAAGGAGGTCCTCCTCCTTCCCGACCCCCTTCTACACCGGATGTCCATAGATCAGGAACGTGGGGCTGAAGTGCAAACAAAACAACAGTAAAAGGTTTTTTAAATAACTGAAAAGGGAGTGCAGCCTATAACATCCTATATAGACATAGTCCATGGACTTCACAAGGCCGCAAAAGATGGAAGTATCTTGGGAGTGCGTGAACCAACATAACCTACGGTTGTATGGGGCTGCTGCATGCAACACCCTCCACCCCAGGTTCCTGATGGAAAATGGGAGGACATCCCTGTAGAGGGCCCCCATCAAGGAGGTGTAGTTGCACAGCATGGGCATAGGTATAAATCACTTGTACATAACGTTCACCAGTGTAAATAAGCTCCCAAGAATGTCTCCTTGTCTCGGGATCATTGTTATTCATGTCACTCAGATGCGAGTTTGGTTCCTGCACAAAATAAAGGCAGGCACCTCAGTGCAGGGCCTCTTCTGTGTATAGAGTGTAACCTTTAGAGCAAAGTGATGGTGTGGCTTCACACTCACTGGACACATCAGTGATGCCTGCACCTCGATGGTACTTGTCATTGCTGCCAGAATTTTGTGGGCAGGCATCACATAGAAATGTAAACACATAGGAAATTGGAGCAGGAATGGGTCATTCGGCCCTTCGAGCCTGTTCCACCATTCAATATGATCATGGCTGATCCTTTATCTCAAGGCTCTCTCATGCCCCTTGATGCTTTTAGAGTCTAGATATCTAACTATTTTCTTCTTAAATGCACCCAGTGACTCAGCCTCCCTGGCCTTCTGCAGTACAGAATTCCAGAGGTTCACCACCCTCTGAGTGAAGGGCCTGAATTTTTTGGCCGTTGGGCGTGTGCGATTGGTGAACCCGGGAGCGGCTGGAATACTGACCCCAACTGCGATCGGCCCCCTAACCACGATTTCACATTGGCTGGCCAATTAATGGCCAGCCAGCATGAAACACTGGCTGAAAAGCTCAGCGTTGCCGGGTTGGGGGTGGGGCTGGGAAGAGGGCAGGCGACAACGTCACAGTGGGCACGAGTGAATGGTGCGAGAGAGCTGCCTCAGGGAGCTGCAGACGTGCAAATAATGAAATAAGCTGTAAAATATTACAAAAAAAGTCCATGCATCACAATCAAGCTCCCGAAAGCACACCTCATAAAAATGCTATCCCCAGATATTTATTTTTATTTTATTTCCTAACGGAGATTTCATCCCGCCCTTGGATGAGGTTTGATGAAAAATGTAAAGGCCGTCTTACCAATTCACCTATCTGCCAACCAAAAGGTTGGATGGGCCAGGAAACATTGCAGACAATCGCGTCATTAATGGGCTTAATGCCCGCTTAATTGTTGGCGGGCACACTTCCAACATTTGCGCGCACCTGCCGAGCAAAGTTTTGTGCGAGTGCATCGGGATCTCACCTGACATCATCTCGTGCAATATTATGTCCAGTTCGGTCGGGCACACGCCCGCCCGCGGGATGTAAAACTCTGCCCAAGAAGTTTCTCCTTGGCTTACCCTGTACCCTGAGACTGTGACCCCTTGTTCTAGAGCCCCCCAGGCATCATGGCCAGGATTTTTCCTATGGCAGGCGAGCTGGGCAGGAGCAGGCGCGGAGCTGATTGCTGCCCACGATCGGCTGCGCTCCGCAATTTTACAGCGTAATGCACGGCCAGTAGTGCTTAGCGCTGTGTGGGCGGGTGAAGGACGGAGAGTTGGATCCAACGCTCTTTCGTGCATGCGTGCGAAGGAGCACAGCAATCTCCCTGAGGCATGGAGCTGCTTCAGGGAGGTTGAATGTATAATAAAACTATGACAGAAATTATTTAAAAATTTATTTAAACATGTCCCCTCATGTGACTGTGTCACATGAGTGGGGACATGTTTGCAAATTTATGACTATTTATTTACTGAATTAATCAAAGCTTAGGAAACCTCATCCCACCCCTGGATGAGGTTTCCTGAAAAACGCGAAAGTTGCTTGGGCTCTTCGCCTGCCCACCAACCTGAAGGTTGGACGGGCAGCATTCTTAACTGCTTTAATTAATTTCTTAATGGTCTTAATAGGCCATTGGCAAGTCAGCTGCAAACCCACCAAACAAAATATCATGATGGTGTGCAATGACATCAGGATGCACGCCCGACGTCATCGTGCGTCATTTGTCGGGCCCGCACCCTCATGCCGGCCAGAAGATTCTGCCCCATCTCAAACTCCAGTCAGTCTAGCCCTGTCAGAATTTTATACGTTTCAATGAGATCCCCTCACATTCTTCTAAACTCCAGTGAATACAGGCCCAATCTATCCTCATATGACAATCCTAAAATCCCAGGATTCAGTCTGGTGAACCTTGGCTCCGCTCCCTCTATGGCAAGTGTATCCTTTCTTAGGTAGGGAGATGAAAACTGCACACAATACTCCAGGTGTGTTCTCGCCAAGGCCATGAACAGCTGCAGTAAGACACCCTTGCCCCTGTACTCGAGTCCTCTCGCAATGAAAGCCAACATACCATTTGCCTTCTTAACTCCTTGCTGCATCTGCATGCTTGCTTTCAGTGATTGGTGTACAAGGACGCCCAGGTGCCTTTGTACATCAACTTTTCCCAATTTATCACCATTTAAATAATATTCTGCCATTCTGTTTTTTCCTACTGAAGTGGATAACTTCACATGTATCCACGTTAACTGCCATGTATTTGCCCATTTACTCAACTTGCCTAAATTGCCTTGAAGCCTCTTAACATCCTCCTCACCATTCACATTCCCACTAAATTTCATGTTGTCAGCAAACTTGGAAATTACATTTGGTTCCCTCATCCAAATCATTTATATGTATTTTGAAAAGCTGGGCCCCAACCACTGATCCCTGCAGTACCCCTCTGATCGCTGTCTGCCACTCCAAAAAAGGCCCATTTATTCCTACTCTCTGGTTCCTCTCTGCTAACTAATTCTCAATCCATGCCAAAATATTACCCCCAATTCCATGTGGTTTAATTTTGCCCACTAGCCTCTTATGTGGGACCTTATCTAAAGCGTTCTTGAAATCCAAATACACCACATCCACTGTTTCTCCCTTATCTATTCTACTAGTTACATACTCAAAAAACTCCAGTAGGTTTGTCAGACATGATTTCCCTTTCATAAATCCATGCTGACTTTGCATAATCCCCCATTGATATTTTCTAAGTGTCTTGTTATCGCATCCTTTATAATAGACCCTAGCATTTTTCTGACTACTGATGTTAGGCTAATTGGTCTGTAATTCCCTGTTTTTTCCATCCCTCCTTTTTTAAATAGTGAGGTTACATTTGCCACCCTCCAAACTGCTGGGACTGTTCCAGAATCTACACAATTTTGGAAGATGATAACCAATGCGTTGACTATTTCCATGGCCTTCTCCTTTAGTACCATGGGGCCATGGGGATTTATTAGCTTTCAGTCCCATTAACTTCCCCAGCACTATTTTTTTAGTAATACTAATTTTCTTCAATTCCCCCTTCTCACTAGACCCTTGGTTCCCTAGCAATTCTGGAAAGTTATTTGTATCTTCCTCCATGAAGACAGAATTAAAATAGTTGTTTAATTGCTCTGCCATTTCCTTGTTCTCTATTATAAGTTCTCCTGTTTCAGACTGTAAGGGACCTATATTTGCCTTCACTAATCTTTTTCCTTTTACATACTTATAGAAGCTTTTATGTCTGCTTTTATGTTCCTTGTCAGTTTACTCTCATACTCTGTTTTTTCCCTCTTAATCAATCTCACACAGAGTTCTGTCATTCTCTCTATGTGATTTGAGCACTGGCCTCCCCATCTCTTCAGCAGCTCTATCCGATGACAGTATGGTCTTGGAGGGGACAGGTGCTGAAGACTGACAAAGGATCAGGTCCACTTAATGTTTCATGGCTCCATCTCCATGATATGACCCTGATCACAGAGAGCAAGTGGGTTGCCTTCAGTCAGACAGGAGTCAGACAATCACAGAGGTTATGTGAAGATCTTTGGTGTATCCTCACAGCATGTTGTCATCGTCCTCCTGGAATCTTGTGACTCTTAGGGCCTCTGCTGCCTCTCCATGACATGAGCCTGAGCACCGAGGGTATGTGCGCTGCCATCAGCCACACAAGAGTCAAATGTTCACAGTGCAAGGCGAGGATGTCAGGACTGTCCTCACTGCATCTCGTCATCATCCTTCAGAAATCTCACGGCTGTTAGGGCTTCAAGAGCACGCCTGCCTTGTCTGGCCAGTGCAATGGCCTCATTGCTCGTGGAATTCTCACTTTTGAGGACCTCATCACCGTCATCCCTTTGACATCCTCCTCATCGGAGGAGATGTGCAGCTCTTCCATCCCCTCTCACCGTTGCAGTGTCAGGTTGCATAGCACTCAGCAAGCTACAATGATGTGCAATGTCCTCTGTAGTTGCAGTGCTCCACCAGATCTGTCGAGGCACCAGAACCTCATTTTCAATATGCCTATTATTTGCTCCATCAAAGCCTGGGTTGCGGCATCTGCCTCGTCATGCGGTCACTCTGCTGCAGTCTGAGGCCACCGCACAGGCATCATCAGCCATGTCCTCTGTGAGTAGCCCTTATCTCCGAGGAGCCAACCCTGCAGCCTCTATGGACCCTGGAAGATGCCTGAGATCTGTTACCTGCTGAGGATGTAGGAGGCATGGACGGTCCCTGGGAATTGTGCACAGACTTGTAGGATGTGTTTGTGGTGGTTGCAGACAAGCTGAACATTCAGTGAGTGGAAGTCCTTGCAGTTGATGTAGTTGACTGCTTGTTGCCATGGAGATCTAAGCACCACATGAGTGCAGTCAATGGCACCCTGCACCTGTGGAAATACAGAGACCTGCACAAATCCCACTGTCTTGCTTCCTGGCTTTCTTGATCCCAGGCGAAATGCAGAAAGTTCTGTGCCTTTGGGAAGATGGCATCCGTGACCTCCTGGATACACTTGTGGGTGGAGGCTTGTGAGATCCCGCACAGATCACCCGTGGAGCCTTGGAGGAGCCGTGGTCACTTTCATGACCACTGACAATGGATGCCATCCATGTTCCCGTCACACCAAATTCTGCATCAAGTGGCATATGTGACTGACCAGTTCCCTAGACATGGGCAGTCATTGGTGACACCGGTTCTCAGTCATCTGCAGGAATGAGAAGCACCATCCATAGACACTGTGTCTAGCAAGGCATCTACGAGTGACAGCTCACTGTGGATCTTAAGCTGCACCTTCATCTTGATGGTGGTATTCCTCCCATTGGTGAGCCAGGTGCCTCCATCACACTCTTCTGCTTCTTCTCTGCTCCCTGTAAGCCATAAGGCATACTGCTAAATCACTAGACTCCATGATCCTGATGTTCTCCTCCTGCAGGATCAAAGAGAAACATGCATGGGTTAGCCTATTTGTCCTAAGAACCTTTCTTGGTTAAGTCTGAAGGCACATTCATGCATCCCAGAGAGTGTTGGCCACCACGTGGGTGGCCAGAGTTTAGTGCACTTCATGGTTGTCTGAAAACCTGCCCACCTCCACCCCACCCCACTTGACAAATTGGCGATAGCTTTGGCCACTGGACTGCATGCTGTGCTCTCAGCTCAGGTGCAGGCATTCTCCTAACCCACGATGCAAGGCTACATTGTTAGCTTGAACCATGATGGTTACCGGTCCAAACCTTAATAAAGACATTGCTGGGAGCACCTCCACTGCTGACTGCTCCATGGCCACCTTTCACAAGGGAATTCCACAACTTGCCCAGTCATCCAATTGTTTTGCTGCGCCCCGAAAATAATTTGCAGTCTGCATCCAAGGGGTGAAAAGTTCTGGAGCATTTGGTGGCACATTCATGCTTTTGTGTTGCTTGGGTGGGCTGAAATGCTTCAGAGGCCCATTTCCTAGCAAGTCAATGAGAGCTGCTGCTGAACTGACTCAGCTGTGGAAGATTGCTCACTTTTGACAAGCTTTTCCAAGTGTGTGGCTGCTTCCCTCACCCTTCACCCCCGTGGTATGTGCCTGTGTACTTCCTTCAGTCTGTATTGCCTTGCATGCCCCCACCACCCCAGCCCCACCCGCACTGGAACCCTTGCCCCGGCATCGCACTGAAAGCCAGCCAGCAGAATGCGACTTGCCTGTGCCCCACCCATTGGGTAGAATTTTATGGTCCCGTTTAGGCGGAGGATGGGGCAGGGAAAATGCGGCGAGACATTCTAAACCTCATTGGCTTTGACGGGAATGTAAAATCCCACTGCCGTAAAATTTCACCCAGTGTGTGTTGCTTCTTCCTTGATGTCCAATGGGTGATCCCCATGAGTGCTGCGCAAGGTTGTGTGCACTCATCTCCGAGTTCCCCTCAAAATTCAGCTCACCAGGTGCATGCCTTTTAAAGGCAGTCGTGAATGGCATTATTCTGAAGTCATGCTGACGTGGGTGGTAAATTTAACATGGGGGGATGCTTCTTGAATGAGGGCACAATAATGCATTAACATTATGTTCCCAACATTGGATGGCTGTAAATATGGCCTGCCATTGACGGATGGAGTGGACGATTGCAAACTGGTTTCATGACGGCGTAAAACCAATTTTTGGCCTTCTCGCCATATCATCCATTCATGCCAACTGCCACCAACGGGAGCAGAAAATTCTGGCCATTGTCTACTCTGAATGGCATAGCTAACACTCACAGTATGAAACTAAGTCTACTGTTCCCATGTTCATTCCCTTGTTTGTAAGGAGTTGGCTGACCTGAGATAGGGTGGCTTTAGTGCCAGTTAGATTATGGAGGCAAAAATCAACCAGGATTCCTTCTCCTGATCAATGTCCAATGATCCTTGTTAGAAATACATGTGTTATAGACTTTGGGAGGTAATTGGATCCAGCTCAGTTCTATTGCCTTTCTACCCAGTTAAATAGACAGTTGGCACACTGCAATGGCTCACACATGAAGAATGACTGTTTGAGAAAGGGGGAAAGGTTGTCAGATGAGCTGGAGATAGACCCAAGCAAGAGTTGACACCTTCATAGAAAGAAGGGAGAAATTAGGCATGGGATCTTTTTCCTAAATTAACAAGTCTAAAAATATATTTTAAAAAAACACTGGAAACATTGAACAGATCTGACAGCATCTGTGGAGAGACAAAGAGAGTTAATGTTTCAGGAAAATGATCTTTCGTTTAAACCCTGAAAGGTAATTGACCTGAAAGGTTAACCCTATTTTTCTCTTCACCAGTGGATGCTGACCAGTTGCATATTTCCAGCATTTTTTGTTTTTATTTCAGATTTCCAGCAGCCACAGTATTTTTCTTTTCCAACAATAATTAAGTCAGCTTCACTGATCCATGTAGAAAGCTGGAGTTGGTAGTGTTGACATAAGATCTTTTTTTATTGATTCAAAACAGGGTGGTGGTGACTGCCCTGAAATGAGCATCGCTGCAATCAAAATTGCTTTGGAAATTTCTCTTCCTGGATCTTTCATCTACGTCTTCACAGATGCACGATCGAAGGACTACAGGCTTACTCATGATGTTTTGCAACTTATCCAGCAGAAACAATCTCAGGTGAGTCATGAATAAAGTATACACAGGTCTTGGGCATCATAGTAAATTTTAAGAAAGTTTAAGAGATAATAAAACATAAAACATTTACTTCATATATTTTGCACGTTCTTGCTTATCACTCTTTAAACATTAAATTCCGAACAACACAAACTAACTACTTAAATCTTCAGCATAATAAAGCTATATTCAGCTTTTGAGGTGAGTGCATTTTGACATTCTACTGATTGGTCAAGGTAATTTTATTTATCAACTTTACGCATCTAGAAGTTCTAATTTTGCTTCCCTGCTTCATAATATATGGAATTCTAACACTGGAGTCTTTCCCAGAGCACAGCTAGCTAGACTCTCATGTATATAAACAGTGTAGCATAGTAACTTAGTAATGTTTTGGCCAGGAAAGGACTATTGGTCTATCTAGTCTATTTTTCCATTTCCTGACCCTAATTAAGACTCTGAAACTAATATTCTGTTACCTAACAGGGAACCATACAGTCCTTTTTTGAAAGCTTTTCTTATTCTTTCATGGGACATGAGTGTCGCTAGCTAGGTCAGCATTTTTATTGCCCATGCTTAATTGCCCTTTAGAAGGTGGTGGTGAGCCACTGCTTTGAATCACTGCAGTCCATGTGGTATAAGTACAACCACAGTGCTGTTAGGGAGTGAGTTCCAGGATTTTGACCCAGCATCAGTGATAACTGCCATAACTTTCTGTTCTATCACCTCCACTGGTATCCTGTTCTGCAATTTGTTCATCCTCTTTAGAAACCTTAACTTAGAAATAAAGTGTCCCATACTCTTCAAATCCTGCAGAACTGCAGAGAAGAACTTCTCTGGATAAAAAAAAATCAGATGGTGAAATTCTTTTCTTCACTAATATTGGTGAAATTTTTGAGACACCTTATCCTTCCAGGATAACCTAAGGTAGACTGGGCACTTTTCAGGACTGAAAATGGCAGTCTTATGCCCATTCATTAGTTTGCACAATATATAGTGAGCAATGATCTGACCAAGATAGCTATTATCACGCAGGATGTCTTTGATGTGCTCTATTTCCACATCAAGCTTGCATGGTGAGCTGTATTGAACTTATGAACTCAGCAACTCATGCTGTTGAGTTCAGCTTTAATGGAAACATGCATGCCCAAATAGATGGTGTTGCCATGGGATCACCTCTAAACCCAACTGTCACTAAACATCTTTGTTAGTTTCCATGAGTATTTCATGCATCTTCATTGGAATGACACCTAACCTCCTACCCCTTGCATATTTCCAATACATAGATGATAAGTTTGCTCTATTTGAATCTGCAGCTGCATGTGAGAACTTCCTTACACACCTTAATGGGCTCCATCCTGCGTTCAAATTCACCTTTGAAATGGAGCAGTCAAATAAGCTCCCTTTCCTTGACATAGTAGTTGAGAAATCTGGCAGTAGGTTCTCTGTCTACCGCAGGCCTACCTTCACTGGTCAGTATACGTGTTGGGATTCCGATAGTTCCACGGGCTGTAAGATTGACCTTATCGGTAATTATGTAAATTGGGCCCAAGCTATTTGCTTACCATGCAAGCTTGATGCTGAAATAGAGCGCATTAAAGCCATCCTGTGGGATAATGGCTATCCTGTCAGATCATTGCTCACTGTATATCACACAAACTCATGAATGGGCCTAAGGCTGACATTTTTGGTTCTGAAAAGTGCCCAGTATACCTCAGATTATCCTGGAAGGGCAAGGTGCCTCAAAAATTTGAACAACAGGTGAAGCTAGCCATTTCACACTGTTACTATGCAGTAGCAACATGAGTGGCATTCTCCACTAACCGGATGCTGCTGCCAAGTCAAAAAGAGATTCTGCCTATCACACAAATGAGTAATGTGGTATATGAATTTTTGTGCCGGTGTGATGCCAGGTACTTAGACCTTACGTCCCAATGACTGAGGGATATCAGCCTTTGATATTTGTTTTTGATTACCTTACAATTATTCATCTTATAGGCATTTTCTTTCAAATTACTGTCTGGCTTAATAGCTGAGAAACAAGATAATTTGGCATTCTTCGCTTTTCCATTTGTCTGAGTGAACCAGTGGAGAGTTGAGTTTGTTTACTCAGAGAGACCTTAGTCATTCTGAGGAAGCAGAAGTGGTTAATGCAACGACCGGAAATCTGTACTATTGAGGTACATCAGTTAAAACATTCAGACAGTGTTGAAATACAGAATTGTACTGTAAATTCAAAGTCTGTCTGCCAAGAAATGTTATACTTGGACCTAAAGCAAGATTTCTGAAGATAATCATATATAAAAGTAATTGAGTTATCTCTGCCTATTCACTGGCTAAACCTTGAGCTCACTATGCTGGTGGAAGAGGTCATTAGCAAAGCCTGAGGTAATATGTTTTGTTGCCACCTCAGCTGAAGTGCAGACCCAAGAGGATGGGAAATGTATTTATTTTAAAATTAGAACTGAAGGAACTGTAATGCTGTAGTGGGACTGATTTGGAAGTGATCTGCACAGGAGAATTCTGCTGAGCTAGTCTATATAATTATCTGGAACTCATTGAACAAATCAAATTCCCCATGTAATTTAAAAAAAAATGTTTTCAGAAGTTGTCAGCCAGATGATTTGGTTGGCCATCCCACCATGGAATAAATAATAACCTTGTCTGCTTTCTGTGTGCATCTTATGCATCGGCAAACTAATCCAGAAAATGCAGAGTTGTTATGTCTAAGGACACATTACTCACTGAATAGATTCATTATTCCTATATGTATATGGAGGCAACAGCAAAGGCCCTTGTCAGTTTGATGCTCATGCAGCCTTGGCCTATCAAGCATCACCATTTATTCATGACTATGATATAATTGTATTAGCTGGTAGTTGTAAATGGTAGAATTCGCCTCAAGTTAAAATGAAATTCAAGTATTAGACATTGCCCAGAATCTTCGGGTTGGTGTGAGGGGATGGGCCCTGCTCACCGATGTGTAAAATGATGCACGGTGATGTCCGGCGTGTGTCCCAACGTCAACGCGAGTCATTCAGATCCAGTTCGGCAGGAGCGCACCGGAGTTGGCTGCATGCCCGCCAAACTGTCAAAGGCCTAATAAGGCCATTTAAATATCAATTTAAATAAGTAACATATCTGCCCGTCCAACCTTAAGGTTGTTGAGCAAGCGAAGAGCCCAGGCAGCCTTCGCATTTATCATGAAATCTCATCCACAGGCAGGATGAGGTTTCACGAAGGTTTTTAAACTTCAATAAACATTTTTAATAAAGTTCATAGACATGTCCCAGCTCATGTGACACTGCTACATGAGGGAACATGTCTTAAATTTTTTTTTCTTTCTTTATTTAAGTTAAAAAAAATCAAACTCATCTCCCTGAGACAGCTCTGTGCCTCAGGGAGATTTCTGCTCTCTTTCACACGCATGCGAGCAAGAGCACAGGCCCCAACTCAGCCTACTCCTCCCTGCCCGCACAGGGAGCGCTCAGCGCTTTCAGATGCACATCACGCTGGGCGGGCCTTAATTGGCCCGCCCATGTAAAATGGCGGGCCGCGATTGGCTCCGCGCTCGCTCCCACCCAGCCTCCACACGGGGAGAAAACTTTCCCCATGGAAACATAATTGAAAATGCATATATGGTTCTTTAAAAAAAAAATCACCTTGACCCCCTCCCAGTTTCCATACAGGTTCTGCACTATCCCATAATCTCTGCATGGAGAGTGGTTGTGTGTTTTATTTGTTTCTACCCCTTATGCAGGAGGAAGGTTAAGCAAGGTTCCCATTACTGGATGGAATTTCACAGCTCCATCGCAGTGGCAGCAGGGCCAGGGGCAGAAAATGCGGCAAGCTGTTCAAAAGTCCATTGACTTTGGCAGGATTAAAAAATCCCACCAGTGGGAGGGGCCATGAATTCTGCCCCGAATTTCTATCTGAGACCCTTGGTGGAGAATATTCAAGTTGGATCGCTGATTTTAATTTAACTGTGAAGGCACCCCATGATAGCATTGCTTGTTGGCACTCATTATCCATACTCAGATATAAAGGACTGATCAATGATCATGGTCCTAGAGGGTTACTGGTGCCTCTCAAACCATAATATTGGGATGAGTCACTGCCTGCTGGAAAGGAGGACTAAAGGAAGAAGATCAAGGAAAGTTTGAGAGGTGGAGGTAATTCCTATCTTTCAGAGGCTTTGGGAAGAATCTTCTGGCCCAGCCCCGCACGCCGATGGGTAAAATGGCATGCGGTGATGTTGGGCATCCGTCCCGATGTCACTGCCCGTCATTCCAACCTTTAGTTCGGCTGGCACGCACCGAAGTCGGCTGCATGCCCGCTGAACTGTCAAAGGCCTGTTAAGGCCATTAATAAACTAATTAAAGTGATTGTCAGGGTTGCCTGTCCAACCTTAAGGCTGGAGGGCAGGCAAAGAGCCCAGGCAGCCTTTGCATTTTTTGTGAAACCTCATCCACCTGCAGGATGAGGTCTCATATTTATTAATTAATTAAAATTTTTCATAAATTCATAAGCATGTACGAGCTCATGTGACACTGTCACATGAGGGGACATGTCTGAAAAAATTTTTTTTTGTCTTCTTTATAACTGAACTCAATCTGCCTGAGGCAGCTCTGTGACCCTCCGACTCTCCCTCTTCTCCCACCCACACTGAGTGCTTCCGGGCTTGCATCACGCTGGGCAGCCTTAATTGGCCTGTCCATGCGATATGGCCGCCCGCAGCCGATTGCGGGCGGCCATCGGCTCTGCACCCACCCACTCTCAACCAGCCTACCCGGCAGGAGAAAATTCACCCCTTTGATTCCTTTTTATAACTGTTTGATATTTTTACGTGTCAAAAGTATAATGAGAAATTTGGAAAGTGTCATTATATTTTAGAAGCTAACATCAGGATTGTAGAAATAAATTTGGAAACAGAAGGATATTCATAGTAAAAGACAATAACACTGACCTATTCAATCAGCCCTTTAACCTTTCATAGTAATAAATCACCTGACATGGCTGTTTTATCTCCAATAGCAGTGACGGAAATGTTTGGAGTTAATATAATACAACTTGCATGTATTCAGATTTGCATTTTTTTCCCTTTTCGATAGGTTGTATTCGTGCTAACTGGAGACTGTGGCGATCGGAGCCATGTTGGTTATAAAGTATACGAGGAAATTGCTTCCACAAGTTCTGGCCAGGTTTTCCACCTCGACAAGAAACAAGTGAATGAGGTAAAGTAGGAAGTAAACGTACTTAATGTCTGTTAGGGCTAAGTGCCACTTCAGTCAAGGAAGATAGCTTTTGAGAGAATATTTTCAAGATTAATAGATTAACTATAATCAACATTTATGACCATATATTTATATACAACAGCCATTCTAACTGGTTTTCCTCTATCTTTCCATCGTTGCTATGTTGAAATCAAGCCTCTTCTATTCTAACTTATCTCTCTCTTACCCTCCTACCTACAGATTTTTAAAGCTCAAGTTTGTATCATGTATTTATTATTTGATTTGCCTTGCCTCTCTCTTAGTCTTTTCATGATTGGCAGCATTCAACAGTACTGACTATTCGTTTTTATAGTAAAGAAATCTTTTAAGAAAGAATTGTGTGTTTAACAACACATTGACCAGAAACTTCCCCCCATCGGGGTGGTTGTGCAGGGGCAGGTGGGGGCAGGTGTGAACCCAATTGGCACCCTAAATCGGGTCCATGCCGCCGTTTTACGTGGGCAGGCCAATTAAGGCCCGCCCATCATGACATAACATGTGCCTGGAAGCGCTGAGTGCTCCCTGTGTGGGCGGGGAGGATTCCCTGAGTCAGGGCCTGTGCTGTTTCGCGTATGTGCATAAAAGAGTGCAGAAATCTCTCTGAGGCATGGAGGTGCCTCAAGGAGATTTATTTAAGTTATGGAAATTTGAATAAAAGTGGGAAAAAAATTTAAGGACATGTCCCCTCATGTGAAAATGTCACATGAGCTGGGACATGTCCATTATTTATTTCAAAAGCCCTTCATGAAACCTCATCCCGCCCGTGGATGAGTTTTCATGATAAATACGAAGGCCGCCTGGGCTCTTCGTCTGCCCGCCAACCTTAAGGTTGGACGTGCAGCTCAGTTAATTATATTAGTTATTTTTTAACAGGCCTTAATAGGCCTTTGACAGTTCAGTGGTCAGGCAGAGATGCAGGTCAGCTCGGATGGGTAACTGAAAGCAATCCCCAACAGGTAGCACTGAAAATGCTCAGGACATTGAGGTCAGTGTGACAAGGGAAGGATCTGCATGTAGCACCTGATCTCACCCATTACAACTCTCATTTCAATTTTGATTTAGACACATAAAAACATAGAAAATCGGAGCAGGAGTAGGTCATTTGGCCCTTCGAATCTGCTCCATCATTCAATATGATCATGGCTGATCTTTTATCTCAACACCATACTCCTGCACTCTCCCTATACCCCTTGATGCCTTTAGAATACAGAAAACTATCTACTTCCTTCTTAAGTATATTCAGTGACTTGGCCTCCACAGCCTTCTATGGGTAGAGAATTCCATAGGTTCACCACCCTCTGAGTGAAGACGTTGCTCCTCGTCTCAGTCCTAAATGGTTTACCTTATATCCAGAGACTGTGACCCCTTGTTCTAGACCCCCCCAGCCAGAGGAAACATCATCCTTGCATTCAGTCTGTCCAGCCCTGTCAGAATTTTATATGTTTCAATGAGATCCCCCCTTATTCTTCTGAATTCCAGTTTAGCCTAGTTGGCCCAACTTCTCCTCATATGACAATCCTGCCATCCCAGGAATCAGACTGGTGAACCTTGGCTGCACTCCCTCTATGGCAAGTACATCCTTTCTTAGATAGGGAGACCAACATGCATGCAATACTCCAGGTGTGGTCTCACCAAGGCCCTGTACAGCTGCAATAAGACATCCTTGCTCCTGTATTCAAGCCCTCTTGCAATGAAGACCAACTATCATTTGCCTTCTTAACTGCTTGCTGCACCTGTATGCTTGCTTTCAGTGATTGGTATACAAGGACACCCAGGTCCCTTTGTAGATTAACTTTTCCGAATCTGTCACCATTTAAATAATACTTTGCCATTCTGTTTTTTTTCTACTGAAGTGGATAACTTCACACTTATCCATGTTATACTGCACCTGCCATGTATTTGCTTACTCATTCAAGGTCTCTAAATTGCCTTGAAGCCTCTTAACACCCTCCCCATTGCTCACATACTCACCAACTTTTGAGTCATCAGCAAACTTAGAAATATTACATTTACTTCCCTCATCCAAATCATTGATATACATTGTGAATACCTGGGGCCCAAGCCCTGGTCCCTACAGTACTTCACTAGTCACTGTCTGGCACTCCTAAAAAGAACCATTTATTCCTACTCTCTGTTTCCTGTTTGCTAACCAATTCTCAATCCATACCAATATATTAACCCCAATCCCATGTGCTTTAATTTTGCCTACTAACCTCTTGTGTGGGACTTTATCAAAAGCTTTCTGAAAATCCAATACATCATATCCGCTGGTTCTCCCTTATCCATTCTGCTAGTTACTTCCCCAAAAAACTCCAGTACGTTTGTAAAACATGATTTCCCTTTCATAAATCCATGTTGACTTTGTCTAATTCCATTGATATTTTCTAAGTGTCCTGTTATCACATCCTTTATAACAGATTCTAATATTTTCCCTACTACTGATGTTAGGCTAACCAGTTTGTAATTTGCTATTTTCTCCCTCCTTCCTTTTTGATTTATCAAGCATGGTCCTGCTATTTTTTTTTTTTGCTGTGTGCTTGCATCCTCTCCACGCCCACCTTCCCCCCCCACCCCCACCCCAGTGACCCATTTCCTTTCCCCCATCACTGTCGACCCCCCTTGACATCACCTTCCACCTCCCCTCCGTGACCTAACAGCCACAACCCTTTTCTTTCAGGGATGCCCAGGTGAATGTTCATGTTCTCTTCCTTCCCAAAAATCCCACCCCCATCTACAGTAACCTCCCCAATCTCCTCCTTCCCATCCCCAGAGTCCGTTTCTGCCCCCGAGTCCCCACCAAACCACCCCCGCTGTCCCGTCTACCGATACCAATTCATCTTCACCCTCCCAGCCTACTGCCTCAATCTGCCTGCGGTCATTCTCACCATTCCCTCGTACCACACCCATCCTCAGTTCGCTCCCTAGGAGGCAGTCATGGACTCATCTGAGGCCTCGCTTGCATGTGTACCTGGACATCCACCCCTCTGGACTCCTTCCCCAGTTGGAATTCCTTCCATTCCTTGAGGATAATATATTAGCATGAGTGGAGGATTGGTTAACGGACAGGAAGGAAAGAGTAAGGATAAACGTGGCATTTTCAAGTTGGCAGGGTATAACCAATGAGTGCTACATGATTAATGCTGTGGCCTCGGCTATTTACAATCTATTGTAATGACTTAGATGAAGAGACAGAGAAATGATGTATCCAACTTAGCTGATGATACAAAGCTGGTGAGCATGTAAGCTATGGGGAGGATGCAAATAGATTTACACAGGTTAAGTGAGTGGGCAACAAGTCTATTTAAGGCTGCGATAGATAGATTTTTGATCTCTCAGAATTAAGGGATACAGAGAGCAGGTGAGAAAGTGGTGTTAAGGCAGAGGATCAGCCATGATCGTACTGAATGGCTGAGCAGGCTCAAGGAGCCATATTGTCTACTCCTGCTGCTATTTCTTATGTTTTCATACTTTGATTTGTTAAGGAGGCATACAGTTTGCTTGCCTTGTTCACAAATGTGCTGTTTGGATCTCTAAATTCCAGCAACTTCTGGTACAAAAGGGCATAGAAATTTAAGGAGCAGCGACAGTACTTTCTGGCCCAATCTTTATCCCCTCCATTCAAGTAACACTGTTATAGATTGAACTGATAGAGCCTCTTTCCTGTGGTTTTCCCGATATATTGAACTTGTTCATATATTAAACAGTTTTTCCTGTTGCTGCAGAAACTGGAGACTGTTCTGTTCTTTATTTCATTCTCTACAGTTCTGTATCAGTAGACATTAAAATGTTACACTCTAGTGGGTGTCTTGAATTATTGCACAGATGTGTATAATATACAGCAGCGTATGTAAGTTCAATACTTATTGACACACAAAGACTTGTTCTTAAGGTTCTGTAAAAGAATGGAAAGGTCACTGAACAAAACCTTTGGGAACAAATGTTAGTATGATTGATACAATCTTTAATTGAAGAAATGTGTTGAATAAATCCAGAAAAAACATTATTCTTTCAATATTAGTGGTTTACTTTTTGTGATAAAGAATGTCGCTTTGGTTAGTTTGGCAGAAGTATTGAGACTGAGGTATGGCGTATACTTTATCAAAGTACCCTGAAGCACAAATGTACTGCTTATCACGTTAAGACACTTTATACATTTTCAATTAAAGCCACATTTTCTCTTCTGGCAAAGTGAGTGGAAACAGAAGAGTAAATGCAATCAAAAACTTGGAAGTAATTAACATGAGATCATATGAAAATATTCAGGTATTATTTACAAAACAGTGGGCATTAGCCAGTGTCAAAAATGTAGCAGAGATATAATGGTTTAAGAATCTTGCCTGTCCCTCAAGATTAGGTTGCACCCCTGAAAGTTATATTCTGCCTTTTAAAAAATAATGTTTTTCTTTAGCATAGTCAAGTTCATATTTTTTATACATTCTCTTTTTATCCTATTTGTTCCATTTCTGTGTGGTGTGCAGATTACTGAAAGCATAGTGATCATAGTATGATATGGTCCTTTGTTTCATCTCTATTTCAGAGTTACAGAGAAATAGTTCACAATTGATTGTAGGAAAAGTTTACGCCTACCATATTATACTCATTAATTCCACAATTGTTCCCTTTAACTGTGAGCTTCAAAGTAGTTTCCAAATCCCAGCTAGGCCAAGTTGGAGCAATTTGGATTTAGTTGGACATTTCCCAAGTTTCCACAGTTCAGATCAATCTTGACTCTAGGCACCACCCCTCACCATTCAAGATAAATATATGATGGATTTTGTCAAAATTAGCAAGGTTACATTCCTTACGAACCTGGTCACATCATTAAGAAATTCATATTCTGAAGCTGAGATTTGGATTAGGTACAGATTTCCTCCAGTTCAGTGTCTATGACTGCAAGTCAAAAAGACCTTCTGGCTTCAGCACGGTCTGTACACATCACTTTCATACAGAGATGCAGCCATGTATAAAGAGCAGACAACATCAGGAGAAATTCCAGGGTTTGGAACTGTGTGGGCAGGGAAGGGGGTCAAATGCATGCCAAAAAAAAATTACAGGGTGGAGAACATGTTGCTGTGATTTGCCCTCCACAATTTTGGCATATACGCTTTAATACAATAGTGTGTAATTTGACACAAAGTCAGCAAGGAGTCTGAAACATTAATATAAAAAATAGTTTTAAGTTGGAGGGTCAATTGCTTACAATATTAAGCAGGATATCGGGATCACACAATCCTGATGATGGTTTATCATATATATGAACAGGACTGGTTAATGATGGACAATGTCATTTGTTAAGTTGGTTGAGTTTGATATAATTAGCTATATAATTTGGCACAAATTGAGCATACAGTGTTGTTCCCAAGGGGTCAGTGCTAGGACCATTGCATTTCTTGATATAAAATAATGGCTTATACTTGGGTGTAAAGGGAACAACTTCAAAATTTGCAGATGACAAACTTGAACTGTGAGGAGAATAGTGATAGACTTTAAGAGGACATAGGCAGACTGGTGGTATAGGTGGACAATTGCAGGTGAAAATTAATGCAGAGAAATATGAAGTGACAAATTTTGGTAGGAAAAATAAAGAGAGGCATATAAACTAAAGGGTACAATTGTGAAAAGGGTGCAGGAACAGAAAGACCTGGGGGTAGGTATGTGTGCACAAATCATTGAAGTTGGCAGGGCAGGTTGAGAAAGTGGCCAAAAAGACATATGGGAACCTGGGCTTTGTAAATCGATGCATAGAGTACAAAAGCAAGGAAGTTATGATGAACCTTTACAAAACAATAGTTTTGCCTCATCTAGAATAATGTGTCCAATTCTGAGCATTGCACTTTAGGAATGGTGGGAAGGCTTAAGAGATGGTGCATAAAAGATTTAATAAATACTTAATCATGAGGATAAATTGGAGAAGCTGGGGCTGTGCTCCTTGGAGAAGAGATGGGTAAGAAAAGATTTGATTGAGGTGTTCTAAACCCTGAGGTGTCGAGATAGAGTAATTAGGAGTAACTGTTCCTGTTGGTGGGGGTGGGGGGTGGGGGGGCGGTGGGATAAAGAACTGGTAGACATGGATTTTAGATGATTGGCTAAAGAATCAACGTTGACATGAGAAAGCATATTTGTTATAGCTAATGGTTAGTATCTGGAATGCACAGCCTTCCAGAATGTGGTGGAAGCAACCTTTCAAAAGGTTATTGAATAAGCACAAGAAGATAAATAATGTGCACAGGATCACAGGGAAAGGGTGCAGGAGTGAAACTAGCTGAATTACTCCTACAGAGGGATGGCACGGATTAGACCGGCCAAACAGCCTCCTGCTATGTTGGAACCATTCTATGATTCTATCTTAAGGCTGTAGAAAGTGCATTCAAATTGAGTAAAAGTTGACTTTTTATAGTTCCGGACAAAGCTTGTTGTGTTGGTTACTGTATTGTATCAAACTGGAATTGCATGCGTTAACCACCATTTCTGTTTATACAATGTCACTTTAGTGAAACTTTTGACTAAATTTCCTTGATTAAGTTTGAAGAAATATGGAGGGTGTTAGAAAATAGTGAGAACTGAATGGAGTGGAAGCTGGAAGCCCTTTTCATTCACTTTGCTTTGTTGAAGGAATGTTGAATGAAAGAAATCTTGTATTGGCATTCCTTGGGGGCACCAGATGGAATTTGATTGAACTTTCTGGAGCAGGCATGAGGGGGTTCAGGGAATTGGGCAGAAGTACCCACATCAGATTCCTGGAATCTGGAAAATTGTCCCTAATTAAGTTGGGGACATGAAGCCTGATGGGGGAACTCCGCTCACCCCAGGTCTTTTTACCAGCCTCCTAACTCCTGCAGGTCTGGCAGCATCTGTAACTCTTTCGAGTACAAACCCGTTTCCATCTGTTTCAGATGAAGTTACATTGTTTCATAGTTTGCCATTGTGAGATTTGAACTCTTGATCTCAGGGTTACAAACCCAGTACCATAACCACTTGGCTATTTAGGCCAAGCCTCTCCACTCACCCCAGCAGCAGGATGTTAATCAGCCTCATTAACGAGCTAGTTGGCACCAATTATCCCTTAGCCCACCTCAATTAAGTGGTGGCTCATGGATTAAATAGGAGCTGCATGGCTCTGCTGCACCTCACGTGGACCACCCAGCAATGCCTGTCAGGTTTTCCTATGGCCTCTTAGAATCGATCATTAAGGAGGCTATAGCTGGGCACTTAGAAGAGCTCAAGGCAATAGGGAAGAGTCCATATGGTTTTATGAAAGGAAAATCATGTTTAACCAATTTATTGGAGTTTTTTGAAGCAGTGGATAAAGGGGAGCCTGTGGATGTATTGTACTTGGATTTCCAGAAGGCATTTGATAAGGTGCCACATCAAAGATTATTACGGAAAATAAAAGTGCATGGTGTAGTGGGTAACATATTAGCATGAATAGAAGATTGTCTGTCTAGCAGAAAGCAGAGAGTATGCATAAATGGATCTTTTTCTGATTGACAGGATGTGATGAGTGGAGTCCCACAGGGATCTGTCATGAGGCCTCAACTTTTTATGATTTACAACAATGACTTAGATGAGCGGAGTGAAGACATGGTAGCTAAATTTGCAGATGACACAAAAATAGGTAGGGAAGTATGTTGTAAAGAGGACATGAGGTTGCAGATAGATATATACAATTTGAGTGAGTGGGCAAAGTTCTTGTAAATGGAGTTTAATGTGGGAAAATGTGAAGTTGTTCACTTTGGCAGGAAGAACAAAAAAGCAAAGTATTACTTAAATGGAGAATGGCTACATGATTCTGAGGTGCAAAGGGATCTAGGTGTTCTAGTACATGAGTCACAACAAGTTAGTATGCAGGTACAGCAAGTAATTAAGAAGGCTAATGGAATGCTATCCTATATTACAATAGGGATTTAACATAAAAGTAAGAATGTTATGCTTCAGTTATACAGGGCATTGGTGAGACCGTACCTCGAATACTGTATGCAGTTTTGGCCTCCTTATTTAAGGAAGGATATAAATGCATTGGAGGTCGTTCAAAGGAGGTTTACTGAATTGATACCTGGAATGTCTTATGAGGAAGGGTTGGACAGACTGGGCTTGTTTCCACTGGAGTTTAGAAGAGTGAGGGGTGATTTGATTGAAGTATACAAGATCCTGAACTGCCTTGATAAGATGGACATTGAAACGATGTTTCCTCTTGTTGGTGAGCCCAGAACCAGGGGCACTGTTTTAAAATTAGGGCTCACCCTTTTAGGACAGAGATGAGGAGAATTTTTTTCAAAGTTATGCAACTTTGGAATTCTTTGCCTCAGAAGGTGGTGGAGGCGGAGTCACAGAATCACAGAGTGCAGAAGAGGCCCTTCGGCCCATTGAGTCTGCACCGACATGTGAGAAAAACCTGACTTACCTACCTAATCCCAATTACTAGCACTTGGCACATGCCAAATGCTCATCCAGGTATTTTTTAAAGGATGTGAGGCAACCCGCCTCTACCACCCTCCCAGGCAGCGCGTTCCAGACCATCATCATCCTCTGGATAAAAAAGTTTTTTCCTCACATCCCCCCTAAACCTCCTGCCCTGCACCTTGAACTTGTGTCCCCTCGTGACTGACGCTTCAACTAAGGGGAACAGCTGCTCCCTATCCACCCTGTCCATGTCCCTCATAATATTGTACACCTCAATCAGGTCGCCTCTCAGTCTTCTCTGCTCCAACGAAAACAACCCAAGTCTTTCCAACCCCTCTTCATAATTTATATGTTTCATCCCAGGCAACATCCTGGTGAATCTCCTCTGCACCCCCTCCAGTGCAATCACATCCTTCCTATAATGTGGCGACCAGAACTGCACACAGTACTCTAGCTGTGGCCTCACCAAGGTTCTATACAACTCCAACATGACCTCCCTACTTTTGTAATCTATGCCTTGATTGATAAAGTGCCTTTTTCACCACCCCACTAACATGCCCCTCCACCTTCAGAGATCTATGGACACACACGCCAAGGTCCCTTTGTTCCTCAGAACTTCCTAGTGCCATGCCGTTCATTGAATACTTCCTTGTCAAATTACTCCTTCCAAAGTGTATCACCTCACACTTTTCAGGGTTAAATTCCATCTGCCACTTATCTGCCCATTTGACCATCCCGTCTATATCTTCCTGTAGCCCATGACACTCAACCTCACTGTTAACCACCTGGCTAATCTTCGTGTCATCCGCAAACTTACTAATCCTACTCCCCCACATAGTCATCTATGTCGTTTATATAAATGACGAATAATAGGGGAACCAGCACAGATCCCTGTGGTACTCCACTGGACACTGGCTTCCAGTCACTAAAGCATCCTTCTGTCATCACCCTCTGTCTCCTACAACTAAGCCAATTTTGAATCCACCTTATCAAATTATCCTGTATCCCATGTGCATTTGCCTTCTTTATAAGTCTCCCACGTGGAACCTTGTCAAAGGCTTTGCTGAAATCCATATAAACTACATCAATTGCACTATTTACACAACTGGTCATGTCCTCAAAAAATTCAATCAAATTTGTTAGAATCATTGAATATTTTTAAGGCAGAGGTAGATGGATTCTTGTTAGGCAAGTGAATCAAAGGTTATTGGGGTTAGATGGTAATGTGGAAATTGAAACACAAGATGATCAGCCACGGCCTTATTGAATGGCGGAGCAGGCTTGAGGGGCTAAATGGTCTGCTCATATTCTTATTTCTTATGTTCTTAGTGGGGTTGGAGGGCAGGTGCCTTGTCAGGCACTCAGTACCTGATAGAGGGACCCACATCAGGAAGGGGGTGCTGCTGAAAGCCACTCCCCTACCCTTGCCTCCCACCTCCCCCCCCCCCCATTTTGCTAACCCCTCCCTGTGACCCCTATCCTGCCCTAACATCTTTGGTTTGGTGTCCCTCGATGATCCTGGGCCTTTGGCGGCTGCATTACCGGCAGTTGCTGCCACTTCAGGCCGCACGAACAGCGACAAGGAGCTGCCAGCCTTTATTGGCCAGCAGTTCTCAGGTGTGACTTCTGCTCCTGGGTCCTTCAATCCCACAGAAGGCCCAACGGTGGTGAGTTAAGTACAAAAAAACTGCGGATGCTGGAAATCCAAAACAAAAACAGAATTACCTGGAAAAACTCAGCAGGTCTGGCAGCATCGGCGGAGAAGAAAAGAGTTGACGTTTCGAGTCCTCATGACCCTTCGACAGAACTTGAGTTCGAGTCCAGGAAAGAGCTGAAATATAAGCTGGTTTAAGGTGTGTGTGTGGGGGGCGGAGAGATAGAGAGACAGAGAGGTGGAGGGGGTTGGTGTGGTTGTAGCGACAAACAAGCAGTGATAGAAGCAGATCATCAAAAGATGTCAACAACAATAGTACAATAGAACACATAGGTGTTAAAGTTAAAGTTGGTGATATTATCTAAACGAATGTGCTAATTAAGAATGGATGGTAGGGCACTCAAGGTATAGCTCTAGTGGGTTTTTTTTTTATTTTATATAATGGAAATAGGTGGGAAAAGGAAAATCTTTATAATTTATTGGGAAAAAAAAGAAGGGGGAAACAGAAAGGGGGTGGGGATGGGGGAGGGGACTCACGACCTAAAGTTGTTGAATTCAATATTCAGTCTGGAAGGCTGTAAAGTCCCTAGTCGGAAGATGAGGTGTTGTTCCTCCAGTTTGCGTTGGGCTTCACTGGAACAATGCAGCAAGCCAAGGACAGACATGTGGGCAAGAGAGCAGGGTGGAGTGTTAAAATGGCAAGCGACAGGGAGGTTTGGGTCATTCTTGCGGACAGACCGCAGGTGTTCTGCAAAGCGGTCGCCCAGTTTACGTTTGGTCTCTCCAATGTAGAGGAGACCACATTGGGAGCAACGAATGCAGTAGACTAAGTTGGGGGAAATGCAAGTGAAATGCTGCTTCACTTGAAAGGAGTGTTTGGGTCCTTGGACGGTGAGGAGAGAGGAAGTGAAGGGGCAGGTGTTGCATCTTTTGCGTGGGCAAGGGGTTGTGCCATAGGAGGGGGTTGAGGAGTAGGGGGTGATGGAGGAGTGGACCAGGGTGTCCGGAGGGAGCGATCCCTACGGAATGCCGATAAGGGGGGTGAAGGGAAGATGTGTTTGGTAGTGGCATCATGCTGGAGTTGGCGGAAATGGCGGAGGATGATCCTTTGAATGCGGAGGCTGGTGGGGTGATAAGTGAGGACAAGGGGGACCCTATCATGTTTCTGGGAGGGAGGAGAAGGAGTGAGGGCGGATGCGCGGGAGATGGGCCGGACACGGTTGAGGGCCCTGTCAACGACCGTGGGTGGAAAACCTCGGTTAAGGAAGAAGGAGGACATGTCAGAGGAACTGTTTTTGAATGTAGCATCATCGGAACAGATGCGACGGAGGCGAAGGAACTGAGAGAATGGGATGGAGTCCTTACAGGAAGTGGGGTGTGAGGAGCTGTAGTCGAGATAGCTGTGGGTGTCGGTGGGTTTGTAATGGATATTGGTGGACAGTCTATCACCAGAGATTGAGACAGAGAGGTCAAGGAAGGGAAGGGAAGTGTCAGAGATGGACCACGTGAAAATGATGGAGGGGTGGAGATTGGAAGCAAAATTAATAAATTTTTCCAAGTCCTGACGAGAGCATGAAGCAGCACCGAAATAATCATCGATGTACCGGAGAAAGAGTTGTGGAAGGGGGCCGGAGTAGGACTGCAACAAGGAATGTTCCACATACCCCATAAAGAGACAGGCATAGCTGGGGCCCATGCGGGTACCCATAGCCACACCTTTTATTTGGAGGAAGTGAGAGGAGTTGAAGGAGAAATTGTTCAGCGTGAGAACAAGTTCAGCCAGACGGAGGAGAGTAGTGGTGGATGGGGATTGTTCGGGCCTCTGTTCGAGGAAGAAGCTAAGGCCGATTGAGACCGATCGTCTCAATTTCTCTGCTCCTCTCACCCATTCTAACCTGTCTCTCTCTGAACTTACTGCACTCCATTCTCTCAGGTCCAACCCTGACATTGTCATCAAACCCGCTGACAAGGGTGGTGCTGTTGTTGTCTGGCGCACTGACCTCTACCACGCGGAGGCTGAGCGTCAACTCGCAGACACTTCCTCCTACCTCTCCCTGGACCATGACCCCACCACTGAACATCAAGCCACTGTTTCCAGGACTGTCACTGACCTCATCTCCTCTGGGGATCTCCCTCCCACAGCTTCCAACCTGATAGTTGCCCAACCTCGGACGGCCCGCTTCTATCTCCTACCCAAAATCCACAAACAGAACTGCCCCGGTAGACCGATCGTCTCAGCTTGCTCCTGCCCCACAGAACTCATTTCTCGTTATCTTGACTCCCTTCTCTCTCCCCTTGTCCAGTCCCTTCCCACCTACATCCGTGATTCCTCTGACACCTTACGTCACATCAACAATTTCCAGTTCCCTGGCCCCTACCGCTTCCTCTTCACCATGGACGTCCAATCCCTCTACACCTCCATCCCCCACCAGGATGGTCTGAGGGCCCTTAGCTTCTTCCTCGAACAGAGGCCCGAACAATCCCCATCCACCACTACTCTCCTCCGTCTGGCTGAACTTGTTCTCACGCTGAACAATTTCTCCTTCAACTCCTCTCACTTCCTCCAAATAAAAGGTGTGGCTATGGGTACCCGCATGGGCCCCAGCTATGCCTGTCTCTTTATGGGGTATGTGGAACATTCCTTGTTGCAGTCCTACTCCGGCCCCCTTCCACAACTCTTTCTCCGGTACATCGATGATTACTTTGGTGCTGCTTCATGCTCTCGTCAGGACTTGGAAAAATTTATTAATTTTGCTTCCAATCTCCACCCCTCCATCATTTTCACGTGGTCCATCTCTGACACTTCCCTTCCCTTCCTTGACCTCTCTGTCTCAATCTCTGGTGATAGACTGTCCACCAATATCCATTACAAACCCACCGACACCCACAGCTATCTCGACTACAGCTCCTCACACCCCACTTCCTGTAAGGACTCCATCCCATTCTCTCAGTTCCTTCGCCTCCGTCGCATCTGTTCCGATGATGCTACATTCAAAAACAGTTCCTCTGACATGTCCTCCTTCTTCCTTAACCGAGGTTTTCCACCCACGGTCATTGACAGGGCCCTCAACCGTGTCCGGCCCATCTCCCGCGCATCCGCCCTCACTCCTTCTCCTCCCTCCCAGAAACATGATAGGGTCCCCCTTGTCCTCACTTATCACCCCACCAGCCTCCGCATTCAAAGGATCATCCTCCACCATTTCCGCCAACTCCAGCATGATGCCACTACCAAACACATCTTCCCTTCACCCCCCTTATCGGCATTCCGTAGGGATCGCTCCCTCCGGGACACCCTGGTCCACTCCTCCATCACCCCCTACTCCTCAACCCCCTCCTATGGCACAACCCCTTGCCCACGCAAAAGATGCAACACCTGCCCCTTCACTTCCTCTCTCCTCACCGTCCAAGGACCCAAACACTCCTTTCAAGTGAAGCAGCATTTCACTTGCATTTCCCCCAACTTAGTCTACTGCATTCGTTGCTCCCAATGTGGTCTCCTCTACATTGGAGAGACCAAACGTAAACTGGGCGACCGCTTTGCAGAACACCTGCGGTCTGTCCGCAAGAATGACCCAAACCTCCCTGTCGCTTGCCATTTTAACACTCCACCCTGCTCTCTTGCCCACATGTCTGTCCTTGGCTTGCTGCATTGTTCCAGTGAAGCCCAACGCAAACTGGAGGAACAACACCTCATCTTCCGACTAGGGACTTTACAGCCTTCCGGACTGAATATTGAATTCAACAACTTTAGGTCGTGAGTCCCCGCCCCCATCCCCACCCCCTTTCTGTTTCCCCCTTCTTTTTTTTCCCAATAAATTATAAAGATTTTCCTTTTCCCACCTATTTCCATTATATAAAATAAAAAAAAACCCACTAGAGCTATACCTTGAGTGCCCTACCATCCATTCTTAATTAGCACATTCATTTAGATAATATCACCAACTTTAACACCTATGTGTTCTATTGTACTATTGTTGTTGACATCTTTTGATGATCTGCTTCTATCACTGCTTGTTTGTCGCTACAACCACACCAACCCCCTCCACCTCTCTGTCTCTCTATCTCTCCGCCCCCCACACACACACCTTAAACCAGCTTATATTTCAGCTCTTTCCTGGACTCGAACTCAAGTTCTGTCGAAGGGTCATGAGGACTCGAAACCTCAACTCTTTTCTTCTCCGCCGATGCTGCCAGACCTGCTGAGTTTTTCCAGGTAATTCTGTTTTTGTTGTGGTGAGTTAAGTGCCTGATGGTCACTTAATTCTGTCAGGCCTTCCCCATGGAACTGACAGATGTTCCCCAATAGTTTTCTAACTGATGGCGGGACCAATAAATCTTGCCCACTGTCTTGTGACATGTACACCAGCTATTAGTTGTGCTATAACCATCCAATCATACTCAATTTACAGACTAGAAATATACAATGATATTACTTCATTAGTATGGCATCAGACAGGTATGAAACATGTTTATTGTATTATAAAGAAAGAAGGACTTGCATTTAAATAGGGCTTTTCGTGACCCCTGCATGCCCCTGAGTGCTTTACAGCTAATGTAATGCTTTATAAGTGTAGCCACTTTCACAATGTAGGAAACACAGCAGCCAATTTGCACAAAGCAAATAGTTAAAAATGCTTTCCTAGCTGCCACAAACAGCAAAGTGACCATAAACAGATAATATGTTTTTGTGATTTTTTTTTGAGGGTTAAATAATGGCTAGGATACCGGGCATAACTCTCCTGCTCTTCTTTGCAGTAGTGTCATGGGATCTTTTCCATTCATCTGACAGGATAGAAAGAGGCTTAACATCTCAATCAAAAGATGACACCTCCAACAGTGTCAGCTTTGATTTATTGCGATCAAGTTCTGGAATGGAATTTGAACCCACCACCTTCTGGCTCAGGGGCAAGACTGCTGCCAGCTGAGCCACAGCTGACATTAACTACATTACCATGAGTCAAATATCATACTATTACGGCTATTAAAAGATTTTAAAATAGTTTTCAAAACCTTACATCAGATATAGGAGTTCTGGGGGCACCTAATGGGAAACCTCCAGTGATTTTTCCATTAAGTCACATTCAGCTGCTTATAACGTCAAATACATTGCTGACCAGTGAGAACTTTGTTGGTTGTTTGCATTAGTTACACTGAGATGAGCACAGCAAGTGTTAGAAAATGTTCTTCAGCATGGGTTAATGAGCTCTTTATTACCTATTGATAAGTAGATCAATTACACCAAATAGTAAGCTTGGCCTAAATAGCCAAGTGGTCATGGTACTGGGTTTGTAACCCCAAGATCAAGAGTTCAAATCTCACAATAGCAAACAATGTAACTTCATCTGAAAAAAACAGATGGAAACATGTTTGCACTCGAAAGAGTTACATCTTCTTACTATCTTACTGAGGTCGAGTTCTGGTCATAAACCAGCTGATCGCCACCATGTTGTGGTATCGGCTAGTCACTTTGACCGCTCCCCCGGACTTTGTCACAAGAATCCAGAGATTGTTAGTCGACTTCTTCTGGGACAAAAGATTGCACTGGGTCGCTGCCGAGGTTCTGAGTCTCCCGCTTAGGGAGGGTGGTCAGGTGCTAGTGTGCCTACGCACACAGGTGGCGACTTTCCGCCTTCAGACCCTGCAGCGATACCTCTACGTCGAGCCTCCTCCTAGATGGTGTGCCCTGACGACGTATTTCTTCCATGATGTTTTGTTTGCACTTCAGCCCCACGCTCCTGATCTATGGGCACCCGGTGCGGAAGGGGGTCGGGAAGGAGGAGGACCTCCTCGTGAACCTGCTCCTGGGCCGGCCAAGTTGGCCATTAACAGGTCCAGGCAGCGGGCGATCGACGGGGGAGTCCCGCCCGATTGTTTGTCCCTCTTCCGCGGCTACGTTCGCTGCCGGATGTCCCTGGAGAAGGAGCACGCGGTGTCTGCTGGCACTCTCGAGGCCTTCCGTGCTCGGTGGGCACCGCGGGGACTGGGGTATTTTGTTGACCCCTTTAATCACATTTTGATTTAAAGTTTGTAAGTTTCCTTTAAACTTTGTTCTTGGTTTTACAGCTGACCTGAATTAGGGGCTGTGCCTGATTTATCCCAATTTTGTTGATTTGGTTTTCATTTAAAAGATTATCAAGAGTTCAAATCTCACAACGGCAAACTATGAAACAATGTAACTTCATCTGAAATAGATGGAAACAGGTTTGTATTCGAAAGAGTTACATATTCTCACTGTGGGCGGGACTTTTCTGGCGGTGGACCCCCTTGAGGCCACCGCCAAGAGAATTATTATTTCGAACATCCCGCCTTTTCTATCCAGTGAGCTCCTCCTCCCCCACCTTAATAAATTGGGGGAGGTCAGGTCGGGGGTTGCACCAATCCCGCTCGGCCTCAAAGACTCGGCCCTCCGCCATGTGTACTCCTTCCGGCGCCAGGTATTTGTCCGCTTGGCCCAGGAGGAGTGCCTGGAGGGGGCCTTCGTTATCAATTTTGAGGGGACCGCCTATCGGGTCTTCTGGACCGTGGAGGGCGTGCGGTGCCATGCTTGTAAGGAGGCGGGGCACGTGAGGAAGAACTGCCCCGCCTCCAAGGCTACGAGCCCCACCCAAGCGGCCACGGCTGGCACCGCCCCTCCTCCCCCCGCCACCACTCCATCTCCCTCCCCACAAGGGGAAGCGACGCCGGCGGCCACTGCCATCTCGGCTGCCGGTGAGGCGGTGGGAGAACCCCTGCGCCGTAAGAAGGCACAGAGGAAGACCCGCAGCCTGGAGGCGGCCCCTGAAACGCCCCAAAACCCCCAAACACCTGCAAGCACCGGCTCGGGGGAAAAGACATCATCCGGCCCTGGCGTCGTGTCCGCGTGTGCTCCCGGGCCCGTGGGTGCTAAGGCGCCGAGTGCTGGGCCCGGCGTCGTTTCTGCGCGTGCTCCCGGGGCCGGCGGGGAAAAGACGCGGGACCCCGAGCCGGGGTATCTAACACCCAAAACCCAGAGGGTGGAGTGTCCGGGAGGGCTGGACAAGGAGGAGGGGGCCTCGGAAATGGAGGTCTCCCTAGCCCCCAGCCTGACCCGGAAGAGACGTCACGCTTCGGAGGAGGAGGTGGGTGATGCCCAAACTGAAGAAGTTGGGTGTGTCCCTTCCCCCGATGAAGAGGTGGTGGCGTCTCCGCCAAGTAAAATCTCACCCTGTCCTCTGGGGGAACTCAAAACACCTGCAACGACTCCCAGCACTGTTACCCCTGTCAACCTGCGGCAGTCCCCTGAACAGGGCCCCTCGGGGGTTACTGAAGGCACCTCCCTTGAGGTGGTGCCCGACTCAGAGACCCTCGATACCCCCGAGGTACCTTCTGGCTCATCGGGGGACTGTAACTTGCAAAATTTAAAAAATGTAAACGGGTCATTGGGTGGCGGCAAAAAGGAAGGCCTTCCCGCTCCCTCCCAAACCTTAGCACCGGGCGTCCTAGTTTTGGGTCAGGAGCTTGTCCTGAGCTCCCCGGACGACCCGGTGCCGGGAGGAGAGCGGGCATCAGAACTGCCGCTGCCCTCTGACCCAAAACGTTTAGAGGAGACCAGAGAGGACCCCTCTGGCCTTGATCCTGGGGGTGGGATCGAGGTACAGGTGGGGCCAGCTGGCAGCTCCGAATCAGCCCCCGTACTCAATGCGGGGGAGGGGTCGGAAGCTGGAGGCGACGACCTGGAGGAGGACGGGGTGTCCGTGGTGAGCGCTGGAGATTACGCTGAGTCGCTCTCAAGCGAGGCGGTGGAGCCCCTGGTGCCCTCCACCGACTCCCCCCTCATCCCCCCAAGGGAACTCCGGGACTTTTTGGCGAGTCATCGCGGTCGCCGAGACAGGGTTCAGTTGGCCTTGGACCGGTGGCATTCTTTTCCGCTGGTGTTCTGGTCCACTCGCGAGGCTCTCAAGTCTCCTGAGTTGGATAGGAACGCGCGGCGGAGGGTCCAAACGTTTCTCGCTGGGCTCCTGAAGGAGAGGAAGGACTAAAAAGTCCTCTTCTTCTTTTTAATGACTTAAGGTGAAGGTTTGATGTACCTTTGACAATGAAGACGACTATAGCCAGCCTCAACATCCGCGGCAGCAGGGCCGCACAGCGCAGGTTCCAGAACTTCTCGGTCCTCAGGGACGGGAAGTATGCGTTGTGCTTCCTGCAAGAAACCCATACCGTTCCGGGAGACGAAGCCACGTGGCTCCTGGAGTGGCAAGGGGGGGTCTACATGAGTCACCTAGCCTCCAATTCTGGCGGGGTGGCTATCTTGTTGGCCCCGCATTTTCAGCCGGAGATCTTGGGGGTCAAGGAGCCAGTGCCAGGCCGGTTGCTGCACCTGACTGTGCGTCTGGGGGGGGCGGTGCTTCACTTTGTGAATGTGTACGCTCCCCTGGGCACGCAGCAGCAAGCGAGCTTCTTTGAAGAAGTGTCCACTCATCTCGGCTCCATCGACGCTGGCGAGTGCATCGTCCTCGGGGGGGATTTCAATTGCACCCTCGGGGTCCGGGACCGTCACGGTACCCCGCACTGCACGCGAGGTGTGAGTAAGTTGCGGGACCTGGTCAGGTCCTTCGACTTAGTGGACGTCTGGCGAAATCTCCATCCTGACTCCAGCGTGTTCACCTTTGTGTCACCTGGAGTCGGAGCGTCCAGACTCGACCGCCTTTACGTTTCGAAGGCGTACGTGTCCTGCGTTCCGGCTGCTTCTATACAGCAGGTTCCGTGCACGGACCACCGTCTGGTGTGGGCGGAGCTCATTTCGTTCTGCGCTCGGACGGGGTCCGCGCACTGGCATTTTAATAACCTGTTGTTGGAAGACCAGCGGTTCCTGGACTCGTTCCGTCGCTTCTGGGCCGGCTGGAGAAGGAAGCGGGGAGGCTTCCCCTCCTTGAGGCTATGGTGGGACGTGGGCAAAGCTCACGTCCGAGTTTTCTGTCAAGAGTACGCGAAGGGGTCGACAAAGAGACGCAAATCCAGGGTCGAGGAGTTGGAGAAGGAGGTGCTCGACCTGGAGGCACGTCTCCATCAGCCCGACGCGGACCCGGCCCTGCGGTCGGTGTACGATGAGAAGAAGGGCGCGCTGCGGGACCTGCAACTGGTCGGGTCTCGGGGCGCGTTCGTGAGGTCGCGGATCTGTTTCCTTAAGGAGATGGACCGTGGCTCTCCCTTCTTCTACTCACTGGAAAAAAGGCACGGGGTCCGTAAGCAGCTCTTTACGCTGCTGGCCGACGACGGATCACTTGTCTCGGATCCGGAGGGCATCAGGGCCATTGCCCGAGATTACTACACTGCCCTTTTCTCTCCGGATCCGTCCAGTGAGGAAGCTTGCAGAGTTTTGTGGGAGGACCTGCCGCAGGTCGGCCCGGAGTGCGCCGGAAAGCTCGACTCCCCTATAAGTCTGGGGGAGCTGACCGGCGCACTCGACGGTCTTTCTAGGGGCAAAACCCCGGGACTAGACGGGCTGACCGTGGAGTTCTTCAGGGCGTTCTGGGACGTCTTGGGGAGCGACTTCGCGGGGGTCCTGGGGGAGAGCAATGCTACCGGGGAGATGCCCCTTTCGTGGCGCAGGGCCGTGATTGCCCTGCTACCGAAGAAGGGGGATCTCCGCCTTCTTAAAAACTGGCGCCCGGTCTCCCTCCTCAGCACGGACTACAAAATCTTCGCCCGAGCCATGTCTTCTCGGCTCAGCACCGTGCTGGACCACATGATCCACCCTGACCAGTCCTACACCGTCCCGGACCGAACCATTTATGATAACATCCATCTGGTCCGGGACATCATCCACCATTCCCAGAGGGCTGGTCTGTCGAGCGCCTTCCTGTCTCTCGATCAGGAGAAGGCGTTCGACAGGGTGGATCACGAATACTTACTCGGAACTCTGCGAGCTTTCGGGTTCGGGACGCATTTTGTCGCCCGGATCCGACTTCTGTACACCGCCGCGGAGTGTCTAGTGAAGGTTAACGGGTCCCTGACGGCGCCCCTTTGCTTTGGGAGAGGGGTACGTCAGGGCTGCCCCCTGTCTGGCCAGCTGTATTCTATTTGCGTGGAGCCTTTCCTGCGCCTCTTGCGGAGGAGGTTGTCGGGATTGGTTCTGCGCGGGCCGGGCATCGGGGTGGTCCTTTCGGCTTACGCCGACGACGTGCTCCTTATGTTTAGTGACCCGGCTGACCTGCGGAGGATGCGCGAGTGCCAGGAGGTCTACTCTGCCGCTTCTTCTGCCAGGATCAACTGGGTAAGTGTTCTGGACTCCTGGTCGGTCAGTGGCAGATGGATCCCCTACCCGAGGAGCTCAGGCCTTTCACCTGGAGCAGGACCAGCCTCCTCTACCTGGGGGTCCATCTCTGCCCCGCTGAGGAATCCTGGCCGGCAAACTGGCAGGAACTGGAGACGAAAGTCACCGCTCGCCTGCGGCGCTGGACAGGACTGCTCCGAGTGCTATCTTACCGAGGTCGAGTTCTGGTCATAAACCAGCTGATCGCCGCCATGTTGTGGTATCGGCTGGTCACTTTGACCCCTCCCCCGGACTTTGTCACAAGAATCCAGAGATTGTTAGTCGACTTCTTCTGGGACAAAAGATTGCACTGGGTCGCTGCCGAGGTTCTGAGTCTCCCGCTTAGGGAGGGTGGTCAGGCGCTAGTGTGCCTACGCACACAGGTGGCGACTTTCCGCCTTCAGACCCTGCAGCGATACCTCTACGTTGAGCCTCCTCCTAGATGGTGTGCCCTGATGACGTATTTCTTCCGTCAGGTGCACGGCCTGAATTATGACGTGCAGCTCCTGTTTATAGAACAGCTGGGCCTCGGTGGCTCCTTGCAGGCGTTGCCCGTCTTTTACCAGGACCTGATCAAAGTCTGGAAAGTGGTCGCCTCGCGACGCAGCTCTCCCCCGTCAGGAGTAGCGGCTATCATCAGAGAGCCGCTGCATTGGAATCCTCCCCTCCGTCCTTTTCAGTGGTTGGTGGAGAGGAGGGCTGTGGCCGCAGGGGTGACCAGGATCGGGGACGTGCTGGGTGGCGGAGGACTGGGATGGATGCTCCCGCAGGAGTTGGCGCGACGCGCATCTGTGAGTGTCCAGGTCGCAGCCGATGCCATCCAAGACCTGAGAACGGTCGTGCTCGGACCCGACGTTATTTTGGGTCTTGAGGTGGCCCAGGTGCGCGGTGGTCTTCCGTCTGAGCGTTCCCCTGTTCGGACGGAATTCCACATTGGCCCCAATCCCCGAACCCTCCCTCGGGTGCTGGTGCCCCGCAATATGAGCCGCCTCGGGGACATGCCCTCTGTGCCTTTTGGCACGGCAAAGAGGGGCTTTTTGTATGGACTGCTGCTGCACACCTTCCATTTTCTCGCCCTTGTCCGTCGACCAGACACTCCCTGGCGTGCCTTGTTGCCGTCCGGCGGCGGAGGCCCTCGATGGGAGGCCCTCTACGGAGGTGTCCTCCCCCTTTCTATCGGGGACCTGGGTTGGAGAGTGTTGCATGCAGCAGTCCCTTATAATAAGAGGATGCATAGGTTCACGGACTCTCAGGACACATGCCCTTTTTGCGGTCTTGTGGAGTCCGTGGACCATGTATACATAGGGTGTTGTAGGCTGCACTCCCTTTTTAGTTATTTGAAAAACCTTTTATTGATATTTTGTTTGCACTTCAGCCCCACGCTCCTGATCTATGGGCACCCGGTGCGGAAGGGGGTCGGGAAGGAGGAGGACCTCCTCGTGAACCTGCTCCTGGGCCTGGCCAAGTTGGCCATTAACAGGTCCAGGCAGCGGGCGATCGACGGGGGAGTCCCGCCCGATTGTTTGTCCCTCTTCCGCGGCTACGTTCGCTGCCGGATGTCCCTGGAGAAGGAGCACGCGGTGTCTGCTGGCACTCTCGAGGCCTTCCGTGCTCGGTGGGCACCGCGGGGACTGGGGTGTTTTGTTGACCCCTTTAATCACATTTTGATTTAAAGTTTGTAAGTTTCCTTTAAACTTTGTCCTTGGTTTTACAGCTGACCTGAATTAGGGGCTGTGCCTGATTTATCCCAATTTTGTTGATTTGGTTTTCATTTAAAAGATTATCAAGAGTTCAAATCTCACAGTGGCAAACTATGAAACAACATAACTTCATCTGAATAAGAACAGATGGAAATGTGTTTGTACTCAAAAGAGTTACAATCAAAATGAGCAATAATCAGGTCTAAATTTTTCCTGCAAGAAACCCATACCGTTCCGGGAGACGAAGCCACGTGGCTCCTGGAGTGGCGAGGGGGGGTCTACATGAGTCACCTAGCCTCCAATTCTGGCGGGGTGGCTATCTTGTTGGCCCCGCATTTTCAGCCGGAGATCTTGGGGGTCAAGGAGCCGGTGCCAGGCCGGTTGCTGCACCTGACTGTTCGTCTGGGGGGGGCGGTGCTTCACTTTGTGAATGTGTACGCTCCCCTGGGCACGCAGCAGCAAGCGAGCTTCTTTGAAGAAGTGTCCACTCATCTCGGCTCCATCGACGCTGGCGAGTGCATCGTCTTCGGGGGGGATTTCAATTGCACCCTCGGGGTCCGGGACCGTCACGGTACCCCGCACTGCACGCGAGGTGTGAGTAAGTTGCGGGACCTGGTCAGGTCCTTCGACTTAGTGGACATCTGGCGAAATCTCCATCCTGACTCCAGCGTGTTCACCTTTGTGTCACCTGGAGTCAGAGCGTCCAGACTCGACCGCCTTTACGTTTCGAAGGCGTACGTGTCCTGCGTTCCGGCTGCTTCTATACAGCAGGTTCCGTGCACGGACCACCGTCTGGTGTGGGCGGAGCTCACTTCGTTCTGCGCTCGGACGGGGTCCACGTACTGGCATTTTAATAACCTGTTGTTGGAAGACCAGCGGTTCCTGGACTCGTTCCGTCGCTTCTGGGACGGCTGGAGAAGGAAGAGGGTAGGCTTCCCCTCCTTGAGGCTATGGTGGGACGTGGGCAAGACTCACGTCCGAGTTTTCTGTCAAGAGTACGCGAAGGGGTCGACAAAGAGACGCAAATCCAGGGTCGAGGAGTTGGAGAAGGAGGTGCTCGACCTGGAGGCACGTCTCCGTCAGCCCGACGCGGACCCGGCCCCGCGGTCGGTGTACGATGAGAAGAAGGGCGCGCTGCGGGACCTGCAACTGGTCGGGTCTCAGGGCGCGTTCGTGAGGTCGCGGATCTGTTTCCTTAAGGAGATGGACCGTGGCTCTCCCTTCTTCTACTCACTGGAAAAAAGGCACGGGGTCCGTAAGCAGCTCTTTACGCTGCTGGCCGACGACGGATCCCTTGTCTCGGATCCGGAGGGCATTAGGGCCATTGCCCAAGATTACTACACTGCCCTGTTCTCTCCGGATCCGTCCAGTGAGGAAGCTTGCAGCGTTTTGTGGGAGGACCTGCCGCAGGTCGGCCCGGAGTGCGCCGGAAAGCTCGACTCCCCTATAAGTCTGGGGGAGCTGACCGGCGCACTCGACGGTCTTTCTAGGGGCAAAACCCCGGGACTAGACGGGCTGACCGTGGAGTTCTTCAGGGCGTTCTGGGACGTCTTGGGGAGCGACTTCGCGGGGGTCCTGGGGGAGAGCATTGCTGCCGGGGAGATGCCCCTTTCGTGGCGCAGGGCCGTGATTGCCCTGCTGCCGAAGAAGGGGGATCTCCGCCTTCTTAAAAACTGGCGCCCGGTCTCCCTCCTCAGCACGGACTACAAAATCTTCGCCCGAGCCATGTCTTCTCGGCTCGGCACCGTGATGGACCACATGATCCACCCTGACCAGTCCTACACCGTCCCGGACCGAACCATTTATGATAACATCCATCTGGTCCGGGACATCATCCACCATTCCCAGAGGGCTGGTCTGTCGAGCGCCTTCCTGTCTCTCGATCAGGAGAAGGCGTTCGACAGGGTGGATCACGAATACTTACTCGGAACTCTGCGAGCTTTCGGGTTCGGGACGCATTTTGTCGCTGGGATCCGACTTCTGTACACCGCCGCGGAGTGTCTAGTGAAGGTTAACGGGTCCCTGACGGCGCCCCTTTGCTTTGGGAGAGGGGTACGTCAGGGCTGCCCCCTGTCTGGCCAGTTGTATTCTATTTGCGTGGAGCCTTTCCTGCGCCTCTTGCGGAGGAGGTTGTCGGGATTGGTTCTGCGCGGGCCGGGCATCGGGGTGGTCCTTTCGGCTTACGCCGACGACGTGCTCCTTATGTTTAGTGACCCGGCTGACCTGCGGAGGATGCGCGAGTGCCAGGAGGTCTACTCTGCCGCTTCTTCTGCCAGGATCAACTGGGGTAAATGTTCTGGACTCCTGGTCGGTCAGTGGCAAATGGATCCCCTATCCGAGGAGCTCAGGCCTTTCACCTGGAGCAGGACCAGCCTCCTCTACCTGGGAGTCCATCGCTGCCCCGCTGAGGAATCCTGGCTGGCAAACTGGCAGGAACTGGAGACGAAAGTCACCGCTCGCCTGCGGCGCTGGACAGGACTGCTCCGAGTGCTATCTTACCGAGGTCGAGTTCTGGTCATAAACCAGCTGATCGCCGCCATGTTGTGGTATCGGCTGGTCACTTTGACCCCTCCCCCGGACTTTGTCACAAGAATCCAGAGATTGTTAGTCGACTTCTTCTGGGACAAAAGATTGCACTGGGTCGCTGCCGAGGTTCTGAGTCTCCCGCTTAGGGAGGGTGGTCAGGCGCTAGTGTGCCTATGCACACAGGTGGCGACTTTCCGCCTTCAGACCCTGCAGCGATACCTCTACGTCGAGCCTCCTCCTAGATGGTGTGCCCTGATGACGTATTTCTTCCGTCAGGTGCACGGCCTGAATTATGACGTGCAGCTCCTGTTTATAGAACAGCTGGGCCTCGGTGGCTCCTTGCAGGCATTGCCCGTCTTTTACCAGGACCTGATCAAAGTCTGGAAAGTGGTCGCCTCACGACGCAGCTCTCCCCCGTCAGGAGTAGCGGCTATCATCAGAGAGCCGCTGCTCTGGAATCCTCCCCTCCGTCCTTTTCAGTGGTTGGCGGAGAGGAGGGCTGTGGCCGCAGGGGTGACCAGGATCGGGGACGTGCTGGGTGGCAGAGGACTGGGATGGATGCTCCCGCAGGAGTTGGCGCGACGCGCGTCTGTGAGTGTCCAGGTCGCAGCCGATGCCATCCAAGACCTGAGAACGGTCGTGCTCGGACCCGATGTTATCTTGGGTCTTGAGGTGGCCCAGGTGCGCGGTGGTCTTCCGTCTGAACGTTCCCCTGCTCGGACAGAATTCCACATTGGCCCCAAGCCCCAAACCCTCCCTCGGGTGCTGGTGCCCTGCAATATGAGCCGCCTCGGGGACATGCCCTCCGTGCCTTTTGGCACGGCAAAGAGGGGCTTTTTGTACGGACTGCTGCTGCACACCTTCTATTTTCTCGCCCTTGTCCGTCGACTGGACATGCCCTGGCATGCCTTGTTGCCGTCTGGCGGCGGAGGCCCCCGATGGGAGGCCCTCTACGGAGGTGTCCTCCCCCTTTCTATCGGGGACCTGGGTTGGAGGGTGTTGCATGCAGCAGTCCCCTATAATAAGAGGATGCATAGGTTCACGGACTCTCAGGACACGTGCCCTTTTTGCGGTCTTGTGGAGTCTGTGGACCATGTATACATAGGGTGTTGTAGGCTGCACTCCCTTTTTAGTTACTTGAAAAACCTTTTATTGATGTTTTGTTTGCACTTCAGCCCCACGCTCCTGATCTATGGGCACCCGGTGCGGAAGGAGGTCGAGAAGGAGGAGGACCTCCTCGTGAACCTGCTCCTGGGCCTGGCCAAGTTGGCCATTAACAGGTCCAGGCAGCGGGCGATCGACGGGGAGTCCCACCCGATTGTTTGTCCCTCTTCCGCGGCTACGTTCGCTGCCGGATGTCCCTGGAGAGGGAGCACGCGGTGTCTGCTGACACTCTCGAGGCCTTCCGTGCTCGGTGGGCACCGCGGGGACTGGGGTGTTTTGTTGACCCCTTTAATCACATTTTGATTTAAAGTTTGTAAGGTTCCTTTAAACTTTGTCCTTGGTTTTACAGCTGACCTGAATTAGGGGCTGTGCCTGATTTATCCCAATTTTGTTGATTTGGTTTTCATTTAAAAGATTATCAAGAGTTCAAATCTCACAATGGCAAACTATCAAGAGTTCAAATCTCTCAATGGCAAACTATGAAACAATCTAACTTCATCTGAATAGGAACAGATGGAAATGTCTTTATACTCAAAAGAATTACACCAAATAATAATTTGGTTCATTTGTTCAGAACTTTGAATGTAACTACTATATATAATTGACTGATATACTTCAAACAATGACTAGATAATTGGTTTAGATTCAAGATAAATATACCCTGAGTAGCTAAGCTGTGGCCTGCTGCCCTAGGAAATGTGGAATACAGCACTGCGCTTCTAGACGTCTAATAAAAGTCAGCTGCTCAATCAGTTTGCCAAATCGAATGTGCGTGATTTGTATAATAATTTTGAATACTGGCTGAACTTTAGGATTGTAAGTGTTCTTTTTACAAATACTTGTGGCTGTGTCATTTCTGTGAGGTTTTGCCAATTGTCTTTAATTTTGTTCTTAGTTCTTCCAGAACGCAAATAAAGCAACAGCAAGAATATACTTTTAGAAGGATTAGTTTTAAGCTCTGAACAATTATAGTAACCATCCATAGCAACTGATGTTCAAGGAGATGAAAAGCAACATTTTGCCATGTTTTGTTTCATGGTTAGCATACTTGTCTTTAATTTCCTTTTACTGATGCTGAACTCCACTTGAAAAGCTCATTTAATGGAGTCAGGGATAATTGAGGATGTGAAGAGTTCCCATTGTTTGAAGTCCTGGGAAAGACTAAGTTGGAGTAGGTTCCGTAACAATAAAAACTCCTTAACAAAAACAGAATTACCTGGAAAAACTCAGCAGGTCTGGCAGCATCGGCGGAGAAGAAAAGAGTTGACGTTTCGAGTCCTCATGACCCTTCGACAGAACTTGAGTTCGAGTCCAAGAAAGAGTTGAAATATAAGCTGGTTTAAGGTGTGTGTGTGTGTGTGTGCGGTGGGGGGGGGGGAGGGGGGGGGGTGGCGGAGAGAGAGGGGGAGAGAGAGAGAGAAGTGGAGGGTGTTGGTGTGGTTGTAGGGGCAAACAAGCAATGATAGAAGCAGATCATCAAAAGATGTCAACAACAATAGAACAAAAGAACACATAGGTGTTAAAGTTGGTGATATTATCTAAACGAATGTGCTAATTAAGAATGGATGGTAGGGCACTCAAGGTATAGCTCTAGTGGGGGTGGAGGGAGCATAAAAGATTTTAAAATATTTAAAAATAATGGAAATAGGTGGGAAAAGAAAAATCTATATAATTTATTGGGAAAAAAAGGAAGGGGGAAGCAGAAAGGGGGTGGGGATTTAGCACATTCGTTTAGATAATATCACCAACTTTAACACCTATGTGTTCTTTTGTTCTATTGTTGTTGACATCTTTTGATGATCTGCTTCTATCACTGCTTGTTTGTCCCTACAACCACACACCCCCCTCCACTTCTCTCCCTCTCTCTCCGCCCCCCACACACACCTTAAACCAGCTTATATTTCAACTCTTTCTTGGACTCGAACTCAAGTTCTGTCGAAGGGTCATGAGGACTCGAAACGTCAACTCTTTTCTTCTCCGCTGATGCTGCCAGACCTGCTGAGTTTTTCCAGGTAATTCTGTTTTTGTTTTGGATTTCCAGCATCCACAGTTTTTTTGTTTTTATTAATAAAAACTCCTTGTTATGTGAACAGGATATTAATCTCCTTTGCACTTTTTCAGGTGCCTTTCTTCAACCTACTGAAAGGTAGATTGTTAGATACTTTAGTGAGGCTGACACCAAATATAAATCTAGAAGCAGATTTTTTTCTCATATGAATGAACAAAATGATTATAATATATATCTTATTTTGTAACATAACTTGTATCATATAAAATTAATGAAGCACTCTACTGTGTCCTTGTTGGTGGGAAAAATATATCTTTTCTGATTGTCTCCAAATCTGGTCCCCATTCAGCTAAGGCAGAATACTCCCACCCCCTGTGTCTGTTGCTCTTATTAGGTCTTCTAGATCACAGGTTTTCAACTGGGGCTCTGTGGCCCATGAGGGATCCATCAGCAGGTTTCATGGGATTCACTGTTGCCCTATGGCTTCTCCCAACACTGTCAATCTAGTCCTTGGATTGACTTAGCTCTTATTGACTGTGAATTGTTAGTCAGCACCATACCAATCATGTGGCTTGCATGACCTCTCATCTATCTCACCTCTCTCATGAGCAGCAATTAATTTACAAAGTTCAAAATGGAAGCTAAACTGTCGACAATATCTTAATACATTTTTCACTCTTGTACCCAATCATAAAATGTTATTTTATGAATGTGTGATATTTGATTTATACATTATTTCCCAAAGCTTCTCCCCTAGCCCACCATATCTCTGGACAGCATGAGCCGACCATTTTATTTAACTTAGCAGCACATGCTGGGAAGTTTCAATAAAGAGAGGGCTCCAGATATTGGGCACATTGAGAGCTCCAGACTTCAGAAGTTGAGAGGACTCCAGGTGTGAATGCTCCAATGAATGCAGCACTGCTACTGCTGCTGCACTGAAAGCATTGGTCCCATCTAGTACAACCTACTTATGTGAAGTTGAATTTTCAGCAATGGCGTAGATTAAAATACAATACTAAGTTGTAATGAAAATTGAGCATGACCTGCGTTTGTGTTCATTGAAGATGCTTCCGCATTTCGCCAAAATTTTTGCTCATCATCAGCAATAAGTTTCAGATTAGGTAATACAAAAATAATAATAAGTATATGTTCAATTGTACAAATAATTTTTATAGAAAAGAACTTTTTTCAGAAGGATCTGTGGAATTTTTATAACACAGGAGGGGGCTGCAGAAGCAAAAGGATTAAGAATGGCGGTGGCAAGGCAGCACAAACAGACTGAAGGAAATACTCAAGCAGAAGTGTGAGGTGATGAAATTTGGGAGGACTAACACAGCAAGGGAATACACAATGAATGGTAGGACCCTAGAAAGCTCAGAGGATCAGAGGGACCTTGGTGTATATGTCCATATGTCCCTGAAGGCAGCAGCACAGGTGGATAAGGCATATGGGATACTTGCCTTTATTGGCCGAAGCATAGAATATAAGAGCAGGGAGGTTATGTTGGAGCTGTATAAAACATCTAGTTAGGCTAGTACTGGAGTATTTGTGTGCAGTTTTGGTTGCCAAACTATAGGAAGGATGTGATTGCACTGGAGAGGGTGCAGAGGAGATTCACCAGGATGTTGCCTGGGCTGGAGCGTTTCAGCTATGAAGAGAGACTGGAGAGGCTGGGGTTGTTTTCCTTAGAGCAGAGAAGGCTGAGGGGGGACCTTTGTATAGAGGTATACAAAATTATGAGGGGCATGGATAGGGTAGATAGGAAGAAACGTTTCCCCTCAGCAGAAGTGTCAGTAACCAGGGGGCATATATTTAAGGTAAGGGGCAGGAGGTTTAAAGGGAATTTCAGGAAAAATCTTTTCACCCAGAGGGTGGTTGGAAGCTGGAACACACTAACTGAGGGGGTGATAGAGGCAGGAACCCACACAACATTTAAGAAGTATACAGATAAGCACTTGAAACCTGATAGCATACAGGGCTATGGACCAAGTGCTGGAAAATGGGATTAGAATAGATAGGTGCTTGGTGGCCGGCATGGACATGATGGGCTGAAGGGCCTGTTTCTGCACTGTATAATTCTGACTTTATGACACATGCCAGGGGTGGGGTGGGGGAGTTGGTGGGGGTGGAGGGGATGAAGGAAGTGGCCAAGCACTTGGGAAAAGCTTGTCAAAAGTGAGCATTCTTCTGTAACTGAGACCGTTCAGCTGCAGCTCCATTAACATGCTAGGAGATGGGCCTCTGAAGCTTTTCTGCCCCACTCAAGCAATGCAAAAACATGAAAATGCCACCAAATGCTCAAGAACCTTTCACCCTTCAGGCGCAGACTGCAAATTCATGTACATTTTAGGGGGCAGCAAAGCAATTTGCTGACTGGGCAAGTTGTAGAATCCACTTGCGAAAGGTGACCATGCTGCAGTGACTGGTGGAGGCTCTCACAGACCCTTGTGATGTCTTTATTAAGATGTAGACCAGTGTCCATTATGGTTCAAGCTAGCAGGGTAGCCTTGCAGTGCAGGTTAGGAAAATGCCTGCGTCTGAGCTGAGACCACAGCATGCCACCAATTGGTCAAGTGGAGTGGGACAGATGTGGGTGGGGTTTTGGACAGCCAATGACCGTACTACATCCTGACTATCCACTTGGTGGTCAACGCTCTCCTGCATGCATGAAGGGGCCTTCAGACTTAACTAAGAGAGGCTCTTAGTACACCCATGCTAACCCACGTGTCTCTCTTTGATCCTGCAGGAGGAGAACACCAGGATCATGGAGCCTGGCAACCTAGTGGTATGCCTCATGGCTTACAGGGAGCAGAGAAGAAAAGGAGAGCGGTGGAGGCACTTGGCTTGGTAAAGGGAGGAGCATCTCCCTCAAGATGAAGGGGCGGGAGGGCCTGCTGCACACACAGCTGAAGATCCACAGTGATCTGTCACTCCTAGGTGCCTCGCTAGACCCAGGGTCAATATACGGCACTGTCATTCCTGCAGATGACTGAGAACCAGTGTCGCCAAAGACTGCGCATGTCTAGAGAGCTGCTTGGTCACACATGCCACCTGCCACAGGATTTAGTGCCATGGGGACATGGGCATCCACTGCCAGTTGACACGAAAGTAACTGTGGCACTCAATTTTTACTCCAGTGGCTCCTTCCAGGGCTCCACAGGTGAACTATGTGGAATCTCACAAGCCGCCATGCAGAAGTATATCCAGAAGGTCACGGACGCCACTGTCCCGAATGCATACAAATTTGTGCATTTTGCCCCGGAAAAGGAAAGCCAGGAAGCAAGAGCACTGGGATTTGAGCAGATCTCAGGTCTTACACAGGTGCAGGGTGCCATTGACTGCATTCACATGGTGCTTAGGTCTCCATTGGCAACAAGCAGTCAACTTTGTCGACTGCAAGGACTTCTACTCGTTCAGTTGGTGGGCGACCGCCACAAACACATCCTGCAGGTCTGCACACAATTCCCAGGGAGCATCCACAACTCCTACATCTTTAGCAGGTCTTAGATCCCTGACATCTTCCAGTGTCCAGAGAGGCTAAAGGGTTGGTGACAAGGGTTACCCACAGAGGACAAGGCTGATGACACCTGTGTGGCGGTCACAGACTGCAGCAGTGCAATGGTACAACAAAGCTCATGCCTTGACCCAGACTTTGGTGGAGCAAATGATAGGCATTTTGAAAATGAGGTTCGGGTGCCTCAACAGGTCTGGTGGAGCACTGCAACACAATCCCCACAAGGTGTCTTGCATCATTGTCTCTTGCTACACACTCCACAAGCTGGCACTGCAAAAGAGGGAGGACCCGGCTGAGGAGGAGATGGAGGAGTTACACATATCCTCCGATGAGGAGGACATTGAAAGGTATGACGATGATG